>NC_052155.1:108059242-108367714 GCF_902713615.1 Scyliorhinus canicula | reverse complement strand
GGGCAGGGAGCGCGCGAGGCAGGGAGCGCGCTAGCAGAGGCGGCGAGGCGGGAGCGGGCGAGGCAGATGGACGCGGGCGAAGGCAGGGGAAGCGGGGCGAGGCAGGAGAGCGGGCGAGGCCGGGAGCGGGCGAGGCAGGAGCGGCGAGGCAGGGAGCGGGCGGCCAGGGAGCGGGCGAGGCAGCGCGAGCGCGCGGCAGGATCCGCGCGCGATGCAGGGAAGCTGCGCAGAGAGGGACAGGAGCTGCCGAGAGACAGGGAGCTGCCGGAGAGCAGGGATCGCGCGAGAGAGCCACAGAGAGCGAGGACGAGCGGCGAGACCGAAGAGAGAGCCGGAGAGCGCGTTGAGAGCGAGCAGCGAGCAAGAGCCTGTCAGAGCGAGCAAGGAGTGACTGAGAGAGAGAGAGAGAGAGAGACAGAGAGAGAGAGAGTGTAACAGCGAGACAGAGAGAGAGAGAGAGTGTGACAGAGAGAGAGAGAGAGAGACAGTGAGACAGAGAGAGAGAGACAGAGAGACGGAGAGATAGAGACAGAGTGAGAGAGAGAGAGACAGAGAGTGAGAGAGAGACAGAGAGAAATGAAATGAAAATCGCTTATTGTCACAAGTAGGCTTCAAATGAAGTTACTGTGAAAAGCCCCTAGTAGCCACATTCCGGCGCCTGTTCGGGGAGGCTGGTATGGGAATTGAACCGTGCTGCAGGCCTGCCTTGGTCTGCTTTAAAGCCACCTATTTAGCCCAGTGCGCTAAACCAGCCCCTAGACGGAGAGAGAGAGAGGCGGGGAGCGCGAGAGGCGGGGAGCGCGAGAGGCGGGGAGCGCGAGAGGCGGGGAGCGCGAGAGGCGGGGAGCGCGAGAGGCGGGGAGCGCGAGAGGCGGGGAGCGCGAGAGGCGGGGGATTCGGATGAGGCGAGAGGCGGGCGAGCGCGAGGCGGGGAGCGCGAGAGGCGGGGAGCGCGAGAGGCGGGGAGCGCGAGAGGCGGGGAGCGCGAGAGGCGGGGAGCGCGAGAGGCGGGGAGCGCGAGAGCGGGGAGCGCGAGAGGCGGGGAGCGCGAGAGGCGGGGAGCGCGAGAGGCGGGGAGCGCGAGAGGCGGGGAGCGCGAGAGGCGGGGAGCGCGAGAGGCGGGGAGCGCGAGAGGCGGGGAGCGCGAGAGGCGGGGAGCGCGAGAGGCGGGGAGCGCGAGAGGGGGGGAGCGCGAGAGGCGGGGAGCGCGAGAGGCGGGGAGCGCGAGAGGCGGGGAGCGCGAGAGGCGGGGAGCGCGAGAGGCGGGGAGCGCGAGAGGCGGGGAGCGCGAGAGGCGGGGAGCGCGATAGACGGGGAGCGCGATAGACGGGGAGCGCGAGAGACAGAGAGAGCAGGAGAGAGCGAGACCGAGAGAGCGAGAGACCGAGAGAGGGAGACCGAGAGAGAGAGAGAGAGAGAGACCGAGAGAGAGACTAAAAGGAAGAAAGAACAGAGAAAGCGAGAGAGAGACCGAGAGAGAGAGAGACAGAAAGAGGGAGAGAGAGACAGAGACAGAGAGGGAGACAGAGAGCGAGTTTTGTGAGGGCCACGAAGAATACAGCAGGAGTTGAAGGATAGAAAGAAATAACATTTATTTACAATAACATATATATATATATATATATATATATATATATATACACACACACACACACAACAGCAGCAGCAACTTCCCTTGCTGCTCACTCTCCTCTCGGCGGTTCCAAACTGGCCAGTTTTATTTATGCAGGGAATCTGCTAATGGTTTTTCCACCCCCCTCATTGGGGAAGCTCATATTCCCAAAGGATTGTGGGATTGCCATTAGTCCCCAGCCAGTGGTAAGCAAGCAGGTTATAACATCCCTCCCCCCCAAAGTCCAAGGAATCCACTGAAGACCCTGGCGAAGGAGCGCGTCGGACTCGTTTTGCCGCAGGCTGTACATCATTTGCATGAGGCACTGGATCGGGCGGCGTGTAACGAGACGGAGAACGGCGCTTCCGTGTTGAACGGCGTAACGGTTGTACATTCACGGCCCGTGGGCCCGAGGATTCCCCCTCGGAGGCGTCCTGTGTCGCCATCTCGGCGTCAGTCTGCTGCCTCAATCATCTCAGCGTCTCTATCTCCAAGCAGTTCTGCAACAACCTGCGCATGCTTCGAGTGCGGCACCAGAGGAAGATTGTGAGGAATACTTTCCACTTTGTCTGGTCTCTGTGGCTGTAGAAATGAGCTCCGGGGGCGGAGAAACTTTGGAAGGGATGGTCTTCTGGACCGAATGTGGTCTACATGCTTGCGCTGGAGACGACCCTGGGCTTGCACTGAGCACCACCAGCAAAATTTCGAACGAACACTGGGTCACCGGGAGCAAACTGCCAAATCGGCCGATGCCGAGAAAAACCATGTCCCTGCCGTTCTTGTGTGCGGCGTACTTTTGTGCCAATGTCCGGGAAGGTCATGCTAAGGCGGGTGCGAAGTCTCCGGCCCATTAGGAGTTCTGCGGGCGCTACTACAGTCACTGCATGTGGGGTGGTCCTATATGAAAACAAAAAATGAGCCAGTCCCGTATCCATCGACCCGGAAGACTGCTTCTTTAGGCTTCATTTGAATGTCTGCACTGCGCGCTCCGCCAACCCATTTGAAGCCGGGTGGTATGGAGCAGTGCGGATAGGGCGTATGCTGTTCATCTTCATGAACCTCGCAAACTCCAGACTTGTGAATGGAGTGCCGTTGTCCGTGACCAGCACCTCGGGGAGGCCATGCGTACTGAAAGACAAACGCATCATCTCTATTGTTGTGCCTGCCATCTTATGCACCTCTAGCCATTTAGACTGGGCATCGATTAATAGAAGGAATATGGATCCTTGAAAAGATGCCGGCGAAATCCGCATGCAAGCGCGCCCAACACCGCTTGGAGCAGTTTTGGGATACCTTCTCAATGTCAGTGTCGAGGCCTGGCCACCAGACATAACTGGGCCAACATTTTCATTTTGGTCACATCTGGATGTCCATTGTGCAAGTCTCTTAGTATCAGCTCCTGTCCTTTTTCCAGGACAATCACATGCGTCCCCCACAAGAGGATGCCATCTTCCACGTAAAATTCTGACAGCTTGGAGGAAAATGCCCGCAACTCGCCTGGGAGCTGTCTATGCTGCCCACCATATAGGACTATGTGCCAAACCTTTGACAGGACTGGCTCCGTCTGGGTCCACTCACAGATCTCTGACGCCGTGACAGGCAGGGTGTCCATAAAATTTAGGGTTGCAATCACCTCACCGGTCCGGGGGTCGACATGGGGCCGGTCGATAAAGGCAAACGGCTCAGTGCGTCGGCATTTGCTATCTGGGTTCCTCGTTTGTGCTCCAGAGAATACTCGTAGGCAGCGAGCAACAAAGCCCAGCGCTGGATCCGTGCGGAAGCAATGGGCGGTATTGGCTTATCCTCTCACAAAAGTCCCAGCAGAGGCTTATGATCAGTCACGATAGTGAAGTGGCGGCCATACACGTACTGGTGGAAGCGTTTCACTGCAAAGACCACCGCCAGGCCCTCCTTCTCGACCTGCGCATACTTTTTTTCCGCTGCAGTCAATGTGCGGGAGGCGAAAGCTATCGGCCGCTCAGCCCCGTTCTCCATCTTGTGGGACAGGACGGGCCCAATACCATACGGGATGCATCACATGTGATGAGCAAAGGCTTTTCAGGATCATAGTGAGTTAGTAACCCAGACGACGACAATTGTTGTTTTACCCACAAGCGGTTTCTTGCGGCTTACCCCAAACCCAAGCGTGATTCTTCTATAGCAGAAGGTGCAACGGGGCCAGCGTAGTTGCCAGATTGGGGACGAACTTCCAGTAATAGTTTACGAGGCCGAGAAAAGGATGAAGATGCGAAGTGTCAGTCGGGGCGGAGGCCTGTTGAATTGCGCGCACCTTCTCTGCGACGGGGTGCAAACCTTCGCGGTCCACCCGATAACCCAGGTAGACTACTTCCTTCGACTGAAAGATGCACTTTGTGCGACGCAAACTGACTCCAGCCTCCGAAATGCGTCTAAGGACAGCCTCCAAATTTTCCTGCTCCGACATCCCTGTAATCAAAACGTCATCTAAGTGGACAGCGACATGCGGTAAACCTCTCAAAATGCCCTCCATGACGCATTGAAAAATAGCACAGGCAGAGGATACTCCAAAGGGCAATCGTATATATTCATACAGGCCCCGGTGTGTATTAATCGTTACATATGGCTGGGAGGCAGGGTCCAGCTCCAACTGTAGGTAGGCATGACTCATATCTAATTTCGTGAACGAGAGTCCGCCTGCAAGCTTCGCGTAGAGATCCTCTATGCGAGGCATTGGATATCGGTCGAGTCAGGAAGCCGTATTCACTGTAAGTTTATAGTCGCCGCACAAGCGAACTGTGGCATCTGGCTTCATTACAGGTACAATTGGTGCTGCCCAGTCAGCGAAACGGACGGGCCTGATAATACCCAAAGTCTCCAAACGAGTGAGCTCCCCTTCTACCTTCTCGAGCAAGGCGTAAGGCACCAGGCGCACCTCGAAATAGTGCGCCGTGGCTCCTGGTTTGACTTGGATACGGGCTACAGCCCCTTTTATTTTCCCCAAACCGGGCTGCAATACATCTGGGTATCGTCCTAGCATCTCAGTCAACCCTCCAGAAACTGTTTGGAGGATATGCTGCGACTGCAGCCGCAAATGGCACAACCAGTCCTGACCCAACAGGCTGGGCCTGTGGCCGCGCACTACGATAAGTGGGAAACGCCCCTCCTGGTGTCCATAAACAACAGGGGTCATCATAGTTTCTGCAATGTCCAATGGTTCCACCGTGTAGGTGGCCAACCTGGCCTGTGTGCCGGTTAATGTAAGGGTCTGTATACCCTGCTTGATGTGGTCGAATGTCCTCTGGGCGATCACGGAGACCGCTGCGCCAGTGTCCAACTCCATCTCAAGCGGGTGACCATTGACCCGTACTGTCACCTTAATGGGAGCCACACGGGGAGCTGCCACATAATGCAGCTGCAGGCAGTCGTCCTCCGTCTCCACGTCTCCACGTCCTCGGGAGTAGTCGCCGCAGGTTCAGCCAAATGGGAAGTACAGCCCCTGGGCTGGCCCCAGTTTCGGTCGGAACGACGGCACCTCTGGCACGCCCCGGACCGGCATCCGCGACGGGGTCGGCGCCCACAAGTCTGACACGGACATGGCTCCTCATCCATTGGTTCTGGAGAAGGCTCCCTTCGGGGAGGAATGTCCGACGGCCACTGGCGTCGATCCAGGCGTCGCCT
This sequence comes from Scyliorhinus canicula, assembly GCF_902713615.1. Classification (NCBI taxonomy): domain Eukaryota; kingdom Metazoa; phylum Chordata; class Chondrichthyes; order Carcharhiniformes; family Scyliorhinidae; genus Scyliorhinus; species Scyliorhinus canicula. The sequence goes on along the minus strand of NC_052155.1, from coordinate 108,362,445 downwards.
CGTCCAAGGTAGCGCAGGGGTGCGGGGGGACGCTTTCGGATGGAAGGGGTTGCGCCCCAAAGCATGCACCTCCATTACCTGTAGCTCCTGCACTCCCCATGCTGTGCTTTCACGGGACAATACTATTTGAATGGCCTGTTGAAAAGTCAATGTTGGCTCAGCTAACAACTTTCTCTGGGTGGCCGCATTGTTAATACCGCAAACCAGTCGGTCGCGTAATATTTCTGACAAGGTCTCACCATAGTCACAGTACTCCACAATCCTGCGTAGCCTGGATAGAAACTCGGCAAGGGATTCTCCTGGGGTCCTCTCAGTGGTATTACACCGGGAACGTTGGACTATCATGGACGGGGTTGGGATAAAATGTTGCCCCACTCAGTTCACAAGTTAATCAAACGCTTTGGTGTCTGGCGCAGCTGGGTACGTAAGGCTCCTAATCACCCCAAACGTATGCGGGCCGCAGGCAGTGAGCAATATAACCACCTGGCGCTCGTTTTCGGTGATGTTATTTGCCCGTAAATAGTAACACATCCGTGGTTCCAGCTTTCCAGCACAGCGTCAAAAACATCCAAACGTCCATACAGAGGCATGGTGTAATAGAAAACAACTTCCAACCTGTATCCAAAAAAAATCCAGGGAGATGGGTTCAGCAGTGTAGACAGCTATTCACTTTAACCCTCGTCGCCAATTTTGTGAGGGCCACGAAGAATCCAGCATGAGAGAGAGAGAGAGAGAGAGAGAGAGATTGTGTGATCGAGGCCGAGATACAGAGAGGCCGAGAGACAGAGAGGCCGAGAGACAGAGAGGCCGAGAGACAGAGAGGCCGAGAGACAGAGAGGCCGAGAGACAGAGAGGCCGAGAGACAGAGAGGCCGAGAGACAGAGAGGCCGAGAGACAGAGAGGCCGAGAGACAGAGAGGCCGAGAGACAGAGAGGCCGAGAGACAGAGAGGCCGAGAGACAGAGAAAAAGAGAAATAGGTTAGTTAGCTTGCCATTAGTGGTTGGCAAAATGCTTGAATCTATTATTAGCGATCTGTTAATAAGACACTTATACAATCAGAACTGTTAGGCAGAGTAAACATGAATTTATGAAAGGGCAATCACGATTTACAAATCTGTTGAGTTTATTGAGGTTCTAACTGACAGGGTAAATAAGGGGGAACTAGTGGAAGTAACAGGCGCAAATTTTCAAATGTAATTCAATAAGATGCCACACAAAAACCCTATTACATACAACATGGGATTGGAGGCAATACACTTGCATGGATTGAGGATTGGTTAATGAGCAGAACATAGAGTAAGGATCATTTTTGGCCTGGCAGGCAGTAAATAATGGAATACTACAAGGAACAGCTATTCACAATCTATGTCAATTACTTAGATGAAGGGATAGAATGCTTACGTAAGTTTGCTAACGATATAAAGTTAGATGAGAAAGTAAGTTGTGAGTATCATACAATGGACATAGATAGGTTGAGTGAATGGCCAAGAACCTCCGCTCTACCTCCTTTTCCACTTTACCTCTTTTCAAAATCCTTTAGATATTTAATTTCCATATTTTGATCACCATTTGACCATATCACTGTAATGGGTATTAGATCAAGCCCATTTATCTCTATTAGTGTCATTAATTCAGATTTTATGAATATTTAATGCATGCAGGTAAATCCATGTCCCCATTAATCTGAAACTATCTAAACTTGCTGACATACCTTTGTGCTGTGATTTACAATTTACACAAAGAAACATCAATGCCAAGGATGCTTTCAAACTCCCAAAAAGTACAAAGTAAAAACTCAAGCAGAAATAAGACTCGTTAGTCCGGGCTCAGGAACTATATGCTGTATATCCTTACCATGGAATACAAAAGTGCAAGATTAGTCGTTTGATAGTAGAACTTGAGTACTGCTGAAGAGAGACATGTTGAATCAGGGCAAGAATACCAGTCTAAGGGGAAAAGAACAATTTGCACTGTACTGAAAAAATGCTGATTGGATGTCAAGTGAACTCTGATTGATAACGGCATTGCCATGGAAAATGAACCAGATGGTTATGGGAATGAATCAATGAATGGCTGTCACTTAATTTTGTTTAGTTGAAACAGGCGCAATGTGTGTACATGTTCTCTCTGTCTGTGAAGAACAGGGCCTTGTGTATTAATATGTGTAGCTTCCAGTATACCCAAATGCACCACACTGCAAGCCTGACTGACAATCTTAAATTGGTTGTCAGCATAATTCTTAGCATACTGAATATTATTTCGCAAATGTTGTCCAATCGTGGAATTATATCTAATGTTGGATATTGTTTTGAGTTTTGCAGGCACTGGCTCGTTGTGTACTATCTGTATTTTGCCCATTGCAAATAGCGGCAGGACATGTTGTTCTATATCTGCAAGTCTTTGGGACATACAGCCTACATACTTAGCATGACACTGGCACTGAAATTCATATACCACATTACTCATTTGTGTGATAGGCAGAACATCATTTTGGCTCGACAGTAGAATCCTGATAGTGGCGAATTAATACCACTCATGTTGCTGATGTGTGAAACAGGTAGCTCAAATTTTTAAGCTATCTTGCCCTTTTAGGGTAATCTTAAGTATACCGGACACTTTACAAGCTGATACGTGGTGGTCTTAGGCCCGTGGGTTTGTGAGATATACAGCGCAAAATGATCTGACCAGGATGCAGGACCAATTTAAGAGTCAGTGTGGCGCACTTGCATTAACTGGAAGCTGCATCAATTAGCATACATGAACCTGTTTTTTGCAGACAGGAGGAACATGTTCATAAATTGTACCCGTTTCAGCTAAACAATATATGTCACAGCCATTCGCTGATTCATTCCCTGGGGCAATGTCTTGACCAATCAGGGCCAAGTTGCCTGGTTTAAATTTCTAACAATGTTTGGCAGTTTTCTATCAGTCACCACCATCTCCATGGCAATGTCTCTTTCTATCAGAGTCCACTTGCTAACCAATCAGCATTTTCTTCTCACACAGTACAAGTTGTTGTTTACCCCTTACACAGGTATTCTTGTAAAGTGTCCTTATGAGTGCAAGACGAAAAGCTTCAATACGTCTCTCTATTCAGCAATACGCAAATGCAAGATTGTGAACATTTACCTAGATTTTCCTGCTGCTGAAACAGGTCGTCTTCTAGAATCTTCCTTGTAGTCCTCTTCAATGTATGCTGGTAGTTTGTGATCACTCCTCTCTTTATTTTGCCTGCAGTAGAGGGTTTAGCCAATGGCATGTCAAAAACATTGTATGTATTTCATGTTTTTATCAACAGCTTCTGTTGGATTTGATTTTCAATAAAGGGGAAAAATTACTCAGTCACTGGTGAACTTAACACAAAGAATCAAAGAATCTCAACTGAGTATCAGAACTAGTGATGCCAAGCAAGTAGTTTCAATGTACAAGTGTTAAGTTGTCAGAGCTCATCATTAAAGTTGAGTTAACCAGACAAAGTTCAGGTTTACAAATAATTTATAGTATAGTACACATATTTGAACTTGTGAAATTATTTTAATACATCATAAATGCAATGTGCAATCTAGGAATTTAGTGCATAGTCAACTGTATCCCACTCCTCAAATAGGAGTACTTATTGGTATTCTGTTCAACATTCATCTTTCAACGGACAGTACCATTACAAAATAGAATAGATCATTTATTACCCTGTCATTTATGGAACATTACTGATGTCGATTGGTTACCATTGTTGCCTACATAACAGCCAATGCACTTCAAAATAAATTCACTTTGAAATAGCTTTGAAATGTTTCAATATTTTACGGCAATATAAATAAATGCATACATTTATTAATACAAAGGAACCATCTCATTTGAATTTGATGTGGTTCACTGAGAACACAAAGGAATGTAATTTCCACTTTGTAGTAATCTATTTACTTTCATGAATGGAGCTGGTTTGGTAATTACTTTCTATATTTGAAAATGAAATGAAAATCGCTTATTGTCACAAGTAGGCTTCAATGAAGTTACTGTGAAAAGCCCCTAGTCGCCACATTCCGGCGCCTGTCCGGGGAGGCTGGTACGGGAATCGAACCGTGCTGCTGGCCTGCTTGAAAAGCCAGCGATTAGCCCTGTGAGTTAAACCAGAATACTACGGGGTTAAAATGATCAGACTAATACTATACATTTTCTCACCAGATAAAGAAAAGGAAGCAGTACATGCAGCACAGATTTAAAAACATAAATACGAGGAATAGACCACATGGCTCCTCTGTAAAAGCATGCAATAAACAGCAGGTTATGTTTCTTTTCTGCAGAACTGACATATTGTAGTTAAATCAAAACAAACAACAGTTCCCCATATAAATACCTTACTGGCATCTACGGAGGCATATAAATCAGGAAAGCTAAACCAGTCCCCAGTCTTTGCAGAGTTAGTTAATTTCAGTCAAGCCAACAGTTGGATGTGACAATTTGAGAGAGGAGAGCAAAAACAAAATCAGGTAGGATTCTCGAATATCCAATTATCCCAGGTGGAAAGGGCCTTTGTGTTAATGTTGAGTGAGGCCAGGCTGAGATATTTAAAAAATCAAATAGCCTTTCAACATTCAACCATGCATGAAAATGGTCATTTGTGCAAATTGCTGGACATCCATGGAATCATAATCCAGCATAGGTTTACAATTTCAACATTAATGGCAGGTAATCTAAATTTCTACCTCTTTCATTCAACAATTTGCATTTAAACAGAACACTACAGAAACTGACAGCAATCCGAATTCTTAAATATTATTGACTTGAAATAGAAACAATTTGAAGTCCTAACTTTAACTACTATCAGATCACACCACCACTTAAAGTATGCGAGAGCTACTCCAAGAATTGTCTTCCAGAGAGAAACTCAATTGACCCATGGGGATACAGGAGTGGTCTTCGTCATATAATTCCTGCCATGCAGAGAACAACAAGTGCCAAAACCTATTATCCAATGAATACCAACACAATTTAATTCCAATTGAATAACGTGGCAGACAGGTAACATTTAGAGGGACTGGAGCAGAAATTGACGACACTAGACTGTGCAGAACAACAAATTGATAAAACAGTGGATGGTGTTCAAAAAAGCATTGTGAATACTCCGAAAGATCAAGAATTCTACTTGTGCAATCGCATATGATCCCATAGCATTTACCGCACAGAAACAGGCCATTTGGCCAACTGGTCTGCGTTAGTGTTTAAAACGTCTCAAGCCTCCTCCCATCACGTTACGTCTAACTACATCTTCATATCCTTCGACATTTTTCTTTGTATATACTTATCTAGCTTCACGTTATGCTATTCGTCTTGGCCACAGCTTGCACAGCACATTCCACATTCCTACCACTCTCCAGGTAAAGAAATTTCTCTTGAATTCTTTATTGGATTTTAATGACAACCATAAAAGTTATTGCCTCTGGTTTTGAACTCCCCAACCACCCCTCTATGCCCACACAATCAAACCTCTTCATCATTTTAAAGAGCCTGTTGAGGTGATCCCCAAGCTTTCACTACGGGAGAACAGATTCCAAGCCTGTTCTGTCTTTCCTAATGGACAAAGTCTCCATTCTGGAATTATTTTTGTAGATCGCTATACCCATTTCATAACCTGTAGGCCAGAACTTTACACAATACATTGTGGTGTGAAACAAGGTTCTTTACAAGTTTAACATAGCTTCCAGGTTTTTCAATTATTTTTGTAATTCATTTGCGGGATGTGGGTGTCACTAGCTAGGCTAGCATTTATTGCCCATCTCTAGTTGCCCTTCAGAAGGTGATGGCAAGTTGCTTTCTTGCAGGCTCATGTGTTATTAGAGAGAAGGAACTCCAGGATTTTGACCCAGCAACAGAAAAGGAACGGCGGTATATTTCTAAGTCAGATGGTGAGTGACTTGGAGGGCAACCGCCAGGTGGTAGTCAAAGGTTTAGAAGGTGCTGCCTAAGGAATCTTGGTGAGTTTCTGCAGTGCATCTTTTAGGTAGTACGCACAGCAGCCACTGTTTGTCGATGGTGGAAGGATTGAATGTTTGTGGAAGGTGTAGCAATCAAGTGGGCTGCTTTTTCCTGGATGATGTCAAGCTTCTTGAGTGTTGTTGGAGTTCACTTATCCCGGCAAATGGAGAGTATTCCATTACACTCCTGACTTGTGTCTTATAGATGGTGGACAGGCTTTGTGGAGTCAGGAGGTGAGGTACCCGCCGCTGAATTCTTAGCCTTTGACCTGCTCTGGTAGCCACAGTATTTATATGGTTAGTCCAGTTCAGTTTCTGGTCAATGGTAACTCATAAGAAATGAACCCGAGCTTTCTTTGTGTTATTTTTGGCCGTTTTAACATGGACTACTACTACTTCTAATGATTTGTGGCCATGGGCTCATTGAATAAACATGGTGATTAAGAGAAGTCAGATATAGAACAAAACTGAAAGCACTTATAAGACCTGGCCAGCCTCCCGCATTCTATCCCCATAAACACTGCACCAATGCCCTCACAAACACTGTTCCATTCACCCATCACCTCTATACTTATTGACTATATTGGCCTTGTTAAGCAAGCCTCTACTTTAAAGTTCTCACTCTTATATTCAAATCTTATCTCCTCCAGCCCTGCAAGATATTTGTACTCCTGCATTTCTGGCCTGTTGTGTATCCCCAAATTTAAATCTCTCTACTACACTGACCTTGACTTAATTTGCTTCAAGGTTTGGTATTATTTTCTTATACACTCTCCTTATGTGGCTTGGTATCAATGTGGTTTATATAATGCTCCTACAAAGTGCCTTGGGATTATTTTTAACCACGTTAAAAGCGCTAAAATACAAGTTGCTGTCGAAGAGATCCCCTGGACTGGAAGCGATATAAAGAACAGCAAACAGATACAATGAATATGGTAAGAGCTACAAAAAGGAACAGGAGAAAATGCTTTCAATGGATATCAAGGGGAACATTGAAGGTATTTATGAATATATGAAGAGAAAATGAATGGCTTAAACTAAAGTGGGCCCCTTAACCACAAATGCTGATGATACTGTATTGGAAATTCAGAATTGGCATACTTACTAAATAGTGATTTTGAAATATAATGGATACAAGAAAAACTTTTTTAAAAATCAGAGAGAGAAACTAACTGATTCAATATAAATAAAAACATGGTGATGGAGAAACAATGTTACTGAAGATAGATTAATCCAGTTTCCTCCCACAAGTCCTGAAAGACGTACTGTTATGTGATTGGACATTCTGAATTCTCTCTCAGTGTACTTTTCCTTTGTTCTTTTATGAGAGGTATGGACAGGGTGGATAGCACCAAGCTTTTCCCAAGAGTGGGGTGTCAGTTACAAGGGGTCACGATTTCAAGGTGAGAGGGGGAAAGTTTAAGGGAGATGTATGTGGAAAGTTTTTTACGCAGAGGGTGGTGGGTGCCTGGAACGCTTTACCAGCGGAGGTGGTAGAGGCAGGCACGATAGCATCATTTAAGATGCATCTGGACAGGTATATGAACGGGCGGGAACAGAGGGAAGTAGACCTTGGAAATAGGAGACAGGTTTCGATAAAGGATCTGGATCGGCGCAGGCTGGGAGGGCCGAAGGGCCTGTTCCTGTGCTGTAATTTTCTTTGTTCTTTGTACCCGAACAGACATCGGAGTGTGGCAACTAGGGGCTTTTCACAGTAACTTCACTGCAGTGTTAATGTAAGCCTACTTGTGACAATAATAATGATTATGATTAATCTCCTGGACAAAATGATTTCCACCCAGGGTATTAAAAGAAGTCGATCAGGAAATCATTAATGCTGTTACAACCATGTGAGAAGAAGTGAACTGGCTCCCCTCTGTTCAACCTCCTTAGCAAAGGTGTCTTTTTTTACAAGCATATGCCTTTTCCAAATCAGAATGCGTTTAACTATGTAAGCTGTGAGCAATAAGGAGCTAATTAAATAAGGTTTTCTCGAGTTAAAGAGAGCAAATTTATAATCCAATAAACCCAAGAAAACAAAATGCAATATCACACGCACGGGTATCAGAAATAAGAGAGGTTAGAGTCCAATGGGGGGAAAAAAAGGTAGAATATACGGTTACGTGTCCTTTTGACTGTCCCAGAGGTATAGATTTTAAACACTGTAAGGTTAGCTGTTTTTTGGATCCAGTCAGGCGCAGAAGAGGTTGCAGTTATTATGAAATCTCAGATCGCTGGTGAGCTTCCAATAACATTGACTTCTCAAACTGGGTAAAGAGAGAGGGGGGAGAGCCCCTTTCAGCCTGTCGCCTCTGCTGAAGTCTTTCTTGCAATTCCTCTGCTGTGGCTGCAGCGTGGCCTGTTATGCTTCACCCATTGGCCGAAAACTTCCATCATCGTTCGCAGCTCGGATGTTCAGATGCCGCTGAAAATTAATGTGCTTTTGACTGGAACAGCAAATTTTCCATTCTCGTTCGCAACAGGTCCTGCCACGGACGAGACCGGGAATCCTGCCCATTTTCTATTTCCAAGTTGTTTTGGGTGGGTCTGTCTGTAGCAGCTGTTGCGTCAATATTCAGTACTTTTAATTTCATGCAAGATATTAAGAAATACAAAACAAAATAAAAACACATTCACTTCCATTCACCCTTTATGAATTGCAACCGTTCTGCTCTACTGTGGTCTTGGTGCACAGACGACCCTGGAAAGTCCTACATTGGTTTTTCCTTTTCAGATGGCTGTTTAGGAACAAAACCTGTCTTCATTTGAAAAGATTAGGCTGACATCAGGGTTCAGAAGTTGCTTAATTAGTTTTGGTGGTTAGCTTGACACAATTTTGTCAGTAACCCTGTTCCATGCTGTAACTCAGGATTAAGTATCATCTAAGGGTCAGGATGAAGTGTCATCTAAGCAGTGCTTCTCAAAGTGTGGTACGCGTACCGGTGCCGGTACGCGAGCCATCGTCTACCGGTACTTGGTTTTTCCAGAAAAGAAAGAGACAGTAATCCTGGATTGGCTTGTTTCGCTCACCGGTCTCTGGCACATTGAAAAAAAAAACTGCCGGTACGCCACATCAGATAGTTTGAGATGCACTGATCTAAGGGGTTTGCTTGGGTTATGTAGCTGTTAGCCCCAGATTGCTGCTGACAGTCAAGCTGCCCTTGGCTACCTGTCGGAGTGTTCTGTGCTTCTCACTGACCCATCCTACGTGCTGTTTAAGCACTAACATGCAAACTTTTAAGATGGTTAACCAGGGCTAATTGAGTTTAACCCCTCGCTGTCCATCTCTAAAACCTGTCAATTTATTAGCTCCAAACTAGCCATTCTTACAAATCTGATTTCTAGGTTAGTGAGCTGTAAGTGGATTTTTTCCATCTGTAGGAATTCTGGTTTTGATCGCCATTTCACTTCTAGTGAATTTAAAACTTGGTCTGTTTCTTCTTACTTCGAGGTTAACCCCCTGCATGGGTTTCACTGCGATTATCCTTGTGATCGCCACAAGTATTGTCTGTTTTGGAGTAGGTTCTCCCCACTTCCTCTTTTGCTTTGGGAATGGGCATACCCCTAACCTGTTACTACTGTCCCCAAGTGGATATTGCACTCTTGCTTTACACTCCTGTGGCTCTTTAACTGGAACACATGCCGTGAATGTGTCTGTTAAACAGATCAGTCGCTCTCTTCCTTCATCCTTCTTAACTTTTACAGACCCTTTCATTGACATGGTTTACTCCTCCGGGCCTTGCTTCACCCTTTTAACTCCCTCAGTTTTTAGATTTACTTTTTTTACTGCTGCTGGTCTGTTTTTGGCCCTTTTAAATTCAAATGACTGTTCCTTAGCTACTGCAAATCCCATGGATTCTATTTTGACGTGTTTTACTTCTACTAGCCTAGCCTTGGCTTTTTTAAGGACTAGTCGTTCTTCCCTGGCTACTCTAACTCTAACAGGTTCCACCGTCCCTTGTAAGATGTTCAAACCCCTCTCAGTTCCCTGTACTCTTACAGATTCCTGCTGACCTTCTCCAGCTTTTTTAGACTCTCAAGATGGCCACTGACCTGTTGGGAGTACAATTCTCCAGCCTCATGGGGCTAAACAGCTGGCTTGTAATGCAGAACAAGGCAAGCAGCGTGGGTTCAATTCCCGTACCGGCCTCCCCGAACAGGCTAGGGGCTTTTCACAGTAACTTCACTGAAGCCTACTTGTGACAGTAAGCGATTGTTGTTATTGTTGCCTCTACCTCCTTACACAGTTCGCAGTCTTATCTCCTTTTCTTACTGTCTTCTTTGTAATTCTCTCTCTTTCTCCCTTTCCTCAAATTTCAGTTCCAATTTTTACTGCTACAGCTTAATTTTGCTACCTTTTTTTCTGGCTCAGTGTCCTCAATTTCCACCTCCAGATCTTTTTTTATTACAAACATGTATCAAAACAGGTTACAGCAAATAAACACTTTGGGAAACATAATTCCCAGCAATCAACTGTACAGTCTACAGTTTTTTCCCCTTTTTCAGCCCCCCCGGTGCCGAACAGCTCCTCAAACACAGTCACAAACATACCCCACCTTTTCTCATACCCCACCCAAGAGCCCTTTAACGCATACTTTATCTTCTCTAACCGCAGGAAGTTGTACAGGTCACCCAACCAAGCCGCTTCCCCCAATGGCGATGCCGACCGCCACTTGAGCAATATTCGCCGCATTGCAATCAGAGGGGCAAAGGCCACGACATCGGCCTTCCTCCTCTCCATGAGCTCCAGCTTCTCTGAAACCCCAAACATCGCCACCAAAGGGTCCAGTCCACCGCTTCCTCCACTATCCTGGCTAAGACCGCGAACACTCCAGCCCAGAATCGTCCCAAATTTTCACAATCCCAAACCATGTGCGTGTGATTCGCTGGCCCCCACCCACACCTCTCACACTCATCTGCTACTCCCTGAAAGAACCCACTCATTCACCACCTTAAGCTGTATCAGGCTTATTCTTGCACAAGAGGTCCCGTTTACCCTACGCAGTGGACTCACTCCATACTCCCCAATTGATCTCCCCTCCCAACTCCGCTTCCCATTTCTCCTTTATCTTCACCATCCGCTCAGCTACCTGCTCCCCCAGCCACTTGTGTATATCCCCAAATCTTCCCTCCCCTTCCACATCCAGTAGCAGCAGTCGCTCCCACAGGGTGTATCCCGGCAACCTAGGGAATCCGCTCCAGACCTTTCACGCAAAGTCCCAAACCTGCAGATACCTGAACTCACTCCCCCTCGGCAGCTCTACCATTTCCCTTAGCTTCTGCAGACTGGCGAACCCTTCCTCCAAATACAAATCCCTCACGTTGACCAGCCCCACTTCCCCCCACCTCCTGTATACACAATCCATCCCCCCGGCTTAAACCCATGATTCTCACACAGCAGCATTAGCACCGACATCCCTTCCACCCTAAAATGCCTCTTCAACTGATTCCATATCTTCACCGTGGACTGCACCATTGGGCTCCCTGAATACCTACTTGAAGCCATTGTCATTGCTGCCATCACCATAGCCCTCAAACTAGAACCCTTACAAGATTCCACCTCCATCCTAACCCACTTCATCCTTTCTCTTTCCCACCACCACCGCACCTTGTCCACATTTGCCACCCAATAATAATGAAGCAAGTCCCCTGCTGCCTCTCCTCTGTAGCAGGGTCCTCTCCACACCTTCAGCACCTCCCCCGCCCATACAAAGTCCAAAATGGTGGTGTCAACTTTCCAAAAAAAAGGCCTTTGGTATAAAGATCGCGAGAGCCTGAAAGATAAACAAGAACCTCAGCAGAATATTCATTTTCACCACTTGGACCCTCTCCGGCAACGTTAAGTGCAGTGTACACCACCTCTTAAGATCCTCCCCTGGCCTCCTCCACCAGCTTTGTTAAGTTCCACTTGTGGAGCCCCGTCCATTCCCTCGCTACCCGAATCCCCTCCCCAAATACCTAAACCTATCTCTTGCTACCGTAAATGGCAGCCCCCCTAAATAAGCCCCCTATCCCAGCTCATTCACCAGGAAACCTCGCTTTTCCCTACATTCAGTATGTACACTGAGCACCCTCCAAACCTCCCCAGCAGGCCCATAATCTTCCCATACTCTCCAACGGATCCGAAACATACAGCAAGAGGTCATCGGGATCGAGCAACACCCAATTCTGTCTCTGTCCCCTCATAATCCCCCGCCACTCCGTCGACCCCCCGAGAGCCATTGGCAATGGCTCTATGGCCAGTGCAAACAGCAACGGCGACAGCGGGTACCCCTGTGTAAGTCTAAGCTTTGTGAGCTTATATAATTCGTCCTCACCATCGCCCTTGGTGCCACATACAGCAACCGCACCCATATCACAAATCTCGGCCCAAACCCAAAGTGTCGAACTCCACATTTAATTCTTCCAAATGAGTGCCCTTAACGTCTGGCGAGTTACCTAATCTTGCTCTGTGAAAGCACTGACATATCACTGGCCCAAGAAACCTTTTAGCAGTTTTAAAATTGTTTTGAAGGAATTTACTTTCTCCACTCCAATTCTTTCGACAGTCTGTGGAAACAAATTCCAAGACGAGCCCCTAATTTTGTCACAACCAGTTGAGGAGAAGTGAACTGGCCCCCATTTGTTCAACCTCCTTAGTTGGTCACAACAAATGTTGAAGTTTCTTTTCCATGAGGATGTGCCTTTTTCCAAGTCAGAATGCATTTAACTTTTACGCTGTGAACAACAAGGAGCCAATCAAGCACTTTTTTCTTGAGTTAAAGAGTGAGCAAATATATTAACCACTAAACCTAACAAAAATAATAAAAATGTGGTGTCATATACACATGGGTATTAGAAATAAGCAAAGTTGCAGCCCTAGAAAAATAAGGGACAAGAATATATGGTTAAGTGTCCTTTGAATGTCCCCGAGGTGCAAATTCTAAACGTTACAGCTGATTTAAGTTAGCTGGTTTCTTGGATGTGATTAGATGTAAATGATGTTGCAGTTATTCTGAAATCTCGGTTCGTTGGTAGGTTTCCGATAATGTTGACTTCTCCAACCGGTTAATACACTTGGTTCCAAAAGTGAAAGGGAGAGAGAGACCCTTTCGCTGAAGTTTTTCTTGCAATATCTCTGCAGCAGTTGCAGCCTGGCCTGCTATGCTTCACCCATTTGTATTTTAAGGGGTTTTAGGTTAGTTGGTCGGTGGCAGCCATTGTTTCAATATCCAGCACGTTGCATTTTAGTGTCTCTTCCTTAAACAGTGACGAGTTTCAATGGATCTCCTAATTACAGGAAACGTCCATCTTTTCAAACCCATGTTTGCTTTTCCACCTTCATCTTAGAAAGTGGTCTTTTATTTAAGTAGTTTGTGTTCTCTCATTTCAAATTGCAAAATTTCCAGTCAATTAAAAGTTGAAAGGTCATATTTTTTTTAAATGAAGGGGCATAGCCTCATGGCAATGCATTCGTCATGATCTTCCAAACACTCTAAATGAGCAATTGTCACCTTTCACCCCACTATGTAAGATGATCAAGAGAGATAAGCTCTGAAAAAATGGGCCGATAAGTGTAACATCACTTACAGGGAATGTGCTGTTATGGGGGTAGCTGAGCTGATCAGAGATAGCCAAAGGTTTGTAAAGGGGTCACATCGAACAAACCAATTTAATTTTTGTTTGAGATGGAACATGATTTTTCAGGGATTTTCTATGCATGTTATTTATATGACTAACAGAAGAAATTTGATACGGTTCCATGAAAGAGACCATTAATGTAAATGAGTGTGCGTGGAATTGGAGGCAACACAGGCAGGAGACAGAATATATGTACTCAAATTGCCCAACAACCAGCCACCTTAAATATAGAGGCTTCATTTAAGATGACTAATGACACAGTAAACAGCATAGACGAGAGTATAAAGCTGCAATGGGACATTGATAATAGTGTCAAAGTTGTGGCAGATGAGTTCAACATGGGAAAGTGTGAGCTCATCTATTTTGAATCCAAGAATAGTAGATCAGTGTAGTTAATAAATGGCAAGAAACTGTGAATAAACAAGAGAGTTAAGATAAATAATTTAAATATCAGTACAGTAAGAAGTCTTACAACACCAGGTTAAAGTCCAACAGGTTTGTTTCAAACACGAGCTTTCGGAGCACGGCTCCTTCTTCAGGTGAAGAAGGAGCCGTGCTCCGAAAGCTCGTGTTTGAAACAAACCTGTTGGACTTTAACCTGGTGTTGTAAGACTTCTTACTGTGCTCACCCCAGTCCAACGCCGGCATCTCCACATCATGATTAAATATCAGTGAGCTAGGAACACCCCAGTCAAAGTCATGACACAGGAAGGAAGCCATTCAATCCATGGAATCCTGAGATCTCTCTGTAGAACAATCCAATCAATTTTATCCACGTTTTTGCACCGCATCTAACAATATGTTAACTCAATAAAATTATCATCTTGAGTCATGATGATTTTAAAAAATTCTACTTGCTCAGGTGAACTTTTCTTGGGGATCAGCAGTGTTGTTACAACTAACTGTAACCCAACTCTTGCGAACCAGTTCCTTCATGAGACATGTCATCACCGGAAACTCCAGGGGTCAGAATGCCTGATCTAATATTTCATCGACCAAGAAGAATCTGTACATAATTTTGATGGGCCAGTATATGCAGAACCAGGAAACCCAAGAATAAATCTTTTCAATCTTACTGCTCATAAAAGGGGCAGACATTTCCATTTCCTAAGTTAGGTTACTGGACCGGACTAAACCCCAGGGAATCTTCTTTCTCTCAACAAAAGTCCATTAGCCCTTTAATGGTTATAATGAATGATTATCCCACTTTTCCAAGATCTTAATTGCATTGTTTTTGCAGACACTGCCTGCATGTTGAACCAGGATTTAGAAAAATATTACTGCAACAGACATGTAATACAATATTTATAACAATTTCCTACATTCACACACATAAACCATAAATAATCTGTGCTTGGTGAGAAACAGCACAAACCTGTAAGACCCTTTACACCAGACCACAAACGTCCACTCACTAACTACTAAAGCCACCTCTGAGTTGAGGGTTCCATTTGTGTGGCAGGAGCTTGCATTGCACAGAGCTTCCAACATTTTATTCTGTGCCGAAGGTTTAGCTAGTAGATTCATGCCATTGAGTCTGTAGAAGCCATATATAGATGTTTTACATCAAGGGAGGTGGCTAATGGAGTAGAGGGCAAACTCCCAGGCTTCTACAAAAGCAAGGGGCAGACACCCATCTTGTCAAAGTTGGTCCCTATATCCTGACTGCAAATTTGGGGAAAATGCATAATTTTTGGAAACTTTCTACCCCACAATGTATTTGGAAACTTTGGCACAATAAAGGATCACTTCTGCTGGAAACATTTCTGCAATATAAACAGGATGTATGAATATCAACACGGGAACAATAACTCTGGATGATGACTCACCTGTTTTCATTTCTTGATCTCTGGAAGTAGTTGCCAGAATTTGGGAAATTATTTTCATATCCATCTGATCTTCTGTCTGTTTGTGTCTGAACATTTCTGGAAAGGAATAATCCATAGTTTAAATATTTTGCAGTGCTCTTTAATCAAAGGGACCTATGGCATGTGTGCCATTGTAAAAGTGTTGGAAAACATTTTGTTCCTGTACAATTCTACTTGTTTGCATTGACAGTAACAGTGAAGTTAATAGCAAACTAAACTATAAAACAAGCAGCTTTCGGACCACTATGGCATTGCATATCACCAAATTAAGTGACTTTAACGCATGCCTTAAACAGCAGTGTCACGTCAAACAGCGGAAAAATTGTGAAATAGTTTATAAGTGCCAGCAGTTAAGCTCTTTGACTGGTACAGGGCTGAGCAACTGGCCCTTTTACATCGGCCAGCAAAACCTCATCGGTGGTAATTTAATTGTGTGTTGCTTTCAATTGCATTATGGTTCTTGTTGACCATCCTCTGTCTCAGTGTCTCTTCCTTTTTATTCACTCCTTAAAACCCTACCTCATTGACCAAGCTTTTGATCATCTGGCCTAATATCACCTGATGTGGCTCAGTGTCCAATTTTGTTTCATAATACTCCTGTGAAACACCTTGTGACATTTTCACAGAATCATATCATGGAATTTACAGTGCAGGAGGCCATTCAGCCCATTGAGTTTGTACCGGTCCCTGGAAAGAGCACCCACCCTACTTAAGCCCACACCTCCAACCCCATTCCTGTACCCCAGTAACTCCACCTAACCTTTTTGACACTAAGGGGCAATTTAGCATGGCCAATCCACCTAACCACCTAACCGTTGAACTGTGGGAGGAAACCGGAGCAAACCCACGCATACACAGGGACAAAGTGCAACTCCATACAGACAGTCACCCGAGGCCGGAATTGAACCCGGGTCCCTGGAGCTGTGAGGCAGCAGTGCTAACCACTGTGCCACCGTGCTGCCCCTAAATTTTATTACATTGTACACTATAAATACAAGTTTTGTTTTTGGTTGGCCAACTTCTACAGTTTTATGATATGCTGCTCCATAAGAATGCAGGTTGAGAGACGATTTAAATAACAGAACTGCTCAATAGGCTTGAATAGCTTCTGTGAACCAGTTAGTTGTACAAGGTCTAAATGAGCTAACCGAAAAAAGAACAATCACAATGCAGTAATAGAACTTAAAAATAGTTTATAACGTGGTGTAGATTTCATGTTTTCCATCAGCAATTGAGAGCCTTAAGAGACCATATTCACAAAGCATGTCACTGTGAATCAAAATAATTTAAATATAGTTACCTGAGTGGACATTTCAGAACAATATTATCAATAAAAATTACAATAACAATTTAAAATGATCTATATTCAAATTATTTACTTTCTATTAACATTTTCCATTTTCCTGGACTGTAATAATGCTTCATCAATATTACCTTCTCTGACCAATCTCAGGATCATCAGATTTGCGGTATCTATCCTCTTCTTGTCGCTTTTGATTCAACAATTCCTCATAAGCCTCCATTGACGTATATGCATCTTTCCTATAAGAGGCTGGTTCATGTATGGGTGGATCTGATCTTATGTGAGCTTCACCATGAAAGGTGCTGTCCTCTGAAGGGTCAATATTCTCCTTATAGTACTGGTTAAAATTTTGAAATAAGTCAATTAGTATCCTAATAAATACATTAGTTCTCAAATTAAAATGCATACTGCAGTTAAAATACGAAATATTTTCTACATAAAATGCAATTAATATGAGAAATCATTTCATAAAATTTTAGAATGCTGAATGCCAGTATTAGAAATTGTCTGAGGGGGCTTCCGGTGGCGACCATGGAGTGAGTGGTCACACATTTTGTTGCTCCTGCTCGAGGTGGAATGGCTTGGTCCTTTTTCACCCGATTTAAGGGGTATTAATTGGTGTGACATGCAAGAGCACTGAGAAATAGAAGTGTGCCATCAGCAGGGCTAGTTTATGGTTTACCAGATAAGGAGTATAATGAGTAAGAGGCTGCAGCCTGGATGAGAGATTATTCGAGATGCGACAGAGGAAAAGATGGTGGAGGGTTCTGGGTGTGATTCCCTGCCCAGTGGTCTACTAAGCACTGGTGGATTTTCTGAACGCTACATTCCACCAGCAGAGGCAGGAGGCCTCAGAGGATCTGGCAACAGTGGTGGAGCCACTTAGGATGGCTATTGAGTGGAGCAGAGGCTGGAGGTGCAGGGCCTGGCACTCCAGAAGATGCAAGAGTCGATGGGAGAGCATGAGGACCGGCTGGCCTTGTTGAAGGCAGAGATAGTGTTCATGGCAGAGAGCCAGAAGAGGTTCAGGGAGTAAGTGGAGGATCTGGAGAATCGTTCCAGGAGGAAGAATCTCGGGATTGTGGAGCTGCCTGAAAAGGTTGAACAGTATGTGGGGTTTGAATGGCCCGGTTAAGGTCTTGCGTTGTCGTGCATTTAAGGAGTCTGAAGACGGACGTAGTGTTTTTTTCAGGAGACGCCGCTGAAGCTGGAGGACAGACGAGGCTAAGGAAGAGTTGGGGCAGGGGGCAGGTGTTCCATTTGAGGTTGGATATGATGACGAGGGCAATGACAATGTGGATAAATAGAAAGGTTGCTTTCGGGGTGGGAAGTATGGTAAATGACTGCGGGGAGGAAGGGGGTGTGTGGGAAGCTGGAGGGGATGCCAGTGGTTTAGTGAATGTACATGCTACAAATTGGGACAATATGGATTTTCTGAGGGTGGTTTTACCAAAGATTCTGGGCCTGGACACGCACCTGTGATTATTGGGGGGGATTTTAATGTGGTGCTGGATTCTAGGTTGGACCAGTCGTGCCCGAGGTCCTTGAAGGATTTGGCCATGGCAAAGGAGCTACTGCAGTTTATGGGACATATGGGGGGGGGGGGGGGGGGGGGAGAGGGAGAACATATGGGGGGGGGGGGGGGAGGAAGAGAGAGAGAGAGAGAGAGAGAGAGAGAGAGAGAGAGAGAGAGAGAGAGAGAGAGAGAGAGAGAGAGAGAGAGAGAGAGAGAGAACCTGTGGCAGTTTGAGAGGCAGGGTGTGAACATAGAACAGTACAGCACTGAACAGGCCCTTCGGCCCTAACCTTACTTTTTAGGACACTACGGGCAATTTAGCATGGCCAATCCACCTAACCCGCACATCTTTGGACTGTGGGAAGAAACCGGAGCACCCGGAGGAAACCGGAGCACCCGGAGGAAACCCACGCACACACGGGGAGGACGTGCAGACTCCGCACAGACAGTGATCCAGCCGGGAATCGAACCTGGGACCCTGGTGCTGTGAAGCATTTATGCTAACCACCATGCTACCGTGCTGCCACAGTTTACTTATTTACTGAAGGAGTTTACTTATTTCTCGCATGTGCACCGGATGTACTCCCAGATTGATTTATTTGTGTTAGATAAGGTGCTGCGATGGGGCTGGTTGGATCGGAATATTCAACGATTGTAGTCTCTGACCATGCGCTACATTGGGTGGACTTGCGGGTGGCAAAAAGAGTGAGACTCCGTGGCCGCAGTGGAGTTTGAATGTGGCATTGTTGCCGGTTAAGGGGGTTTGCGAAAGGTGAGGGTGGCCATTTGGAAATATGTGGAGCAGAATAAGACAGGGAAGGTTTCAGCTTCCACGTTGTGGGAGGCACTGAAGGTGGTGGTAAGGCGGGAATTTATATTGATTCGGGCTTACAGGGAGAGGGTGGAGCAGTCTGAGAGCTTGAGATTGGTGGGGGACATTCTGAGGGTGGATCAGAGATATTCAGAGGTGCCTGAGGAGGTGTCCCTAATGGAGAGTCAGAGGCTCCAGATGGATTTTGGCCTGGAGTCCACAGGAAAGGCGGTGGGGTAAATGCGCAGAGCTAGAGGGGCGATTTAGGATGGGGAGAAAGTTGCAGGATGCTTGCACACCTGTGAAGGAAGCAGGCGGTGGCGAGGGAAATTTGAGGGGGAGGGGGTGAGGGACAATAGGGGCACAGTTGTATCAGAGCCCAAGGGGGGAACCGGGGCTTTTGAACCAGAGATTTTATAATTCGGAGCTTCAGGTGGGGGATGAAGTGGTTTTTGAATGGATTGGATTTCCTGAGGATTGCGAGACGGAGGTGCAAGGACTGGGGGCCCTGATTGGGCTGAGAGAGGTAATGGATTGTGTGGGGTCAAAGCAGGTGGAGAAGGCATAGGTCTGGATGAGTTCCCAAGTAAATTCCATACGATTCAGAGACTACAACGTGGATGCGGAGAAGACGTCCGACCGGGTCGAATGGGCATATTTGTTCGAGACTTGGGTTCAGTTGCTGTATGGCGCCTAAGACAAGTGTTCAGATGGACAAGATCAGCTCGGATTATTTTGGGTTACACCAGGGTACAAGGCAGGGGTGTCCTTTCTCTGCTCTTTGCCCAGGCGATTGAGCCACTGCAATGCGGCTTAGGGATTCAAGAGAGTGGAGGGGTTTTGAACACTGAGTTTCTTTGTACACTGGGGTATGGATGAGCGATTCAGCAGAGTGTCTGCATTTGGAAAAGAATAAGAAGCTGTCCATCGACTTCTTTAAGGAGTATTGCATCATCAGCGCAAAATTATTTGACGGTTGCACCACAAGTAGAGAAGGCTGTTCAAAATTAATAACATATGGAACCCTTGGCTTTATAAATAATGACAGTAAAATCAAGGAAGTTATTCCAAATCTTTATAAATCACTGGATGGCCTCAGCTGGAATAGTGTGTTCAATTCTGGGTATCACACTTTAGGATGTCAAAGCCTTGAAGAAGACACAGAGGAGACTACACTATAGGAAAGAATACAAATCAAGAATGGAAAAAAGGTACTGAAATAGTCATGGGCAATTTTAATGATCATATAGATTGAGGAAATCAAATTGTGAACATCCTCCAGGCTGCCTTAGCCAAGAGTGAATTCAGAACAGTTTCTCAGAACTATATGTTCTGGAATCAATCAGGGAGCAGGCTATTTTAGACCTGGCAATGTGCAATGAGATTGGATTAATTAATTAATTAAGTAAAGAATCCTCATGTTTAGAAGAGCAAGAGGCAACTTAGATGAGTTTACAAGAGTTTAAGAGACAACATGATTGAAACATTCAAGGTCCTGAGGGGTCTTGACAGGGTGGATTTGGCAAGGGGGTTATCTCTTGTGAGACAATCTAGAGCTGGAGGTCACTGTTTAAAAATATGGGGTCGCCCATTTAGAACAGAGATAAGATGAAATGTTCTCTCTCAGAGGGTTGGGAGTCTTCGAAATTCTCTTCATGAAAAGGTGGCGGAAGCAAGGTCTTTGATTATTTTTAGGCAGAGGTGGATAGATTCTTGGAAGCAAGGGGGGTAATAGGTTCATAGAATCATAGAATTTACAGTGCAAAGGAGGCCATTCGGCCCATCGAGTCTGCACCATCACTTGTAAAGAGCACCCTACCTAAGCCCACAACTCCACCCTATCCCTGTAACCCCACCAAAACTGTTTTTCTCTATTGGACACTAAGGGCAAGCTAGAATGGTCAATCCACCTAACATACACATTTTTGGATTGTAGGAGGAAACTGGAACACCCGGAGGAACCCCACGCAGACACGGGGAGAACCTGCAGACTCTGCAGAGACAGTGACCCAAGCGTGAATCGAACCTGGGACCCTGGCGCTGTGAAGCAACAGTGCTAACCACTTTGCTACCGTGCCGCCTGGTTATTGGGGTTAGGCGGGACGCAGATTTGAGGTTACTATCAAATCAGCCATGATCTTATAAATGGTGGAGCAGGCTCAAGAAGCTAAATGGCCTCCTGCTGCTCCTTGTTCGTATGTTCATATGCAGGTGCAATCACAGCATAAAGTTTACATTCAGTCTGACGATGAGAAATTTGGGTCAAAAACCAATGTCTTGAATTTAAACCTTACAACACCAGGTTAAAATTCAACATGTTTGTTTAAAACACTAGCTTTCGGAGCACTGCTCATTCCTCAGGTGAATTCACCTTCTTACTGTGCTCACCCCAGTCCAACGCCGGCATCTCCACATCTTGAATTTAAATGAAGGTAAATAGGGGCCTCACGGTAGCATGGTGGTTAGCATCAATGCTTCACAGCTCCAGGGTCCCAGGTTCGATTCCCGGCTGGGTCACTGTCTGTGTGGAGTCTGCACGTCCTCCCCATGTGTGCGTGGGTTTCCTCCGGGTGCTCCGGTTTCCTCCCACAGTCCAAAAGATGTGCGGGTTAGGTGGATTGGCCATGCTAAATTGCCCGTAGTGTAAGGTTAATGGGGGGATTGTTGGTATACGGGTTACGTGGGTTTAAGTAGGGTGATCATTGCTCGGCACAACATCGAGGGCCGAAGGGCCTGTTCTGTGCTGTACTGTTCTATTCTATTCTATTCTATAGTGGTATGAAGACAGAGTTGGCTAAAGTGGAGTGACAAAACAGATTTAAACAGTAAGATGATGGAGAAGCAGTGGCAGACACATAAGGAGCTATTTCCTAACTCTCAACAAAGGTATACTTCATCGAAAAAAAAAGACTCAACAAGACAGATGCAGCATCCAGTCCTAACTAAGAAAGATGGCATCATATTGAAAGAAAATCGGTACAATTCTGAGAAGATTAACAGGAGGCCAGAAGACTGGGAACATTTCAGAAACCAGCAAAAGATGACTACAAAAATAATAAAGAGGAAGAAATTAGAGTAGGCGTGGCCAAATGTTCCGAACTTTCTGATCATTTCCAGACATTTGAGAGCTGCATGATACAGACAACCTTCACAGACACATTTTTATTACTATTTTTTTTTGTTCATTGTCACATGTACCGAGGTACAGTGAAAAGCATTTTTCTGCGAGCACCTCAACAGATCATTAAGTACATGGAAAGAAAAGGGAATAAAAGAAAATACATAATAGGGCAACACAAGGTATACAATGTAAATACATAAGCACCGGCATCAGATGAAGCATACAGGGGTGTAGTGTTAATCAGGTCAATCCATAAAAGGGTCATTTTGGAGTCTGATAACAGTGGGGAAGAAGCTGCTTTTGAGTCTGTTCGTGAGTGTTTTCAGACTTCTGTATCTCCTGCCCAATGGGAGAAGTTGGAACAGTGAGTAAGACGAGTGGGAGGGGTCTGATTATGCTGCCCGCTTTACACAGACAGCTTTCTATGGTGCATCTGTTAAAGTTGGTAAGAGTTAATGTGGACATGCCGAATTTCCTTAGTTTCCTGAGGAAGTATAGGCGCTGTTGTGCTTTCTTGGTGGTAGCGTCAACGTGGGTGGACCAGGACAGATTTTTGGAGATGTGCACCCCGAGCAATTTGAAACTGCTAACCATCTCCAACTCGGCCCCGTTGATGCTGACAGGGGTGTGTACAGTACTTTGCTTCCTGAAGTCAATGACCAGCTCTTTAGTTTTGCTGGTATTGAGGGAGAGATTGTTGTCGCTGCACCACTCCACTAGGTTCTCCCTCCTGTATTCTGACTTATCATTATTTGAGATCCGGCCCACTTTGGTCGTATTGTCAGCAAACTTGTAGATGGAGCTGGAACCAAATTTTGCCACGCAGTTGTGTGTGTATAGGGAGTAGATTAGGGGGCTAAGTACACAGCCATGCGGGGTTCCTGTATTGAGGACTATTGTGACGGTGTTGTTGTTCATTCTTACTGATGTGGTCTGTGGGTCAGAAAGTCGAGGATCGAGTTCCAGAGTGGGGAGGCAAGTCCTAGGTTTTGGAGCTTTGATAAGAGCTTGGCTGGGATTATGGTGTTGAAGGTGGAGCTGTAATCATATTAATTGCTGTAATCATGACAGCAGTCCTTGCTGTCGAGATGCTCTAGGATGAGTGTAGGGCCAGGGAAATGGCATCTGCTGTGGACCGGTTGCGGCGGTATGCGAATTGCACACACTCCTGTAAGGAAACCGTCATATATTTCCTCTCTCATCTTCCAGGCTTTCTTTAAACACAATTAGGATCGTGGCAAAAAACAAATCTGTTTCACTGATGCTCATCAGAGCTAGCATATGCTCATTCCTTAACTAGCTTTGGCAGCCTTGGAAAATGAGTCGAGGTTAAAAACAAATTGTTTACCACCTACCGAACAACAAATTTGAATCAGAGTACCTGTGTGCCTGAGGTCTTGTGGGAGACAGGTAGCGCCCCTACTTCTGAGCCAGAAGCTCTGGGTTCAAGTCCCACTTCAGGACTTGATGGCCACAGAAGGTCTGTCAATAATGTGGCCGATCAGATTAATTATCAGCATGTAAACCCTTCCAATATGCCTGATGGGAGGCGGCAGAAGTGGGAGAATTTGCAGTCAGACATACTGCAGAGGCAATGGCAAACCACTGCAGTCCTTTGCCAAGCATGGCAACGGACCAATCCAATATTCCACAATCATCAACGTCCTCTTCCTGTACCAGGCTCCACCAACAGGTGCCAGAATGTGGCGACTAAGGGCTTTTCACAGTAATTTCATTTCAAGCCTACTTGTGACAATAAGCAATTTTCATTTTTTCATTTTCTTAATGCATAGTACCTGAAGAAGGAAGATTACCCGTGTCCCAATAGGTTCTTATATTCCTCTTCTGTATTAAACAGTTTCCTGCCTTTCCAGACAGAGGCTGCAGGTTGAAGGGTCAACTGTGAGAAGGTGGATTAGGAAGCCAAAGAAAATAGCACTGAAGGTCATACAACCCCAGGTAAGACCTCTGGAAGCTACAAATGGAATCTTGCAACAGCACTGAAATGTATCTGTTACCTTAATCCTCCTCCCAGTGCATCTGCCTAGCCTCGGATTCTCTCACGCTGTGAAGCTGTTCATGCCGAGGTGCTTAAGCCCCTTCCAATGCATGATTTACCGGGCTCACGGGACAAGGAATGAGCTGCAGTGTGTGTTAAAGAGTCACAAGCAGCTCACAAGTCATGGTTTGGTCACCCCTAATTACAGTTTGAGGGGAAACTAGCAAGAAATTTAAAAAATACAGCAAAAGCTTGTTATATAAAAAGGGAAAGAGCAGCTAAAGTAAGCATTGGTACCTTAAGAGGATGAGATTGGGAAATATGGAAATGGCAGAGTACTTTGCATCTATCCTCACACCAGACAACACACAAAGCGTTCCAAGAATAGCAGAAAACTTAAAGATTAAACAGCGAGGAAATGAAATTAACATGATCACTGGAGATAGAGTACTGGGAAATTAATGGAACTAAAGGCTGACAGGTTCAGAGGACCTGATGGCAGTCATTCTAGGAGCTTAAAAGAAGTGGGTGATGCATTGTTTGTAATCTTCTAAAATTCCTTGGATTCTGGAAAGGTGCCAGTGGGTTGCAAAACTGCAAATGTAACACCTCAATTGAAGAAAGAGTGGAGACAGAAAGCAGAAAATTATAGGCCAGTTTGTAAAAATGCTAAAATTCATTATTTAGGATGTAGTAGCAGGACATTTATAAAATAATGATACAAACAAGCAGTCAACATGATTTTGTTAAAGGAAAATCATGCTTGACTAATTTCTTAAGACCTCTCGGAGGATGAATAGATAAAAGGGATGTAGCATATTTGGAGTTCAAAAAGTCATTTTGTAAGGTGCCACATAAAGCATGACTAGGGGACTTTTGGTGGCAGCTATGTGGTGAGCAGTCGCACAGGTGGTGGCTCCCACCAGGGTGCTTGGTTTTGGCCCTTTAAGCCTGGCCCAGTTCACAGGATGGACCTGACCAAGGCGCAGATGAGTGGGTTCTTCTTGAGGGTAGAGGATAGGTGCAAGTGGTGTTCTAGGGGGTCGTTGAATCACACACACTCACGTTATGGTCTTGCCCCAAGTGCCTTAGTTTCTGTGTCTCCTTTTTTGATACAATGTCAGGATTCTAGGCTTTCAGCTGGAGCCGTGCCTGTTGGTGGCCATTTTTGGAGTTTCAGACTCGACGGTGCTGCACAGGGATGAGAGCAGATGGACTAGCCTTCAGCTCGCTAATAGTCGGAGGAGAGCTCTGCTTGGGTGGAAGTCCCCGGTGCTGCCTAAAGGCCTTGGCATGGTTGGGGGTCCTGATGGAATTTTTGCGCCTGTAAAAGATGAAGTAAGGGCGGTACGTGGCGCAGTGGTTATCACTGGGACTACGGCGCTGAGGACCCGGGTTCGAATCCCGGCCCTGGGTCACTGTCCGTGTGAAGTTTGCACGTTCTCCCCATGTCTGCGTGGGTGTCACCCGCACAACCCTAAGATGTGCTGGTTAGGTGGATTGGCCACGCTAAATTGCCCCTTAATTGTAAAAGAAAAATAATTGGGTACTCTAAATTTATTTAATAAAAGATCAAGTACACTTTGAGGGGGTCGGTGGAAGGGTTCTATTTGAGGTGGTAACCTTTCATCTCCTTTTTCAAGGAACCGATTACCGCCCGTTGTTAGGGAGGGAGGTTTTGTCTCTGTATTCTGCTTCAGGATCAGTTTTTTTTCATGGGGGCAAGGGGGTGGGGGGAGAGGAGGGTAGAGGAGGGGGCGGTTGTTATATTGTTGTTGTTTGTGTATAATGTACAATTTTGTCTCAAAAAAAAATTTTTTAATAAAATATTACTAACAAGATATACTTGCATTAGAAGTAGTTCAGTGAAGATTCACTGGGATGATCCCTGGAATGGAGGGGGTGTTTCTTGAAATACAAAAAATTCTGAGGATGTTTGACAGGATGGATGTGGAGAGGATGTTTCTCTCATGCGGAAATTGATAACTAGGGGGCACGGTTTTTTAAAAAAATGGGGCCTCCCTTTTAAGACTGAGATAAGGAGAAAATTCTTCCCTCAGTGGGTCATTAGTCTTTGAAATTCTCCTCCACAGAGACCGGTTGAGGCTCGGTCACTGAATATATTTAAGGTTGAGTATACAAAGTTTTTATCAATCTAATCAGCAATGATCTTGCTGAATGGCAGAGATGGCTCTCGGGCCCAAATATTCTTCTCCTGCTCTTATTTCTTTACTTCCTATGATCTTATAATCTTCCGAAGTTATGAACTGGAATACACTGCCTGAAAAGGTGGTGAAAGCAGATTCACTTGTGTTTTGTAATAGGAATTGGATGAAAAAATTGCAGCCTATGGAAAAAGAACAGAGTAGTGGGCCTAACTAGATAGCACTTTCAAAGAACCGGCACAGACACACTGGTTCACGTGGTCAACTTTATGTTACTATGACTGTATGTAAAATTTATCAACATACATTTAGTAAGATACCATAAACTATATTTTTGATTTGATGTTAATCTTAACTCCCTGCCGATTATCACAATTGATTTTCTTTCTGGATTGAACAGAAAATTGTCACCTTCGGTAGCCACTTGCCATTTCTTCTTAATTGCTCATATTTGTCTTGCTCCCTAAGAAACTGATTGTACTCCTGGCTTCTTTCATTTCTCAGTCTGTCCTGAAATAACATTCAAACCATGATTTAATGTATCAGCGAATTCAGGGAGATTAATGATAAGCAGCATACTTGACCAAACATTAAAGATCTACAATCAGCATTTCAAGATTTAAGCGTAAGTGAGCGAGGTATTAGGTAGTATAGCCAGAACAATTCAATTATGGGAATTATTAGACTGGCCTTATGATAATAATTAGTGTCATAAATAGGCTTACATTAACACTGAAATTAAGTTATTGTGAAAATCCCCTAGTCGCCACATTCCGGCGCCTGTTCGGGTACACTGAGGGAGAATTCAGAATGTCCAATTCACCTAACAAGCACATCTTTCGGGACTTGTTGGAGGAAACCGGATCACCCAGAGGAAACCCACACAGGGAGAACGTGCAGACTCTGCACAGACAGTGACCCAAGCCAGGAATCAAACCCAGGTCCCTGGCGCTGTGAAGCAACAGTGCTAACCAATGTGCAACCGTGGTTTATAAATCAACTCATATTTTACTATTGTCGGAAATTAAATTGGTTCATCCCTCCCATCCCCCACCCCTAAATTGCTTGAAATCTGCACAGAAAAGGAAATTCTGCTCTTCGGTTGAACTTCGTTACAAGGCGAAGCTGTAAAGATTTCAAAAAAGTATTTTGTTATTTAATTTCCTTTTTCCTTGATAATCATTTCATTGACAGCTATCTCCTGGTGGATAGCATTCATACCTCACTCATATTTGCTTATTGCTTGGTGTTCAGATTTGGTTTGATACGCTGTTTGTAAAAGGTAAATTCCATAGATGTCTCATGATCATAAACAACACTTGGTGTCTCGTCGACAGTATGGCCAGGATTAACAACTATCCTTTGGCGGGGCGCTTGGGCGGTGCTGACGGGTGGATGCTACTTGGAGCCCCAACAAAGCGGATTCCCCAATACCTTCCACCTTTACCTATGGATAGCGCTGCTCGGAGCCCCGTTTGTCTTACACCCGATTAGGAAGACTGAATCCATCGTCTTTGGTTCGCACGACATAGTCCTGATTACTGATTTCCATTTATTATGATCATGGCTAATCATCAAGTTCAATACCCAGATCCCGTCTCCCCATATCCCTTGATCCCTATAGCCCCAAGAGTTATATCTAATTCCTTCTTGAAATAACATAATGGAATGTAACCAAATTTCCTTAGCATTTTTATGCCACAATGCAAAAACATATAGGGAAAATTTTGTCCTTTCTTTTTATTATGATCCCAGACCAGACCTCAACAGTGGCTAGGATACTGTCCTGAAACCCTAATATTTTAGTTTATTTTGTAAGGCTGTGTGGAAAGAATACTTCACTCCAGGAGTGATTTCATGAAAAAATAGGGATATGATATTTTAAACAAAAAGTTATTATTAACACAGTTTTAAAATCTTTAACCTCACACCCGAAAATAGCTACAAATACCCCTGAAACAATGCAAAATCAGTAAATACAATATCCTTAATTACTATCTCTATTCCCAATTAAACAAGAAAAAAAAAACACATCTCTCAATCACTGTGAAAATAAAATTCACAATGCGAGTGGTTCAGGTCTGGAATGCACCATCTGGAAGTGTAGTGGTGGCAGCTTCCATCGAGACATTCATGAGGCATGACATGATTATTTGAATAGAAACAATGTTCAGGGTTACAAGGAAAAAGGTTGGAGAATGGTATTATGTTATAATGCTCAGTCGGAGATCTGATGAAGACACGATATGCTGAATGGCCTCCTTCTGCATGCCCCCCTCCCCACCATCACTACCGCACTTGCCTCGCTGGAGCCCGTCACCCTTCTTTCCCATGGATCAGCAAATTTGGCTTCCATAAGGTCAGTCCCTTCAGCCAAGTCATTACTAAATTAATGAGGCCCAGCACTGTGGCACCCCACTGCTTATAGTTTGTCCTCCAGAAAATGACCCATTTAACCCAATTCTGAATTTCCTATTAGTTACCAGCCCTCCACCCTCCATCCATGCTAATATATTATCCCTAACACCATGAGCTCTTAACTTGGGTAGTAGTGACACCTTAACAAATGCTTATCGGAAATCCAAATACACTACATCAACTGGTACCCATTTACCAAGCCTGCTTATTACATCCTCAATGACGACAAAGAAATTTATCAAGCCTTTTCATGAAACCATGTTGACTTTGCTGATTATGATTTTCTAAATGTCCTGCTACTACTTCCTGAATAATGAATTCCAGAATTTTCCCAATGACAGATGGTAGGCTACCTGGCCTATAGTTTCCTGTTTTCCTCTCCCTTTCTTTTTTTTGTTAAAATTGAGTACCCAATTATCAGAGTCACCCTCCCTTCCAGGACCTCTGACATGACATCTGAGAATTCCTGCCAATATCCCCTCAGCTTCAGACATGCCCAAAACATATGTACATGATTTGCCAGACTTTCTCCTAACCACCCACACCTGTCCTCCACCTCCTCAAAAATCTACTCATCTGGGCCACAGTTATATGAGCCCTGAGGACCACCTTGAACTGGATCAGGCTAAGCCTGGCACATGACGAGGATGCCTTGACTCTTTTCAGGGCCTTCTCCCATTGCCCAACTTCCAACTCCCCTCCCAACTCGTCCTCCCATTTCACCTCCCTGATTGGGACCCCTGCCCATTCCATCAATTCCTCATATATTTCCGAGACCCCCCCCCACTTTCCCAAACCCTGTTTTAGACATCACTTTATCCTGCAGTCCCCTTGGAGGGAGCCGAGGGAAGCTTGGAATCTGCCTCCAGACGAAGTCCCGTACCTGCAGGTTCCGAAATCCGTTCCCACCTGGCAACTCAAACTCCTCCTCTAGCTCCTCCAGGCTCGGGAACCGCTCCTCAATAAAGAGATCGCCAAACCTCTTAATCTGTGCCCACTGCCACTTCCCAAAGGCCCCATCCAGCCTCCCCAGAGCGAACCGGTGATTGTCTCAGATCGGTGACCACACCGACACCCCTTCCAGTCTCATGTACTGCCTCCATTGCTCTACACTCTTAGGGTTGCCACTAACACTGGGCTTGTGGAGTACCGAGCCGGCAAGAATGGCAGAGGCGCCGTTAACAGAGCCTCCAGACTAATGTCCTTACAAGATGCCGCCTCCACTCGCTCCCACACTGATCCCTTCCCCACAACCCACTTCCTAAGCATTGGAATATTAGCCGCCCAATGGTAGTTAATAAAGTTCGGAAGGACCAAGCCTCCCTCCCCGCGCCCCTGCTCAATAAAGAATCTTTTTCACCCTCGGGGTTTTCCCAGCCCATATAAAACCCGAGACCACCGCGTTCGCTTTCCTAAAAAATGCATTGGGGCTAAAGACTGGGAGACACTGAAAAACAAACGACAATCTCGGGAGGACAGACATTTTCACAGTCTGTACCCTCCCCGCCAATGACAGTGGGAGCACGTCCCACCTGCGGAAGTCCCCTTTCATTTGCCCAATTACCCTGCCCAAATTTAATTCATGAAGCTGCCCCCAGTCCCTTGCCACCTGAATCCCCAGATACCCAAAACTCCTTCCCACTACTTAGAACGGCATCTCCTTCAGTCTCCTCTCCTGCCCCCTTGCCTGGATTGCGAAGATCTCGCTCTTGCTTAGTTTGTAACCGGAGAACCGGCCAAATTCCTCCAGTTTTCCCATAATTCCTGCAATCCCCCACAACGGGTCTGTTATACACAGGAGCAAATCGTCCACATAGAGCCAGGCCCTATGCTCCACCCCTCTCTCACTATCCCCAAATGTTCGATGTCCTTAGTGCCATTGCCAAAGGCTCTAAGGCTAGGGCAAACAGTAGTGGGGAGAGTGGGCACCCCTGCCTTACACAGACTAAAATACTCCGACCGGACCCGTTTGGTCCTTACATTCGCCACCGGTGCCTGATAAAGCCACCGGTGCCTGATAAAGCAACCGGACCCAATCCACAAATTCCTGCCTGAACCCAAACCTTCCCATGACATCCAACAGGTACCTCCACTCCACTCGATCAAAGGCCTTCTCTGCATCCATGGTCACCGCCACCTTGACCTCGCGCCCCTCCACAGGCATTATCGCATTTAGGAACCGTCTAACATTGGACGTCAGGTGTCGTCCCTTCACAAATCCCATCTGGTCCTCCCCTATTACCTCCGGGACACAATCCTCTATGCGTGGCCAAGATCTTTGCCAGCAATTTTGCATCCACATTCAACAGGGAGATCGGCCTATACGACCCACAACTCTCCGGATTCTTATCCCGCTTCAAAATAAGGGAAATCTATGCCTGCGATAACGTGGGGGGGGGGGGGGGGGGGGGGGGGGGGGCACTCCCAGCTCCTTGGACTCATTAAAAGCCTTTACCAGGAGCGGCCCCAGCAACCCGGAGAACTTTTTATAAAACTCAACGAGGGTATCCATCGGGGCCGGGGCCTTACCCGTTTACATCGCCCCCAACCCGTCTATAACCTCCCAAGCCCAATTGGGGCTGCCAAGCCCTCCGCCAACTCTTCATCTATCCTCAGAAACTCCAACTCCCCCCAGGAATTGATTCATACCCTCCTCACCGGTTGGGGGTTCTGATTCATACAATCTACTGTAGAACTCCCGAAACACATCATTCACCACCAGCGGATCCAAAACCACCTTCCCCCTGTATCCTTTACTTCCCCCACATCATTTTTGCCACCTCCTGTTTCCTCAACTGATGCGCCAACACCCTGCAGGCTTTTTCCCCCTTTACTCTCCTCAGCTGTCCCTCTGCCTTACCTGTGGACAGGGACCCAAATTCCAACTGCAGTCTCTGACGCTCCTTCAAAAGCCCATCATCCGGAGACTCCGCATACCTCCTGTCCACCTGTAAAATTTTGCCTACCAGCCTGTCCAACACCGCCCGCTCAGTCTTCTCCTTATGTGCCCGGATTGAGATGAATTCCCCACCTAACAACCGCCTTCAGTGCCTCCCACACCACCCCTGCCGAAACCTCACCTGTGTCATTGATCTTTATATATCCCCGAATGGCCTCCCTCACCTGCTCACACACCTCCTCCTCCGCTAACAGCCCTACATCTAACCTCCATCGCGGCTGCTGGGCCTTTCCCTTGTTGACTTGCAGGTCTACCCAGGGAGGGGCATGGTCTGACACCACAATTGCTGAATATTCAGCATCCACCACTTCAGCCAGCAGCGTTTTGTCCAACACAAAGAAGTCTATCCGGAAATACACCTCGTGTACATGGGAGGAGAATGCAAACTCCTGACTCCTTGACCCCCCAAATCTCCAAGGATACAGCGCCCCCCCCCCCCTCCCCCCATGCGATCCATAAACCCCCCCCCCCCCCCAGCTCCTTTGCCGTAGCTGATACCTTCCCAGACCTGGAACTCGACCGATCCAGCCTCGGATCCAGAACCGTGTCAAAATCTTCCCCCATAATCAGTCAGATCCTCCTTCTCCTTTCGGTCTATTCTCCTTCATTAAGTCCGTAGCCTCCTCCGATGAGCCAAAGTACCACTCCCGGCCCCTATAGGTCACCCATAGGCGGGCTGAGTACAGTAGTCCAAACGTTATGTCCTTCTTGTACAGGGCCAACTTGACCTTATTAAAGGTCGCCCTCCTCTTTGCGAGTTCTGCTCCCAGATCTTGGTACACCCGGATCTCGAACTCTTCCCACGTACATCGCCTCATCTGCCTGGCCCACCTCATAATGTGTTCCTTGTCCAGGAACCAATGTAATCGTACCACCATCGCTCTCGGCGGTACACCTTCCCTGGGGCTTGCGCATTAGTGCCCTGTGGGCCCGGTCCACCTCCAACGGTCGATCAAACACACCTTCCACAAGTAGCTACTCCAACATCTTACCCACATGCGCACCAGCATCCGATCCTTTGATTCCCTCCGGCAGACCCAAGGTCCAAATGTTCTGCCTCAGGGAACGATTTTCCAGATCCTCCACTTTCTCCAGCAACTTCTTCTGCTAGTCACGCAGCATCCTAATCTCTGCTGCCATCGAAGTGGACTGTCCTTCCTGCTCCCCTGCCTCCAACCTCTGGATTGCCTGACCCTGAGCCGACAGTTTTGTCTCCACCCGGTCAACCACCGCCTTGATGGAGTCCACCGCCCGGGCCAGGTCCTCCGCACTCTCCTTCCGTTGTTGGGTGAACTTCTCATTTAAGAAGCTCAGCAACAGGTCCATCGGCCTCTGAGATGACTGGGTCCATCCCTGCTCGTCCGCCATCCTCACGCGCATTATCCGCTCCTCACTCGCCACCACCGCCTGATTCGTTCTTTTACAATGACCTCTGGGCCGCAGCTCCATAAACTGGGGGTCCCGTTCTTCTGTTCTTGCTTCTACACCCTTTCTCTACAAAATTCCTGCAACAATCCGGCATAAAAGCCACAAAAAGACCATCATGAGTGGGAGCTGCCAAATGTGCGACCGCTCACTCCATGGTTGCCACGGGAATTCTCACAATCACAACTCTTTAATGGATGTCATGCCTGCCTCATATTTTTTTAATTTTTACTGATGAATCTTGTTACAAATTCTGCTTGCATTTAGATAATGAGTTTATAATTCCATCTTTTTAGCATTCTCCCATATTCGTTTCCTACTGCATATGAAATAGAAACAGAGATATCCCACTTGTCACAGCAGGGAACGCTGCTCCTACCAGAATAATTTCAATTGTGATTTGATACTGTTTCCTGAGTGTGCAATTTAAGCCAAACAGATGAAGGAGTGTAAGATAATTAGCATGCACAAAAAAAGGGAGATTCTAAGTGGGCAGCTGCCAGAACATATGAACTACATAAATATATTTGCAGTAGCTGATCTCCCTAGTGTTTCTCATAAAACCAGAGCATGAACTTTGCTGCCTCATGGCGCCGAGAACCCCGGTTCGATCCCAGCCCCGGGTCACTGCCCATGTGGAGTTTGCGCATTCTCCCCGTGTCTGCGTGGGTCTCACCCCCACCACCCAAAAAGATGTGGTGGTTAGACGAATTGGCCTCGCTAAATTGCCCGAATTGGAAAAAAAAATTGGGTACTCTAAATTTAAAAAAACAAAAAGAAACAGAACTTGCACTTATCAGGAAGAGAGTACATCATGTGACATACAAGTTAAGGGAGAGTAGTGTGTAACTTGGCCTTTATTGTATTATTTACATAAATAATGACATTGTGAAATAAATTACAAAAACAATTCTCTCAGGCACAAGTAGGGAGAATTAAACAGTGTTTCCTGTCACTCGCAAAACTATGCTGCAAAAACTCGTGGTAAACTGGAGGATTGGGAGAACAAAGGTTCAGCAAAAGGTTACTAAAAATAAAATCAAAAGAACGACGATGAATTACAAAAGGAAACTAGCAGAAAATATAAACACTGGTACCAAAAGCTTCTACAAGTATGTAAGGAGGAAGAGAATAGCTAAAGTAAATGTTGGCCCTTTAGACGACGATACTGGAGGTAATAATGGGGAAACACAGATGGCGGAGGCACTGAACCAATATTTTGCCTCTGCCTTCATGGTAGAAGATAATGAAATATCGGAATACATGTTCCCCAAACGGGAAGACTGTCCCCTGCTGTGGGTGCTGTTTGTCTCAATTACTATTGCACGTCATTTGTTAATGTTTGTTTTATTTAATTGAAGGTTAATTTGACAAGAGGTCTTTAAAATTATAATGTGGTTTGATAGGGTAGATGTAGAAATAATGTTTCTGCCTCAGGGAATCAAAAATAGGAATCATAAATATAAACAATTAATAGAATAGAATAAAAATATGGAATTCGTACAGTACAGAAGGAGGCCATTCGGCCCATTGAGTCTTCTCCGACCCTCTGAAGAGCAGCCTACCTAGGCCCACTCTCCTGCCCTATCCCCTTAATCCCACCTAACCTCTGGACACTAAGGGGCAATTTAATATGGCCAATCCATCTAACCTGCACATCTATGAATTCTGGGAGGAAACCGGAGGATACCCATGCAGACACAGGGAGTAAGTGCAAACTATACACAGTCACCGAAGGCTAGAATTGAACCTGGGTCTTTGGCGCTGAGGCAGCAGTGCTAACCACTGTGCCACCGTGCTGCCCAATCTCCAAAAAGATGTTACAAGTGACAGAGGGACATAGATAAGCTGCAGAGCTGGGCTGACAGGTGGCAAATGGAGTTTAATGCAGAAAAGTGTAAGGTGATTCATTTTGGAAGGAATAACAGGAAGACAGAGTACTGGGCTAATGGTAAGATTCTTGGTAGTGTGGACGAGCAGAGCGATCTCGGTGTCCATGTCCATAAATCCTTGAAAGTTGCCACCCAGGTTGAGAGGGTTGTTAAGAAGGCGTACGGAAGGGCAGCACGGTGGCCTAGTGGTTAGCACAACCGCCTCGCGGCGCTGAGGTCCCAGGTTCGATCCCGGCTCTGGGTCACTGTCCGTGTGGAGTTTGCATATTCTCCCCGTGTCTGCGTGGGTTTTGCCCCCACAACCCAAAAATGTGCAGAGTAGGTGGATTGGCCACGCTAAATTGCCCTTTAATTGGAAAAAATAATTGGGTAATCTAAATTTATAAAAAATAAAAATAAAAAAAGAAGGCGTACGGTGCGTTAGCTTTTATTGGTAGAGGAATTGAGTTTCGGAGCCATGAGGTCATGTTGCAGTTGTACAAAACACTGGTGCGGCCGCATTTGGAGTGTTGCGTGCAGTTCTGGTCGCCACATTATAGGAAGGATGTGGAAGCTTTGGAACGGGTGCAGAGGAGATTTACCAGGATGTTGCCTGGTATGGAGGGAAGATCTTATGAAGAAAGGCTGAAGGACTTGAGGCTGTTTTCGTTAGAGAGAAGAAGGTTAAGAGGTGACTTAATTGAGGCATACAAGATGATCAGAGGATTAGATAGGGTGGACATTGAGAGCCTTTTTCCTCGGATGATGATGTCCAGCACGAGGGGACATAGCTTTAAATTGAGGAGAGATAGATATAGGACAGATGTCAGAGGTAGGCTCTTTACTCAGAGAGTAGCAAGGGCGTGGAATGCCCTGCCTGCAACAGTAGTGGACTCGCCAACACTAAACGCATTCAAATGGTCATTGGATAGGCATATGGACGATAAGGGAATAGTGTAGATGGGTTTTAGAGTGGTTTCACAGGACGGCACAGGACGTTCTAACTCGGGAGAGCTCTGGTGGTTAAAATATGGAATTTCCTACCACATGCAGTAGTTGTGGAAAAATCGTAGAGCATTTAAAGGGAAGCTAGATAAGTAAAGGAGGGCGAAAAGAAAGCTGATAGTTAGAAGGAATAGAAATGGAAGAGGTCATATGAAAAATTAACACAAGCATAGACCAGTCGGGCCTAATTACCTGTTTCTGCACTGTATTTTTTAAGTAAAGAACATGGTTCAAACCAGATAGCTAGGATAATAAGAATTCAAACATTCAATTGAGTCTTTTATTGGTTAGTTTTACATATTTAGGTTGGGAAATATGCTGAATTCATTTGATGAGACGGGATTTCAACCTTGGACTTCCGGCGACGGGAATGTGCTGAGTAGGTGCACGTCATTAATTAAGAAGGGGGAAATAGATTACAAAAGTAAGCTTGCATGGAACATAGAAACTGACTGTAAAAGTTTCTATAGCTACATGAAGAAAAAAAGACTGATGAAGACAAATGTATAGTCAGAAACAGGGGAATGTATTATAGGGGATAAAGAAATGGCTGAGCAACTTAATACATACTTTGGTTCTGTCTTCACAAATGAGGACACAAATAAGATACCAGAAATGTTGGGGAATGCAGGGTTTAGTGAGGAGGAACTGAAGGTGATCAATATCAGTAGAGAAATGATTTTGGGGAAATTGATGGGATTGAAGGCTGATAAATCTCCAGGGCCTGATAATCTACATCCCCGGGTACTTAAGGAGGTGGCTCTAGAAATAGTGGATGCATTGGTGGTCATGTTCCAGGATTCTATAGATTGCGGAACAGTTCCTGCAGATTGGAGGTTGGCTAATGCAACTCCACTATTTAAAAAGGGAGATCGAAAGAAAGCAGGAAATTATAGACCATTAAGCCAAACATCAGTAGTGGGGAATATTCTCAAATCCATTGTCAAAGAATTTGTAGTAGATCACTTAGAAATCAGTGGCAGGACCGGACAGAGTCAGCATGGATTTATGAAGGTCACCACACCAGCAGGAAACCTGGCGGCAGGAGGTACGAGCGAGGTAGGGGGGCCGCAGGGCATCCCCCACAGAGGAGAGTGTGCCTGGCAACGGGGAGAGTACACAATACTGATGGGGGACAGCTAGGGGAGTAAATAGGGAAAGGAGAGTCAAGAGGTGGGGACAGTAACAGGAGATGGGGTGGGAGAGAAGACAAGGTCAGGGAAAGAATCATAGGGGAAGTATATGGACAAGAATGGTAAGGGCTCTAGGCTAGTTACAACGGACCACATGTGGCAGCTTGAAACACAACGGCACTTTGGAGGGATCCCTGGACGAAAGGAAACTCCGGAGTGCAGGGTGCCCACATGGCGTACACATAGTTGCCGGCCATGTTGGGTGGCCTCTGGACAAAGGGAAGCCCTGGAGCGCGGGGGCCCAACCTCATGGGGAGAACGGTGACCGCTACCATCTTGGAAGGCCCCCTAACAAAGGGAAACCCAGGAGTGCAGGGGCGCATCCACCAGGTAAGTATGGCTGATTCCGCAGGAGGGGGGGGAAACAAAAACCCCCCATCAGAATAGTCACCTGGAACGTCAGTGGACTTAACGGCCCAGTGAAAAGATCCAGAGTCTTCGCCCACCTGAAAAGCATTAAAGCCAACATAGTCTTCCTCCAAGAGACGCACCTGAGATAGAAGGACCGACTGCAGGTAAGGAAGGGCTGGGTGAGACAGAGCTACTTGTCTTGCTACGGGATCAGAGCCAGGGGGTAGCCATATTTCTAAATAAGAGGAGCATGTTTACTGCAATGAGGACGGTCATGGACCCAGGGGGACAATACGTCATGATCTGTGGTGTCCTAGATGGGGCACCGGTAGTCCTGGTCAATGTGTATGTACCCAACTGGGAAGACATGGAGTTTATAAAGAGGACCATGGCGGAAATCCCACAAGACCCATGGATGGACAGGTCGAAACCAAAAACAGGGAAGATCACCAATATGGCGAAAGAACTTTGCATAATCATGGAGCACGTGGGGGCCATGGACCATTAGCGGTTCACCCACCCAGGAGAGAAAGAGTTATCCTTCTTCTCCCAGATACGCAACATATATACTCGGATCGACTTATTTGTAGTGGGGAAATCAGTGCTCCCACGGCTAGTAAGCAGAATACTCCTCGATCATAATCTTCGACCAAGCACCACACTATATGGATGGGAGGTTGGACACGGGCCATGCCCAATGCTCTCCCATGGAGGGTGGACACGGGCACTCCTGGCCAATAGGCTTTCTGCGAGAAAATATCACAGCCATAGACAAGTACATTACTAATAACCAGAATGGAGAGGTCTCACCCTCCACATTTTGGGAGGCGCTGAAGGCTGTGATCAGAGGTGAAAGCACAAAGAGATAGGGAACAGAGGGTGACTAGGCAACAGCTAGACGACTCCATACTGGAAATAAACCAGCGATACTCTGCGGCCACGACTTCTGGCTGAGAGGAAAAAGCGACAAATGGACTTTGACCTGCTCTCCACGAGGAAAGCAGTGCACCAACTCTGCCAGGCACGGAGGACCCTTTATGAGCACAGAGACAAAGCCAGCTGCCTGATGGCTCACCAACTCATAATAATAAACTTTATTGCCACAAGTAGGCTTACATTAACACCGCAATGAAGTTACTGTGAAAAGCCCCGAGTCGCCACATTCTGGCACCTGTTCGGGTACACAGAGGGAGAATTCAGATTATCCAATTCACCTGGCAGCACGTCTTTCAGGACTTGTGGGAAGAAACCGGAGCACCAGGAGGAAACCCACGCAGACACAGGGAGAACGTGCAGACTCCACATAAACAGCGATCCAAGCCGGGAATTGAACCTGGGTCCCTGGAGTTGTGAAGCAACAGTGCTACCCATTATGCTACCGTGCTGCCCACACAGAAAGCAGGCAGCTACAAGTAGTACAGATTAGAGACAACAAGGGCAAACTAGTAGCAGAGCCAGAAAAAGTCAACAAGGCATTCAAGAGTTTCTACCGGGGGCTGTA
Organism: Scyliorhinus canicula; assembly: GCF_902713615.1. Classification (NCBI taxonomy): domain Eukaryota; kingdom Metazoa; phylum Chordata; class Chondrichthyes; order Carcharhiniformes; family Scyliorhinidae; genus Scyliorhinus; species Scyliorhinus canicula. The sequence goes on along the minus strand of NC_052155.1, from coordinate 108,323,346 downwards.
CACCTCCGAGCACCCAGCAGGGGTTTTGAGGATGAAACAGTTCCACGTTGGGCTGGACATGCCAGTCGTGGAGGAGGACAGAAAATGGGGGCTAGAAGCACCGCTAGAACTGGGAAGTAGAAATGGAAAGTATTAAACGCCATGCAGGCGGGAAGACGCCGGGGCCAGATGGATTCCCAGCAGACATCTACAAAAGGATTTACGGCAGCACTGGCCCTGCACCTGCGGGGGACATTCACAGACTGCCGCCTACAGTAGCACAAGCGTCAATCTCACTGATGGAGGGGAAGGCAGAGGCTTTGGACGGGGAGCCACCATGCTAGCTGGGCGGGCTAGTTAAAGGGAGTGAAGTGGTGGGTTGGTTCTTTGCTTGGTTGTGTGTGTGTGTGTGTGTGTGTGTGTGTGTGTGTGTGTGTGCGTGCGTGCGTGCGTGCGTGCGTGCGTGCGTGCGTGCGTGCGGGAGCTGTTGCTGACATGGGTGTGGTCTGTGTGGCGCAATTGGGGAGAGATTGCGGCAGACATCTGGGGGCGGGTCTGGAGGGTAAGGGGCTGGCTTAAAAAGGGATACGGCTGATCAGCAGAGGAGAGTAATGGGGAGCCCCCGACAGGTTGGACACATGGAATGTGAAAATGCTGAATGGGCTGGTTAAAAGGTCGCATGGTCGCACATCTGAGGAGCTTGAAAGCGGATGTTGTGTTCTTACAGGAGACGCATCTGAAGTTGGGGGAACAGACGAGGCAGAGGAAGAGATTGGTGGGGCAGATATTTGTCAATAAGAAAGCTGCTTTTCAGGTGGGGAGCATTGTGGCTGGCCGTCCCGGGGGGGCAGATATGTGATGGTCAGTGGGATATCGGATAATAATCAGGATATTGAACTTGATGATCAGCTATGATCATAATGAATGGCGGAGTAGGCTCAAAGGACCAAATGGCCTCCTCCTACTTCTATTTTCTATGTTTCTAACTCGTCGAGGCTGTCGGTGGTGGCTAGAGAATTGAGGGGGTTCATGGAGCGCATGGGGAGGGGACCCATGGACGTTTGGGAAGCCAAGGGTGAAAGTGTTTTCCTACTGCTCACATGTGCATCGGACAAATTCCCGGATTAATGTTTTTTTTAAGGACAAGGCATTTCTGACAAGGTGGCTGACTTGGAGATTATGGTTTCTGACCATGCGCTGCATTCGGTGGATTTGCAGGTGGTGCAGGGGGAGGCCCAATGGCCGCAGTGAAGGTTAGATCATAGAATTTCGTATAACTTCCAGTGCAGGAGGCCATTCAGCACATCGAGTCTGCACCGGCTCTTGGAAAGAGCACCCTACCCAAGCCCACACCTCCACCCTATCCCCATAACCCAGTAACCCCACCTAACACTAAGGGCAATTTTGGGCATTAAGGGCAATTTAGCATAGCCAATCCACCTAACCTGCACTGTGGGAGGAAACTGGAGCACCCAGAGGAAAGTAACGCACTCACGGGGAGAAGGTGCAGACTCCGCACAGACAGTGACCCAAGCCGGGAATCGAACTTGGGACCTGGAGCTGTGAAGCAATTGTGTTAACCACTATGCTACCATGCTGCCCAGACAATATGGGGCTATTTGTGAATGAGGAGGTGTGTGAGTGGGTGAGGGCTACCATATACTGCGTGGAGTAGAATGACACAGGGGAGGTCACGGCCACCACTTAAGGTGGTGGTCAGGGGGGAAAGGATGGAACGAGGGAAGAAGGCGAGGCTGGTCCGGGTGGATCGGAGGTACTCGGTGATGCCAGAGGAGGGGTTGTTAAAGGAGATGGAGTCTCCAGATCTAGTTTGGGTTAGTGTCTACGGGGAAGGCGATGGGGCAGTTGCAGAGGGCCATAGGGGCAGTGTATGAGTACAGGGAATGGTATGGGTGCGATGCAGGCAGCGAAGGGTCCCAGGACCAAATGGGTTCCCAGTAAAGATTTATAAGAAGTTTGGTGCGAAGTTGGGGCTGCTGTTAGTGCGGACGCAATGAGGTGAGGGATAGGGAGAGCTCCCCCCTCCACATTGTCGCAGGCTTCCATCTCCCTGAAAGATAAGGACCTGGAGCAGTGTGGGTCGTACCAGCCGATATCACTGCTGAGCATCGATGCAAACTTGTTGGCATTGTGAATACAGGACTGTGTGCCGGGGGTAATAGGGGAGGACCAGATGGGATTTGTGAAGGGTAGGCAGTTGTCGGCAAATATGCGTAGGCTGCTAATTAGGATGCCCTCAGAGGGAAGGAGGTAGATGTAATTGTGGCTATGGATGCGGAGAAGGCCTTTGATCAGGTGGACTGGACATATTTGTTGTAGTTGCTGGGTCGGTTCGGGTTTGGCCAGCGGTTTGTGGAATGGGCTCGGCTGTTGTACAAGGTGCCGATGGCTAGTGTTCGAACGAATAGGACGAGTTTGGGTACTTTGGGTAACATCATGGGATGAGACAGGGGTGCCCGCTTTCCCCGTTGCTTTTCACCTTGGCAATAGAGCCGTTGGCAATGGTACTTTGGTCATCAAGCAGCTGGAAAGTTACTCAGTGAGGGGTGCCGAGAATAGAGTTGCATTATATGCGAACGATTTGTTATATATTTCGGACCTAGTGGGGAGTATTGGAGGCATTATGAAGATTTTGAGGGAATTCAGCCGGTTTTCAGGGTATAAATCGAACATAGGGAAGAGTGGGGTGTTTCGATCAATGCTAGAGAGCAAGAGAGGAGGTTAGGGGAGTTGCCAATCCGGGTGGTGGGGGCTGGTTTTTGGCATTTAGGAATCCAGGTGGCATGGAGCTGGGCCCAGCTACACAAATTGAGCTTGGTACAACTGGTAGGGGAATGAAGGAGGGTTTCAAGAGGAGGGATGTGCTGTCACTGGCTGGGTGTGTATCAACAGTGAAAATAACGGCGTTGCCCAGGTTCTTGTTAGTGTTCCAGAACCTCCCGATCTTTGCTCAAAAGTCTTTTTTCAGGAAGGTTAACAAGATAATTTTGTGGTTGTGTGGGCAGGGAAGAACCCACAGCTGAGTAGGGTGTTCCTAGAGACGGGGCAAGGGGGTGGGGGTGCTGCCATTGCCGAATTTTATAAATTATCGGGTGCGAATATTGCAATGGTGAGGAAATGGACGGTGGAGGAGATACAGGTTTGGGGTGGATAGAGGTGGTATCATGTAGGGGGATGAATTTGATGGCACTGTTGGCACCTCTTCCGTCTCGCTGGTCAGGTACTCCATGAGCCCGATGTGGTTTCAGCGTTGCGGGCGCGGAGCCACTGCAGGCAGCATTTCGGGCAGGAGAGCATGCCGTTGTGGGCGCCAATATGTGACAATCATAGGTTTGTGCCGGCAGGGCTGGGTGCGAACTTCCGGTGGTGGCTGCAGGTGAGGATGGAGTATTTTAGAGACTTCTTCATGGGGGGCACGTTTGCGGGACTGGAGGAGTTGGAGGAATTGTATGAGTTGCCCAATAGGGAAAGGCTTTAGGTACCTGCAGGTGAGAGATTTTGTGAGGAGAGGTGCTATCTTTCCCGGGGCTGCCGCCTCCGGTGTTGCAGGCCAAGTTGTTCTCAGAGGATGACGTAGTGGAGGGTGTCGTACATTTACATCGAATTGATAGAGGGAGGCTGCCCAGGTGAAGGAGATTAAATGTAAATGGGAGGAGGAGCTGAGTGGGGAGGTGCGGGCTGGGAAGTGGGTAGAGGCCTTGCAGGGTGAATGCGTCCTCGTCATGTGCGAGGCTGAGCCTCATCCAGTTTAAGGTGGTGTATCGGGCTCACATGATGGCGGCGAAGATGAGCCGGTTCTTTTCGGGGGTGAAAGATAGGTGTGGGCGGTGTGTGGGGTTGGGGCCGCGAATCACGTCCATTTGTTTTGGCCGTATCTAAAGCTGAGGGGGTTCTGGCAGGGGTTCCCGGATGATATGTCCAAGATTCTGGGTGTGGGGGTGGCCCGGAGTCCGGAGGTGGCGATATTCGAGGTGTCGGAAGATCCGGGAGTCCAGTTGGGGAGAGAGGCCGATGTATTGGCCTTTGCCTCCCTGATCACATGGAGACAAATTTTCTCGTGTTGGAGGACACAGAGGCACCAAAGGCTGGAGTACGGGTGAGTGACCTGGCAGAATTCCTGCCATTGGAGAAGGTCTAGTTTGCTTTGCGGGAGTCGGAGGGGTTCAGCCGGAGATGGAAACTGTTCATGGATTTCTTCAAGGAGGAATGAGTGGTCAGCGAGGGCTGGGCAGGGGAGATAAGGGGATGAAAATTAGGACGGCGTGATGTGATAGGGTGCTGGTATCGGGGAGTTTGGGGATTTGTGGTTGTTTGTTCAGGTTGATGTTTGTGGTCTGATATTTTTGGCATAAAGCCTTGAATAAAATATTTTGATTTCAACCTTGACAAAGCATCAGCCATCTTCGAGAACTCAGCCAGATAGGAAATTTTAAAGGAATAGCTGAGTTTGGAAAATACAATGCTATTTTGATTCATGGAAGAAGGCATGAAAAAACATTTTTTTTTTTTTTTAAAATAAAAATTTAGCGTACCCAATTCATTTTTTTTCCAATTAAGGGGCAATTTAGTGTGGACAATCCACCTAACCTGCACATTTTTGGATTGTGGGGGCGAAACCCACGCAAACACGGGGAGAATGTGCAAACTCCACACGGACAGTGACCCAGAGCCGGGATCGAACCTGGGACCTCAGCGCTATGAGGCTGCAGGGCTAACACACTGCGCCACTGTGCTGCCCCCAAAAAAACATATTTTAAAAGTTCATAAACATATGTACTTCTAATGGCAGCAATATGCCTCTACAGCAGTTCTATATTCACGCGAATGAAAGAGATATCCCCAATGAGTCTGTGCTTGGCAACTCTAGTGAAGAAAGGGGCAGCAAGGTGGCACAGTGGGTTAGCCTGCTGCCTCACGGCGCCGAGGTCCCAGGTTTGATCCCGGCCCTGGGTCACTGTCTGTATGGAGTTTGCACATTCTTCCCGTGTCTGCGTGGGTTTCGCCCCCACAACCCAAAGATGTGCAGGGTAGGTGGATTGGCCACGCTAAATTACCCCTTAATTGGAAAAAATGAATTGGGTACTCTAAAAAAAAATTTTTAAAGAAGAAAAAAACTCTAGTGAAGAAAGTACGTGGTGGATTGAGACATATTGGGATATATAAATAATTACCATCTCAGTATTGGCAAACTGTTAAAAATAGCCCAGAATAAAAATGGATGTCAGCTGCTAATATGAACAATTTGCAAACTAAGATGGGTGAGGTCAGATAAACATGTAATACATAAATAATTAAAAGTTTCATTTTTAATTAGAACTGTTCTTTTGAAGTTTAAAAGGCATTTGTTAGTGTTAATTTTAATCAAAACTTAGTCTTAGTTGGCGATGCTTAATTCATTAGTAATTCAGGTATTTGCACGAGGACGAGAACTTCAAATTCAAGGCATGGAGGACCAAGAATTATCAGCAAGAGCAGGACATGGAATAGGGGATGGGCACCAGAGTTTGGAGGATTTGAAGTTTACAGAGGGTTGGTTATGGACAATTATGTAATGTATTTAAGTTTTATGTTCAAAAGAATTGAATCTTTCCTCAATGTAAACATGACAGTGTATGCCAAACTCTAATAATTACAGCTTATCTATTCATTTAATTGTTAAAATAAGTTTACACTGCATTAAGCACAGACACGCTTTATGTACCTACCTTTGCTGATCTTCTTTCAGGGATAGGAAGTGAAAGCCTTTCAGTTTTTAATTCCTGAACCTTTGCGGTCCTAGAATTTTTCTGGAACAAGCAAGCAGGTAAAATCAACTCACGTACAATTCCCTTATTTGATTATCCTGTTAGTCAAACGGTTCTGAAACATTTTAAAGAGTCTGTTCAAACAAGTCACAGACCTTTGGACCCAGTCAGCTTTTGATACAATAGAAAGTCTATATAAAAAACGGAAAGCTCAAATATATGGTATTGTCACTCCTGCTTTTATGTTTCTAACTTGCACCAAATCTATTTTGCTTCATACCTTCTCTCACACTCTCACTACTACTTTTACTCCATCTTCACCCCACATTTTTCTTTCCCTTGACCATCTTTTTCAAACCCTTAATGTCATGTCTTGGTTACATGTCTTCTTCCCTGCACTTCCCAGCAGATCAAAGAGGCACCCATGAGGGCCTAGAAAGCCGATGGCCTCTTTGCCATGGGACATCCGTGGCAGAGAAGGTACAATAATTTTTAAACATTAGTTTAAATGAATAGAGACGCTTTTTCAATGGTTCATTAAAGTAATGACAGCTGATTCTGACAATCTATGCTGTTCCCGACTTTATTCTGGTGAATGGAAGGTTGAAAAAGAGAGGGAGAAAGAGAAATTTGTACTCCTGAAAACAAGTAAATTAATGCTCAAATGGAATTAGAGAAGTTGAAATCAAGCTCAGTTGTGAATCTGTTTCTCCTTCCACACTACCATCCCCTCTCTCCTCCTATTTAATGAGTCTATCAACAATAAGCATCTAGTTTCTAGAGAAAGATGGGACCAACAAAACGACGATGGACATATTTTATAAACAGCACAAGTCATCCTGTTTTCAAATAGGGAAGGGGAAAAAGATAGATGCCTTTACTTTTTTTTTTAAACCTCTCTGCACCTTGGGACTGGCACAATATATCATGCAAGACTCTACCTCTGCCATGTAGCGTCTATAGTCTTGTCGAAGCTCCTCCTTCAATTTCTGTTTCTTTAGATCATATTCTAATCCAAGTGGAAGGCTTACGCCATAGTTTTCTTCTGAAAATAGAGTTTGTTTTTAAAACACATATATAATTTCAGTTATCTTATTGTTGCATACTCATGCATACGTCAGTGACCATAAATTGGGGAAGTTGGAACTCTTTTCCTTGGAGAATAGAAGATTGAGAGATTTAATACAGGTATTCAAAATCATGAGGGGACTGGAAAGAGTAGATAGGGGAAAATGTACCCACTGGTGGAAGGGCTGACACAAAGACAGCACAAATTTAAGCTATTAGGCAAAAGAAACAATGGAGACACGAAGAGAATTGTTTTCATGCCAGCAGGTGCCAGAATGTGGTAACTAGGGGTTTTTCAAAGTAACTTCATTGCAGTGTTAATGTAAGCCTACTTACGACAATAAAGATTATTATAAAAATGCACTGCATGGCAGTACGGTGGAGGCAGGTTTAATGGAGACATTCAAGAGGGAATTGGATTATTATCTGAAAACTAAAACTCTACAGGGCTATAGTGAGAAGTGAGGGGGATGAGTGACACTAGGTGGATTGATTTTCTAGAGCAAGCACAGACAAAGAGCCAAATGGCCTCCTGTGCTATGTAACAAATCTGTGATTCTGTGATTCATGCTTTTGAGTAAAATCACATGCATACAACAAATATTTTAAAATATATGTTTGAATCATTTACTAAAATAAAGATAAGACAATAATAAAGCTGTCTGTCAAAAGCACATGAAATGTTAAAAAGTGATAAATTGAAAAAAAATATGGATATTAAATCTAAATAAGGGTTTCCCAAACTAGGGTCTGCGGACAACAGTCGCGACTGCAGCATGGGGGACCCCTCCAGAGAAGGGCCCCAGGATGGGAGGGGTGAGTGGGCGAGGGCGGAGGAGAGCCAAGGCGGAAGAGGGGATGCTCTCATTAAAAATTACAAAGAGATAGACTTGGAACCATTTGCTGAATAACTGAACTTTATAGTAAGTGCATCTATAACAGCACAGAAATATCTTTTAAGTTTGCTTTTGAATGTTTGTACCTATTGCGCAAGACTCATTTGTTTTGTGGCTTTACTCTTTAATACAATAAGGATGTTTCTCAGGGGTTCCTTCAGCACTCTTGGGAGAGCAAAAGGGTTCCACGGCTGGAAAATTTTGGGATGAATTGCAAAATCAGTGATACTAATGAGGATTAGAATGGACTAGTTCAACAAAACATTTGTTTCTGTGTCATGCCTTCAATGCAATCTTATGTAATCATGTAGCTGAATTTAACCAGCTTGCATTCAAATAGTTAACCCACATCGTTCTTATACACAAGGAAAATATGTATCTCAACACAGACCAAAGGTTTTTCCTGGGACATTGCTGTTCAGAAACTGTCAAGTCCTGTACCAGAACCTACATTTACCCACTGAGGCACAAAGGGGAGGGTAAAGTTATTTGTAATCCAATATGCTGCTTATCAACTATACTGTACCTTCAAATCTGCCAGTTTGTAGATTTTCTTTCATAGTCTGAATATCTGGAAGGATATTTCCTTTAGATATGGAGCCTGAAGTTTGACCAGTCTTACTGAATGGCTCTGAAGAATTGTCTAGAAAAAAAGTTTTTTAAAAATAATAATGAGACAATTCCAGTTGATGTATCAGGAAGACAATGTAAACTGTATATTAATTTTATGCAGTTGGTGGGCATTAACTAGGAAGTCACTTGTGCTCCTAAAAGCAGGAAGACTGAAACTGTGGCAGTTGGGTTAGGATGCCCATGCATGTATTATCAATAAAAGCTGATTTTAAAAGCATAGAAAGATTGGCCCCCATTCTATCCATTGTCACCAGGCTTTCTGGACCATGGTGGCAGTGAATGGCTGCCCAAAGTTGAAGGTTAGCAAAAAATTATTTCAGACACAGGACTAAAATCCTAGCAACCATTGTGGAAATGGCAGAAAGCAAGTGTAAATTCTCAGGGTATGATTACCCATCAAGGTTCTTGGAGTCAATAGATTATGAGCAATGGAAGAATGAAATGATTATGTGGACACAGATTACAACTGAATGGATGAAAAAACAAAGTACGGCCTTAACATTATCATCTCCCAAAAATAAGTAAAATCAGAAGTATTTTGTGAGACGTATCCCTGGCAGTTGGATAGTGGTGAAGGTTTGGAACCTAGAGTTCCTGTATGAAATACACAATCTGCTAAATGCCTATGTGGCATGGTCTAAATTTGATCATTTCCGAAAACAGATGGTCAGTCCGAGGAAGAATATATAATTAATTTTAATAGATTGTATAAAGGGTTGATGAAATTCAATGTAGGGAACCCTGAATAAATATTACTATTTAAATTAATGGATCGTGTGAAGGTGCATCACATGGCAACTGGTACTAACAGATAGATGTTTGGTTCTCAAAGGCGGCGACTCCGTTGAATCAGATCTTTTGGAACTTGAAAAAAATTCTTGGAAAAGAGTAATTTCCTTCAGCCTTCATGGAAAAAAATAGATATTACACACTGACAAAAATGAAATGAAAAAAAAATGAAAATCACTTATTGTCACGAGTAGACTTCAATGAAGTTACTGTGAAAAGCCCCTAGTCGCCAAATTCCGGTGCCTGTCCGGGGAGGCTGTTACGGGAATCGAACCGTGCTGCTGGCCTGCTTGGTCTGCTTTCAAAGCCAGCGATTTAGCCCAGCGTGCTAAACAGCCCCTCTAAAATGAAATGAAAATCCCTTATTGTCACAAGTAGGCTTCAAATTAAGTTACTGTGAAAGCCCCTAGTCGCCACATTCCGGCGCCTGTTCGGGGAGGCTGGTACGGGAACTGAACCATGCTGCTGGCCTGCCTTAGTCTGCTTTAAAAGCCAGCTCTTTAGTCCTGTGCTAAACCAGCTAAACCTAATATAGAAGACTCAATGATTGCCAGATTTTGAAATAGTTCAGATGCCAGACATATCCATCAATAAAATGGAAGGATTAAAGGCAGGCAGAATGAGAATGAAAGCATATTCCTAGCAGATCTGGCTATTACAATAGAAGCAAAAATTGGATGATCGATAATAAGCAAAAGAAAGGAATACATGAGAAACAATTTCAGGTGCTTCAGGTCTCTGATTTGATGTACCTTATCTGGTGAACTACACAAAGAAAAGAGGGAGGATCATTGAAAAATGACACATGATAAAGAGAATTCAGAGGAGAAGGATGAAGATAATAATAAATCCAAACAAATTATACTGGTAAAATCAGTTTTAGTCCTGTGATGAAAGCGTTATCTCCTTTAACTGTGCAGTCCTGGATAGTGCTTGTATTTTGACAGTAGGTGGGACAAATTTGACAAAATGTTATTTTAATTCACTGGAGTAGTGAGGAACAACACAGGGTTAATAAATATAAAATGACTACTTGCGTTGGATTTGGCAATAACATATTGAGATCAAAGGAAATTATAATTCCATGTAAAATTACTAGAAAATGTCATTTTAAATGCTGATTTAGTTTCTAATGGGATATCTATGCCATTGAATAAACCTGTTACGTAAAAGACACAATGAAACTTGACATGGAACATCAAAAGAATTACACCTGGATAAATGTATAAATTTGTTATCCATAGGTGACCATGAAACTAGTCATTTTTAATGTTTCAGTCTTCCTGTGCAGCTGATTTCATAATATTTCTGATGGGCAAGAATGGGGAATGTTGTCCTTTTTGGGAGGCTAAGAAAATAAAACGGGTTGTTAAAAATACTGGTTCTTGTGAAGACAGTGGATATGGGATTTGCTTGTCAAAAACCTCAAGTAATATTCTTTTCAATGGTAAACTTTACAATGGGTGTACTAAATATAGCACACCCATTGAATGTTATGTAGATCATTGCGGGATAATGTGCAGTCTACAAAAAGTGAATGAAAAAAGATTACATATTGACCTTGCTGGCTTGAAACAAACGCTGGAAAGAAAATCTCGAAAATTAAATGGGTGGATGCAAGTCATCACCTGTTGGATTATTTTAGAAAAGTAAATGCAAAAATTGCTGGGGGTCTTCACGCAGCAGTGTTGTCAACGTACAAAAATATTTCATTTGCTTTGATATTTTGATTGTAGATAGAAACCTTAATTTTCATTTAGAGAGAAGGGAATCTGTTAATGGTATATTGTGTTCAATTGTATGCAGGTGGTAGACACTAACTAGGGATTAACTTGTGCTTTTATAAATGGGAGCAAGCTGAATCTAGGGCTGTTGGGTAAGGACTTGCATGCCTCTGTACTGAAAACTTGTGCTGCAGAACTAGCCATGCCCCCAGATAATCCGTCTCAGTACAGCTCCAACATTGGTGCCTAGCTGACAGGTAAATCCTGTCCACAAAAAGGACAAATCCAATCCGCCAATTACTGCCCCATTAGTCTATACTCAATCATCAACTACTGTAGATGATGGAAGGTGTCATCGACAGTGCCATCAAGCGGCACTTATACAGCAATAACCTGCTCATGATGCTTAGTTTGGATTCTGCCAAAGCCACTTTGCTCCTGACCTCAATACAACTTAGGTCCAAACATGGATAAAAGAGCCGAACTCCAAAGATGAAGTTAGTGTGACTAACATTGACATCAAGATAGCATTTGACCAAGTGTGGCAGCAAGGAACTCGAGCAAAATTTAAATCGATAGGTTATCAGGGGAAAAACTCGGCGTTAGTTGGAGTCATACCTAGAACAAAGGAAATTGGTTGTGGTTATTGGAGGCCTATCATGTCAGCCCCAGAGAGAGGAATTCCCCAAGGCAGTGTCCTAGGCCCAACCATCTTCAGCTGCTTCATCAACAACCTTCCCTCTGTCATAAATTGGAATCAGGGATGTTTGTTGATAGATTGCAGGGTTGAGTACAATTTGCGACTCTCAACATTCAGACAAGAGCTGATGAGTGGGGAAACAACATTTGTGTCATTTAAGTGGTAGGCAACAATCATCTCCAGCAAGAGAAAATCTAATCCCACTTGATATTCACTGACTCACAGAATAGTTACAGCACAGAGAGTCAATTTGGCTTTTTGTCCTTGTGATGCCTCTTTGCAAAATTAATGCACCTAGTGACATTTTCCTGCCATTTCCCTGTCACCCTTAAAATCTTTCTTCTTCAAATCCAAATCTCTTCAGAAATCCACAATTAAATTTGTTTCCATCTCACACTGAGGTTGTGCATTTCCAGATGCTAACTGGTGTAAGGCAAATTTTCCTCATGTCGCCGTTGCTTCTTTTTGCCAATCCTCAAATCTGTTCCCTCTGGTTCTCTATCCTACCACCAATGGGAATAGTTCTCCCTATCTACTCTGACCAGGCCCTCCATGATTTTGAAAACATCTAGCAAATCTCCTTCTCTTCTCCAAGGAGGACAGCCCCAGCTTCTCTAATTTATTTACATAGCTGAAGTTCCTTATCCCTGGCACTATAACCCATTACATAGCTGAAGTTTCTTATCCCTGGCACTATAACCCATAATCTTTTCTCCACCCTCTTGAATGCCTTCACATTCTTCCTAAATTGTGATGCCCAGAATGTGAAGCATTACTCCAGTTGAGGGCAAACCAACATTTAAAAATTGTTTTTTTAAGTTTTAAGGCGACCTGAGCCAGTGTACAGTCAAGCTTAACCCAGAGTCGCAGCGCGGTTGAAATTAACTTTTAATTTGAAATACTCAAGGTCTTTGGCTGCCCATTACAGCCACCAGGTTTGTAAATTTAAACACAATTTAACAGTACCTATAAATAAATAGGCAAATAATACAACTACTATCTAATCTTTGACCCCCTTCTCTTTCAACTCACCCTACCCTCTACATACACACACACACACACACGAAAGAGGGATATAAAATAATGGTGAAAGTAAAAGGAGAAGAATCTTTGCTTCAGGTGGACATCTTCCAGTTAGTTCCTTCTTCAGTCGAGGCTTTCAATTAGATGTTATCTTTAATTCAGCATACAATGGTTTTAACTGTAGACTCACAGAAGGAGTAGGTAGCCAGCATTTGAGCGAGAGTGAGCTGCATCTTTCAGGGTCTAAAACCTTCTGCCTTCAGACAGGAGGCAGCAGAGCAGTGAGAGACCTTGAGGGTCCAGTGGTTTCTCCCGAGTTCTCTTCGAAAAACTCCACCTGACAGGAACCAATCGTTGTTGTTACCAGGCACCCAAACTACCGAACTTTAAATACGGTGTACTTTTTTGACACTTCCTCTGCTCGACTTAAAGGTATGTCTCCAGTAAAAATCACGGACAAAAAACATTTAAATAGTAAGTAAAGGAATCAACAGGAAGGGCCCTTCCTTTAGTACTCTCTGCCCATTTATAAATCCCTAGATTCTGTGTGTTTTATTGTACACTGTACACCAAAATTCAGGTCATTAGTATATATTGGACCCAACACTGATCCCTGAGGAATACCACTTCAGTCAGAAATACAATCATTCACCACTCCTCTCCGTTCCCTATGGCCCAGCCAGTTTCACACCCATCTCTAATATTGCCTGTCTTCTTCCATGAGAGCTCTAACTTTGCTCACAAATTTGTTGTGCAGCACTTCAAACAGCTATTTGAACTCCATATACACCACATCAACTGCATTACCCTCATCTATCCCCTCTACCTCTAAAGAACCCAATCTATGCTGGTTTTCCTTGTTAACCCACATTTGCCCAACTGACTTGTTAATTTTGGACCAAATTATCATTTTTAAAAGCTTCCCCACTATCAAGGTTATACTGACTGGTCTGTAGTCACAGTCGTTTGACTGGAACAAGGCTGCAGCACTTGCAATTCTCTAGTCCTCTGGCATCACCCTGGATCTAAGTAGAATTAGAAAATTATGGCCAGCACCACTGCAATTTCCACACTCACTTCCCTCGGTATACCTTGGATCTCATCAGTCCTGATGACTTATTAACAGATAACCTATCTAATTCCTCCTCCAGATCATTTTTAACCGATCAAGTGCCTCAACTACCTCCTCCTTCACCATAACCTAGGCAGCACATTCTTTCTTAGTAAAAAGACGGATTTTTAAAAACTCTTTTCATACCGCAGCCAAGCAAGAGTCACAGACTCGCGTTACAGACGCTCATCGGTTGTGGCAAGGCCAAAACAACAAAGCGGGCTACAAAACGAAGAGGAGCAGTATCTCCTGCAGCAGCACACCCCTCCCCGATGAACTCAATGCATTCTATGCTCTGTTCGAGCAGGAAACCATTGATCCACTGTCGAGTGCCGCAGCAGCCCAAAACACACTCATACCCACCGTCACAGCTTTCAAAGTCAGATCGCCCTTCCTGAAAGTGAACCCTCAGAAGGTGACGGGTCTGGACGGATTCCCTGGTTGTGCTGGCAGATGTGTTCACGGACATTTTTTTTAGGAAACATTTTATTGAGGCATTTATAATTTTAACATTTTAACATATTAACATTCTAAATAACAGAATGGTCCGACACATGCAAAAAGCCCACAGTAACATACCCAACTTCCCCTCGCCCTAACTCCTAGCTACCCATATATTGGATTCCCTGCCCTTATTCTCCACTTCCGTGCCTCATTCACGGACATCTTTAACCTATCCCTATCCGGCTCCGAAGTCCCCACCTGCTTCAAGAAGACAACCATCATGCTGGTGCCAAAGAAGAACCAGGCAACGTGCCTCACTGACTACCGTTCGGTGGTCCTGACTTCAGTCGTAATGAAGTGCTTCGAGAGGTTGGTCATGAAGTGCATGAACTCCATACTCCCAGTAAGCCTAGATCCACTGCAATTCGCATACTGCCGCAACCAGTCCACAGCAGACGCCATCTCCCTGGCCCTACACTCACCCCTAGAGCACCTCAACAACAAGGATTCTTACATCAGGCTCCTATTTATTGACTATAGCTCCACCTTCAACACCATAATCCCACCTAATCAAAGCTCCAAAACTAAGGACTTGGCTCCTCGCTCTGCAACTGGATCCTCGACTTTCTAACCCATAGACCACAATCAGTAAGAATAAACAACACCTCCTCCACAATAGTCTTCAATACCGGGGTCCCTTACTATACTCCCTGTACACACAAAACTGCGTGACAAAACTTGGTTCCAACTCCATAGTGTTCCAACCGACCATAGTGGGTCGGACCTCGAATAACGACGAGTCAGAATACAGGAGGGAAGATAGAGAACCTCGTGGAGTGGTGCAACGACAACAATGTATCCCTCATTGCCAGCAAAACTAAAGAGCCGGTCACTAACTTCAGGAAGCAAAGTACTGCACACACCCCTGTCTGCATCAACGGAGCCAAGGTGGAGGTGGTTAACAGTTTCAAATTGCTAGGAGTGCACATCACCAAAAATCTGTCATGGTCCACCCACGTCGATGCTACCACCAAGAAAGCACAACAACGCATATACTTCCTCCGGAAACTAAGGAAATTCAGCATGTCCACACTGACTCTTACATACTTTTATAGAAAGCATCCTATCTGGCTGCATCACAGCCTGGTATGGCAACTGCTCGGCCCAAGGCCGCAAGAAACTTCAGAGAGTCGTAAACACAGCACAGTCCACCACACGAATCTGCCTCCCATCCATTGACTCCATCTACACCTCCCGCTGTCTGGGGAAAGCGGGTAGCATAATCAAAGACCCCTCCACCCGGCTTACTCACTCTTCCAACTTCTTCCGTCAGGCAGGAGATACAAAAGTCTGAGAACACGCACGAACAGATTCAACAGCTTCTTCCTCGCTGTTACCAGACTCCTAAACGACTCTCTTATAGACTGACCTGATTAATACTACACTCCTGTATGCTTCACCCGATGCCGGAGTCTATGTATTTACATTGTGGACCTTGTGCTGCCCTTCTATGTATTTTCTTTTAATTTTATTTTCATGTACTAAATGATCTGTTTCACCTGCTCACAGAAAAATACTTTTTACTGTACCTCGGTACACGTGACAATAAACAAATCAAATCCAATTCTCTGCCTCCATGCATAAATCACCTTTTAGGTCCCTTTTCAATCCCACTCCTTTTGCCACCTTTTTACTATTTTTATGCTTATCCAAGACTTTTTGATTCCTTTTACATTGGTTACCAGTCTCTTCTAATGCTTCCCCTTGTTTTCTCTTATTGGTTAATTCCCTACTTAACCTTCTATACTTTGCCTGACTCCAAATTGTACTGTCCACCTGACATCTGTCATGTGCACCCTTTCGCTGCTTCATCTTATTCTCTGTCACTTTCCTCATCCAATGAGCTCTGGATTAATTTTTTTTTAAATAATTTTTATTCAAGTTTTTCAATAACAAATTTTCTCCCCACAATTTAAAACAAACAAGGTGTGTTTCCACACCAACACAAGAAAAGAACTCCCCCCCCCAAAATAAATAACAAAAAACCAACAGCAATACAAGAAAGAAAATAACAACATAGCAAACCCACTGCCGCAAAAACAAATCCCCTAACCATCCCCAAACCCGCCCCCCCCCCCCCCCCCCCCCCCTCCCTCCCAAGTTGCTGCTGAGACCTACCACTCTCTACCCCTTCGCCAGGAAGTCGTGAAAGGGCTGCCACCGCCGAAAGAACCCCTGTACCGACCCCCTCAGGGTAAACTTCATCCTCTCCAACTTGATGAACCCAGCCATGTCGTTGATCCAGGCCTCCGAACTCGGGGGCCGCGTATCCCTCCACTGTAACAGAATCCTGCGCCGGGCTACTAGAGACGCAAAGACCAGAATGCCGGCCTCTCTCGCCTCCTGCACTTCTGGCTCCGAATCTACCCCAAAGATCGCGAGCCCCCAACCCGGCTTGACCCTAGACCCGACCACTTCCGACAAAGTCCCCGCCACCCCCTTCCAAAACCTCTCCAAGGCCGGACAAGCCCAGAACATATGGGTGTGGTTCTCCGGGCCTCCCGAACACCTCCCGCACCTGTCTTCCCCTCCGAAGAACCGGCTCATCCTTGCCCCTGTCATGTGAGCTCTATGCAGCACCTTCAGCTGAATTAGGCTGATCCGTGCGCAAGAGGAGGAGGAATTCACCCTCTCCAGGGCATCCGACCACATTCCATCTTCAATCTATTCCCCTAGTTCTTCCTCCCACTTCGCTTGGAGCTCTTCTACTGAGGCCTCCTCCTCCTCCTGCATCAGCTGGTAAATAGCCGAGATCCTTCCTTCACCGACCCACGTCCCCGAAAGCACCCCATCTTGCACCCCCCTTGGCGGCAGCATCAGATACTCTGCCACCTGCCTCTTAACAAATGCCCTGACCTGCATATACCCAAAAACGTTCCCAGGGGGGAGGTTCCACTTCCCCACCAGCTCCTCCAGAGTCGCGAACTTCCCATCCAGGAAGAGGTCCCCAAACTTTCTGATGCCTGCCCGGTGCCAACTCCCAAATCCCCCACCCGTTCTCCCCGGCGCAAAACAGTGATTGCCCCGTATCGGGGCCCAAACTGAGGCCCCCTATGCCGCCTCCACTGTCCCCAGATTTTAAGGGACGCAACCACCACCGGACTCGTGGAGTACTTTGCCGGGGGAAGTGGAAGTGGGGCCGTCACCAAAGCCTCCAGACTCGTACCCGCACAGGACGCCACCTCCAATCTCTTCCATCCGTCACCCTCCTTTTCCGTCACCCACCTGCGAATCATCGCCACGTTCGCCGCCCATTAATATCCACACAGGTTGGGCAGCGCCAGGCCCCCTACCTCCCTTCTTCGCTCCAAAAATACCCTCCTTACTCTCGGGGCCTTCCGCGCCCACACGAACCCCAGAATCGACTTATTCACCCTTCTGAAAAAAGCCTTTGGGATCAATATGGGGAGGCACTGGAAAAGAAACAAAAACCTCGGGAGCACCGTCATCTTAATCGACTGGACTCTACCCGCCAATGAAAGCGGTAACGCGTCCCACCTCCTAAACTCCTCCTCCATCTGCCCCACAAGCCTCGAAAAGTTAAGCCTATGCATGGCCCTCAGGTCCTAGCCACCTGGACCCCAAGATACCTAAAACTCCTCTCAGCCCTCTTCAACGGGAGTTCACCTAGCTCCCTCTCCTGATCCCCCAGGTGCAGGACAAACAGCTCACTTTTCCCCACATTGAGCTTATAGCCCGAAAAGTCCCCAAACTCCTCAAGTATCTTCAGCACATCTGGCATCCCCTCAGCCGGATCCGTGACATACAACAGCAGATCATCTGCATACAGCGACAACCGTTGCTCCTACCCCGCCGCACAATCCCCCTCCAACTCTTCGAGTCCCTCAGCGCCATGGCCAGGGTTTCAATCGCTAACACGAAGAGCAGGGGAGACAAGGGGCACCCCCTGCCTCGTCCCCCTGGAAAGCCGAAAGTCCGCCGACCTCCTCCCATTCGTCACCACACTCGCCACCGGGGAGCTGTACAGCAACTTCACCCAGCTGATGAACCCCTCACCAAACCCAAACCTCCGCAACACCTCCCACAGGTAACTCCACTCCACCCTATCAAAAGCTTTCTCCGCATCCATGGATGCCACTATTTCTGACTCCCCAGCCGCCGGCGCCATCGTCATGGCATTAAGGAGCCTCCGCATGTTGGTATTCAGTTGTCTCCCCTTTACAAACCCCGTTTGATCCTCATGAATCACCGTCGGGACCACATCCTCCATCCTCCTGGACAGCACCTTTGCCAACAACTTGACATCTACATTAAGGAGTGAGATCGGCCTGTAAGGCCCACATTGAAGGGGGTCCTTGACCCGCTTCAGGAGCAAAGAGATAATTGCCCTGGGCATCGTTGGGGGCAGAGCCCCCCCCTAGCCTCATTCAGGGTCCTCACAAGCAGAGGGCCCAGCAAATCTGAAAATTTCTTGTAAAATTCCACCGTCAGGCCCCGGCGCTTTCCCTGTCTGCATACTTCCCAACGCCTCCACCAGCTCCTCCAACTCGATTGGGGGCCCCAAACCCTCCACCCACTCGTCCCCTACTCTTGGGAACTCCAGCCTATCCAAAAAGCGGTCCATCCCACCTGCTTCCCTGGGGGGGCACTGCCCGGTACAGCCCCTCGTAAAAGGATTTGAACACCTCATTGATGTCCTTTCCACCCCTCACCAAGTTCCCACCTGCATCCGTGGCTCCCCCAATTTCTCTAGCTGCCTCCCGCTTCCGGAGCTGGTGAGCCAACATCAGACTTGCCTTCTCCCCGTACTCATATACCGCCCCCTGCGCCCTCCTCCACTGCGCCTCCGCCTTCCGGGTGGTTAAAATGTCAAATTCCGCTTGGAGATTGCGCCGCTTCCTCAAAAGCCCCTCCTCCGGGGTGTCTGCATATCTCCTATCCACCCTTACCATTTCCTCCACCAGCCTCTCCCTCTCAACCCTCCCCCCCTCTCCCTGTGCGCCCGAATAGATATCAGCTCCCCTCCGACTACTGCCTTCAGCGCTTCCCAAACCATCCCAACTAGCACCTCCCCGTTATCATTGGATTTCTAGATACCCCTCTATGCCCCTACGGATCCGCCCGCACACTTCCTCCTCTGCCAAAAGCCCCACATCCAGCCTCCACAGCGGGCGCTGATCCTTCCCCTCCCCCAGCTCCAGATCCATTAAATGAGGGGCATGATCAGAAATGGCTATCGCCGAATACTCCGCCCCCACTACTCTCGGGATTAGCGCCCTGCTAAGCACCAAAAAGTCAATCCGGGAGTACGCCTTATGAACATGGGAGAAAAAGAACTCCCTACCCCCGGCTCCAAAAACCTCCAAGGGTCTCCCCCCCCCCATCTGATCCATGAACCCCCTCAGCACCAAGGCCGCTTCCGGCCTCCTGCCCGTCCTCGACTTCGAGCGATCCAGAGCCGGATCCAGCACCGTGTTAAAGTCCCCACCCAGGATCAATCCCCCTGTCTCCAGGTCCGGGATCAGGCCCAGCATTCGCCGCATGAATCCCGCATCGTCCCAGTTGGGAGCATAAACATTAACCAAGACCACCCGCTACCCCTGAAGTCTCCCACTCACCATCACATATCTAACTGCACTATCCGCCACCACTTTGGACGAAACGGGAAGAAAGCCCGCGCTTCCAACCCGAGCTCCGCCCCTCAACCCAACACGCGGGAAAAAGACGGACACATGACCCATTGGGACCACAAACTACTCCCCAACCCACCAGTGGACAAAACAAAAAAAACACCACAGTAAATAAACAACAGCCCAGAAAACAACCCCGAAAAAACCAAAATAGCGAAAACGAACAGGCAACATCAATCAGCAAACACAGCCAATATAAACGACAGGATACCCAGGAGGGCAAAGCCTCTAAACAAAGAACAGTTTTCCCCAGCCCCCCAGTCCTCAGTTCGAGTCCAAGTTCTCTGCCTGGACAAAAGCCCAGGCCTCCTCCAGAGAGTCAAAATAGAGCTGGCGGTCCTTGTAAGTGACCCAGAGGTGAGCCGGCTGTAGAAGGCCAAACTTCACCCCCTTCCTATGAAGCACTCCCTTCTCTTCGCCACCTCCGCGCTCCAGTCCTGATAAATCCTAACGTCCGTGTTCTCCCACCTGCTGCTCCTCTCCTTCTCTCCTTCTTCGCCCATCTCAACATGCACTCCCGGTCGACCAGGCAGTGAAAACGGACCAGTACCGCCTTGGGTGGCTCGTTCGTCCTCGGCTTCCGCTGCAGCACTCGATGGGCGCCCTCCAGCTCCAGGGGACCACGTATCGACCCCGCACCCATCAGCGAGTTCAGCATTAGGACCACATAGGCCCCCAAATCCGAGCCTTCCAGCCCCTCCGAGAGGCCCAAAATCCACAGATTCTTCCGGCGGGAGCGGTTCTCCATCTCCTCCATCCTCGCCAGCCATTTCTTGTGCAGCGCCTCGTGCGACTCCACTTTCACTGCCAGGCCCAAAAGCTCATCCTCGTTGTCCGAAGCATTTTGCTGCAGCTCCCGAATCTCCACGGCCTGGGCCATCTGAGTCGCCACCAGCTTGTCCAGCGAGGCCTTAAACGGCTCCAAGATCTCAGCTTTGAGCTCCTTGAAGGAGCGCTGAAGCAGCTCCTGCTGCTCCCGCGCCCGCCGCCATCTTACTTTTTCTGCCTCTCGCCTTCCTCTGCTGTAAAGCCGACTTTTGGACCGCTCCAATGCGAGTCCAGTCCATCCACCAGCCGCTGGGCACACTGGCTGTTTCTCCCCCCGGGGAAAAGTTAAAACAGCGCCGTTGCGGGCTCAGAAAGTCCAAAAAAAGCGGGAGCTGCCGAACGTGCGGCTTAGCTCCGCATCGCCGCCACCGGAAGTCGCTCTAGATTAATTTAACCTACCTTTCACCCCTGTGGAAATGTATCTTGACAGTACCCAATCTATTTCCTCTTGAAGCAATCCATTGTTCCATTAGTTTTGCCTGTGAAAAAGGGGCAGCATGTGGCGCAGTGGATAGCACTGGGACTGCGGCGCTGAGGACCCGGGTTCACTGTCCGTGTGGAGTTTGCACATTCTCCCCATGTCTGCGTGGGTTTCAACCCCACAACCCAAAGATGTGCAGGTTAGGTGGATTGGCCACGTTAAATTGCCCCTTAATTGGAAAAAAAAAGTTTTGCCTGTGAATGTTTGATTGAAATTTATCTGAGCCAGAACCATTCCCATCCCATTGACGCGTTCCCTTCCCCAATCAATTATTCTTACTCTGAATTGCCCCATGTCCTTTTGCATAGCCAATCTAAATCTTACCATGGCCACTGTTCCCCAACTGATACTAACATTTGGTCTACTCTGCCCATCTCATTCTCAAGAAGTCCAGCAATGCCTTCTGTTATGCTGGACTAGAAACATGTGTAGAAAATTTTCCTGAACACACTCCAGGAACCCTTTCTGCCCTTTATAATACCATTGTCCTGATCTATATTTGGATATTGTAATCACCAAATTCTTACACCCGTCTAATTTCCTGATGTGTATCTCTACATCTTTCCAACTAGTTGGTGGCCTAGAGCAATGTAATGATACCTCTTTCGTCAGCTTCATCAATACTTAATCCCACCATTATCAACATCCTGGGGGGGTTACCACTGACCAGAAACTGAACTGGAACAGCAACATAAATACTGGGGCAACATCAGCAGGTCAGAGGCTAGGAATCCTGTAGTAATTAACTTCCTTTCCTGACTCCACAAGCCTGTCCTCCATCTACAAGGAACAATTCTTCAGTATGATGGAATAATCTCCATTTGCCTCATGGGTGCAGCTCCAACAACATTTTAGATCAAATAACTACTACACACAGAACTACTGAAAAATACGACTGTCCTGAACCTCTCCACTAACGCACTCCAAGATCACATTGACCATTTGGCACGTGAGATGTGCTCTTACTCCATCTCGTGGCTGGATGCTGCAATTACACACATGATCATGATCATGAACTACATGATCATTCATATATACAAAGATGCTACACTACATATATACACAAAGATGATATATCATTACAGGGATGAGAGCGACACAGACACGGGGAGAATGTGCAAACTCCACATGGGCAGTAACCTGGGCCGGGATCGAACCCGGGTCCTCGGTGCTGTGAGGCAGCAGCGCTAACCACTGCGCAACCATGCCGCCCGGGAATCAAGGGTTATGGGGATATGGAGTTGAATTTTATCACATCATATCAGTCATGATCTCATTGAATGGTGGAGCAGACTCGATGAGCCAAATGGTCTACTTCTGCTCCTGTGTCTTAGGGCTTCACGGCATCCAGGAAAAAGCAGTCTGCTTGATTGGTACCTCATCCATCAGCTTCAACATTCACTTCCTCCAGCACCAACCTAGTGAGGGCAGTATGCATCATAAAGAAGGTGCATCACAGCAGAGATCTGCAAAGCCTCCTTCAATTGCACCTTTTAGGGGATGGACAATAAATGCTGACTTAGCCAGCGACACCCACATCCTGTAAAACGTATATATTTTAAAAACCTTCAAAACCTACAACCTCTACCATCTACAAAGACAAGGGCAGCAGATACATGAGAGTACCACCACATGAAGTTCCGCTCCAAGCCATTCACCATCCTGACTTGGAAACGTATCGCTGTTTCTTCACTGTCACTGGTCAAAACCCTGGAACTCTGCCTCATAGCACCGTGGGTGTACCTACACCAGGTGGACTGCAGATGTTCACAGTTGCAGCATGGCATGATTTTTTTATTTTTTTTAAATGGATAACTTAGGCTTGCCAGAAGTGAAATACATGCATACGCTAAGATCCGTTCTCTGCAAAGAAAAGGAATATGTTCAGGTCTTGCGCCTGAATTACCCAGAAGCATGGTGAGCTTCTCATTGTGTAATGTTGCTTTCTCCACAGCAACAACTCTGCTAATCAGAGTCAATTTGCCAAACAATCAGTATCCCTTTCCTCATATAGTACAAAGTGTTGTGATTGTTTGAAATGTGGCATTTCAGCATTTGTCACGATACGTGCAAGATGGAAATGAGGCTATGACAGATGAGGACCTTGAGACGATTGTTATCACTAAGGAGGTAGTGATGGGCAAGCTAATGGGGCTAAAGGTGGACAAGGCTCTTGGCCTTGATGGAATGCATCCCAGGGTACTAAAAGAGATGGCTAGGGAAATTGCAAATGCACTTGTGATAATTTACCAAAATTCAATAGACTCTGGGGTGGTCCCGGTGGATTGGAAATTAGCAAACATGACACCATTGTTTAAAAATGGAGGTAGGCAGAAAGCAGGTAATTATAGGTCAGTTAGCTTAACTTTGGTAGTAGGGAAGATGCTGGAATCTATCATCAAAGAATAAATAGCGAGGTATCTGGATGGAAATTGTGCCATTGGGCAGACGCAGCATGGGTTCATAAAGGGCAGGCCGTGCCTAACTAATTTAGTGGAATTTTTTGAGGACATTACTAGTGCGGTCGACATCAGGGAGCCAATGATGTGGTATATCTGGATTTCCAGGAAGCTTTTGACAAGGTGCCACACAAAAGGTTGCTGCACAAGATAAAGATGCATGGCGTTACGGGTAAAGTAGTAGCATGGAGAAGGATTGGTTAATTATTAGGAAGCAAAGAGTGGGGATTAATGGGTGTTTCTCTGGTTGGCAAACAGTAGCTAGTGATATCCCTCAGGGATCAGTGTTGGACCCACAATTGTTCACAATTTACAGAGATGAGTGGGAGTTGGGGACCTAGTGCAATGTGTCCAAGTTTGCAGACGACACTAAGATGAGTGGTAAAGCAGAAAGTGCAGAGGTATTTGGATAGGTTAAGTGAATGGGCTAGGGTCTGGAAGATGGAATACAATGTTGACAAATGTGAGGTTATCCATTTTGGTAGGAATAACAGCAAAAGGGATTATTATTTAAATGATAAAATATTAAAACATGCTGCTGTGCAGAGAGACCTGGGTGTCCTATGCATGAGTCGCAAAAAGTTGGTTTACAGGTGCAACAGGTGATGAAGAAGGCAAATGGAGTTTTGTCCTTCATCGCTAGAGGGATGGAGTTTAAGACTAGGGAGCTTATTCTGCAACTGTATAAGGTGTTAGTGAGGCCACACCTGGAGTATTGTGTTAATTTTGGTCTCCTTACCAGAGAAAGAATGTACTGGCGCTGGAGGGTGTGCAGAGGAGATTCACTAGGTTAATCCCAGAGCTGAGGGGTTTGGATTACGAAGAGAAGTTGAGTAGACGTTGGAATTTAGAAGGATGCGAGGGGGATCTTATAGAAACATATAAAATTATGAAGGGAATAGATAGGATAGATGCGAGCAGGTTGTTTCCACTGGCGGATGAAAGCAGAATTAGGGGGCATAGCCTCAAAACAAGGGGAAGTAGATTTAGGATTGAGTTTAGGAGGAACTTCTTCACCGAAAGGGTTGTGAATCTCTGGAATTCCTTGCCCAGTGAAGCAGTTGAAGCTCCTTCATTAAATGTTTTCAAGATAAAGATAGATAGTTTTTTGAAGAATAAAGGAATAAAGGGTTATGGTGTTCGGGCAGGAAAGTGGAGCTGAGTCCACAAAAGATCAGCCATGCTCTCATTGAATGGCGGAGCAGACGCGAAGGGCCAGATGGCCTACTCCTGCTCCTAGTTCTTATGTTCTTATGAAAAGCTTTTCAACATTAATTTTAGACCCTCATTCTTCCAGTTGGTTCCTAAAGGAGTGAATAGCTTGCTTTTGTTAAATGCTGCTCTGGGAGGTTGAGACAACATCTCCCAATCTTACTGTTGAATATATCTGTATTTCAACTATCACATAAACATGGATCTTCCTATGTTATCAATTTTCTATTGTCTGGTGAGTTCAGTTCTAAAGTTTTTCAGCCGGAAGTATTTTGAGTAATACACCGCCACCAAGTGGTCTGAGAATGAAATTCCAGAGTAATAAATTTATTTATGTTGTAAATGTGGGCTTAAAATTTACAATGGAAAAAGATGGCCACTATAGTGTTACATAAATATTATAGTGTTACGATATGAACAAGGAGCAGGAGTAAGATATTTGGCCCCTTGAGTCTTTTCTGCCATTTAATAAGATCCTGGCTGATCTGACAGTAATCTTAAATCTGCATCCCACGAACCCAGCTCATAACCTATCACCCCCTTGCTTACCAAGAATCTATCCACCTCGGCCTTAAAAATATTCAGACTCTGCTTCCACAGCCTTTTCAAGAGGAGGTCCAAAGGCTCACGACCCTCAAAATAAATTGCCACATCTCTGTTTTGAATAGATGCCCTTTTTTTTAAAAACAGTGACCCCCGTCCCCGTCCCAGATTCTCCAACAGGAGGAAATATCCTTGCCACATCCAACCTGCCAAGACCTCTTCGGATCTTGAATGTTTCAATCAAGTTGCCTCTTTCTCTTCTGAATACCAATAGATTCAAGCCTCGCCTGTCCAATATTTCCTCATAAGATAACCCATCCATTCCTGATATTAGTACAGTAAACCTCTGAACTGTTTTAATGCATTTACGTATTTCCTTAAATAAGGAGACCAATATTGTATACAGTACTCCAGATGTGGTCTCGCTGACCTATTTTCTGTCTTCAATTTCCCTCAATAAATTATAACATTTTATTAGCTTTCCTAATTACTTGCTGTACCTTCTGCAATTCAGGCACAAGACACCCAGATCTCTCTGCATCTCAGAACTCTGCATTCTCTCACCATTTAGATGATATGCTCTTTATTCTTCCTGCCAAAATAGACAATTTCACATGTTCTCTCACTTAACCTATCTATACCTTTTCATAGCCTCATGTCCACTTCACGTCTTTGTATCAACAAATTTGGCAACTATCTCATCCGTTCCTTCATCCAAAGAATCTATGTAAATTGTGAACAGTTGAGGTCCCAGCACTAATCCCTGTGGCACACCACTCATTATATCTTGCCAACCTGAAAAAGATCCTTTTATGTTTACTCTCAGCTTCCTGTCAGCCAGCCGATCTTCCATCTGCACCAATATGTTGACCTCCATACCATGAGCTTTTATTTTCTGCCATAACATTTGGTGTGGTGCTTTATCAAATGCCTTCTGGAAATCCAAGTACTGTACATCCACCGGCTCTCCTTTATTGACAACACACATTACTTCCTCGTTACTTCCTCAAAGAACTCTAATAGGTTCCTGTAATAACCGGCACAGGACCCATCCAGCTGGGGATGATTATTTCCCCGTGCTAATTGGACCGAGTTAACCCAGCACTAGTATAAAAGGCCGGCAGCAGTAGAGCCAGCTATAAAGGAGAAAGGAGCCGGTGAAACATAATCTGGCCTTTCCTGAATGGATAATGCTGTTGCTGAATAAAAACACTTTTAAGAAACTCGCTGGACTCCCCTTGCTTTATCAAACTGGTGACGTAAAGTGTGGACAAAGATACAGTGTTTGTTTCTGTGGTTTTTTTTCTTTTTCAAAGCCTGTAATGTTATGAAAGGCAAGCACCGGGCCAAAATTTTCCTGCCAGGTTGTTAAGTGTGTCCGCTGGGACTTCCGGTTGCGGCTATGACCAGCTAAGTCGCACGTTTGGCTGCTCCTGCTACAAAGGTGTTTTCGGGCCGATTGGAGGGCCCCAACGGCGCTGTAAGGACAAATCCCGGTGGGGGAAGGCTCCCTGAAGAGAACCAGACCAACTTTATGGTCGGTACCCGGAGTGGGGTGGTAAAGAAAGCAACAGCAGCTCCCAAAAAAAAGCGGGGGAAGAAGACCAAAATGGCGGCCGGTGGCGCACCCGAGGAATGGAGGAAATGGGCGGAGGAGCAGCAGGCCGCTCTCCTGCGCTTCTTTACGGAGCTGAAAATGGAGCTCTTGGAGTCAATGAATGCGACGACCACCAGGCTGATGGGAGCCCAGGCGACCCAAGAGGCGTCGATTCGGGAGCTGCAACAGGAGATGACTGCGAGGGAGGAGGAGGCCACGGTCCTCGTGGGAAAGGTAGAGGTGCACGAGGCACTCCACCTGAAATGGCAGAGCCGTTTTGAGGAGCTGGATACCCGAATGAGGCGGAAGAACCTGAGGATCTTGGGCCTGGCAGAAGGCCTGGAGGGGTCAGACCTCCCGGGATATGTAGCAGAAATGCTGAGCTCCCTGATGGGGGCAGGGGCCGTCCCTTCGCCCCTGGAGCTGGAAGAGGCCTACAGGGTCATGGCTAGGAGGCCAAGAGCAAATGAGCCCCCGAGGGCGGTGCTGGTGCGGTTCCAGCGACTCAGCGACCGTGAGAGAGCGCTGGAGTGGGCCAAGAGGGAAAGGAGCAGCAAGTGGGAGAATTCGACGGTGAGGGTCTACCAGGACTGGAGTGCGGAGGTGGCAAAGCGGCGGGCCCGGTACAACCGGACGAAGGCGGTGCTACATGCAAAACGGATCAGGTTCGGAATGCTGCAGCCAGCGCGCTTGTGGGTCACCTACAGGAACCAACACCACTATTTTGAGTCCCCAGAGGAGGCGTGGGCCTTTGTACAGGAAGAGAAACTGGACTCGAATTAGACCCAGGGGATACTTGGCGGCCGTAGCCGCTCGGGTACTTTCAGCTGAATTCTTTGTTTGGATTTTGAACTCTTGCTGTGGTTTTTCTTCTGATGTTTTTTCCCCCTTTGCCAACTTCCCTTAGATATTGTTATTGTGGTTATTCATGGTTATTTATGGTTATTTATGCTGTTTGGTAGAGGGCGACTGTTAAGTACATTGTTATTTGTTATTTATCTGATATTTATGATGTTAAGTTGGGGAGGCGGGACGGGGGGGGAGAGCAGATCGGGGATATGGGCTCCTAGGGGGGGTTCTTTACAGGCATGGACGGGGATGGAACTGAAGATGGCGGGGTGGGGTGTGGCAGGGCGAAAGCGCGGGCTTTCCTCTGTTTTCCCGCGCGCGGGGCAGAGGAGGGGGGGAGGGGAGGAGTGCGGGGCGTGGCTAGCAATGGCGACCTTTCCCGCGCTGGAGCGGGGCCAGGGAGGAGTGGCAAGGGGGGGGGGAGGCCCCCCCCCCCCCCCCCCCCCGAGCCGGGGGGAGTCGGAGTGTGGCAGGAGCAGCCGGGTCAGCGTGAACCAGCTGACTTACGGGAGTACGATGGAGGGTACATCGCGGCTAGGAGGGGTCCTAGCCTGGGGGTGGGGGGGGAGGGGGGTTAGGGAGGGATACCGGGTTGCTGCTGAAAAGACCAGAAACGGGAAGTGGAGGACTGGAGAGGTGGGGGGAGGGGGACATCGCCATGGGGAGCGGGTCAGAAGGGGAGGGCCGACCCGGGGCGAGCAGGTAACAGGACATGGCTAATCGGCAGGGGAAGGGGGCGGGTCGTCCCGCGACCCGGCTCATCACTTGGAACGTGAGGGGGTTGAATGGGCCGGTCAAGAGATCAAGGGTATTCTCACACCTGAAGGGACTGAAGGCTGATGTAGCAATGTTACAGGAGACCCATTTGAAGGTAGTGGACCAGGTTCGCCTGAGAAGGGGGTGGGTGGGACAGGTGTTCCACTCTGGATTGGACGCAAAGAACCGGGGGGTGGCGATTCTGGTGGGAAAGAGGGTGTCGTTCGTGGCGGAGGAGGTGGTGGCGGATAAGGAGGGTAGGTATGTGATGGTGAAGGGTAAGCTGCAGGGGGAGAAAGTGGTGATGGTCAACGTATATGCCCCGAACTGGGATGACGCGGGTTTTATGAGGCGCCTATTGGGCCTCATTCCGGGACTGGAGGCAGGGGGCTTGATCATGGGGGGGGGGACTTTAACACAGTGCTGGACCCCGGGCTAGACAGATCGAGCTCAAGGACCAATAGGAGGCCGGCAGCGGCAGAAGTGCTGAGGGGGTACATGGAGCAGATGGGAGGAGTAGACCCATGGAGGTTTGGTAGGCCGAGGGCGAGGGAGTATTCCTTTTTCTCCCACGTCCATAGAGTGTACTCCAGAATCGATTTCTTCGTGTTGAGCAGGGGGCTGATCCCGAGGGTACGGGAAGCTGAGTACTCGGCCATTGCGATCTCCGATCATGCACCACATTGGGTGGATGTGGAAATGGGGGAGGCGCGGGACCAGCGCCCGCTGTGGCGGCTGGATGTGGGGCTGTTAGCGGACGACGAGGTGTGTAAAAGGGTCCGGAAGAGCATTGAGAGCTATCTGGACTTGAATGACACGGGTGAGGTGCAGGTGGGGATGGTCTGGGAGGCCCTGAAGGCAGTGATCAGGGGAGAGCTGATCTCCATAAGGGCGCACAGAGAAAGAAAGGAGAAGCAGGAGAGGGAGAGGCTGGTGGGGGAGCTATTGGAAGTGGATAGGAGATATGCGGAGGCACCAGAGGAGGGGCTGCTGGGAGAACGGCGCAGCCTGCAGGTCAAGTTCGACCTGCTGACCACCAGGAAGGCAGAGACGCAGTGGAGAAGGGCACAGGGCGCGGTCTGAGAGTATGGGGAAAAGGCGAGCAGGATGCTGGCACACCAGCTTCGCAAACGAGATGCGGCTAGGGAGATTGGGGGAGTGAAGGAGAGGGGCGGGAAGGTAGTGCAGAAGGGGCAAGAAGTGAACGGGGTCTTCAGGGATTTTTACAAGGAGTTGTATCAGTCTGAGCCGCCGACGAGGAGAGGGGGAATGGAGGACTTCCTAAACAAATTGAGGTTCCCAAGGGTCCAGGAGGGGCTGGTAGAAGGGCTGGGGGCGCCAATAGGGCTAGAGGAGCTAGTCAAGGGAATAGGTCAGATGCAAGCGGGGAAGGCGCCGGGGCCAGATGGGTTCCCGGTGGAATTCTATAAGAAAAATGTGGACTTGGTGGGACCGGTACTGGTACAAGCCTTTAATGAGGCGCAAGAGGGGGGGGTTCTGCCCCCGACAATGTCGCAGGCTCTGATCTCCCTGATATTGAAGCGGGATAAAGACCCCGTGCAGTGCGGGTCCTACAGGCCTATCTCGCTTCTGAACGTGGATGCCAAGTTGCTGGCAAAGATCCTGGCAGCTAGAATAGAGGATTGTGTGCCAGGGGTAATCCATGAGGACCAGACGGGGTTCGTGAAGGGGCGGCAGCTCAACACGAACGTGCGGAGATTGCTGAATGTAATTATGATGCCGGCAGTGGAGGGGGAGGCTGAGATAGTGGTAGCGCTGGACGCGGAGAAGGCATTCGATAGGGTGGAGTGGGAGTACCTGTGGGAGACGTTGGAACGGTTTGGGTTTGGGGAAGGGTTTATTAAGTGGGTGAAGTTGCTCTACTCGGCCCCGACGGCGAGTGTAGTGACAAACGGGAGGAGGTCGGAGTATTTCGGGCTCCACCGAGGGACCAGGCAGGGATGTCCCCTATCCCCCCTACTTTTCGCACTGGCGATTGAACCGTTGGCGATGGCACTGAGGGGTTCAGGGGGGTGGAGAGGACTGACTAGGGGAGGGGAGGAACATCGAGTATCGCTGTATGCGGATGATCTACTGCTGTACGTGGCAGACCCAGAAGGGGGAATGCCGGAGATAATGGAACTATTAGCAGAGTTTGGGGACTTTCCGGGGTACAAACTAAATTTGGGCAAAAGCTAGGTTTTTGTGATACACCCGGGGGACCAGGGAGAGGGTATTGGGGGACTCCCCTTCAAGCGAGCAGGAAAGAGCTTTAGGTACTTAGGGGTGCAGGTGGCAAGGAACTGGGGGACCCTCCACAAGTTGAACTTTTCCAGGCTGGTGGAACAGATGGAGGAGGAATTTAAGAGGTGGGACATGGTACCGTTGTCGCTGGCGGGGAGGGTGCAGTCAATCAAAATGACGGTCCTCCCAAGGTTCTTGTTTTTATTTCAGTGCTTGCCCATCTTCCTCCCTAGGGCCTTCTTCAAAAAGGTGACGAGTAGCATCATGAGCTACGTGTGGGCGCATGGCACCCCAAGGGTGAGGAGGGTCTTTTTGGAGCGGAGTAGGGACAGTGAAGGGCTGGCACTACCCAATCTCTCGGGGTACTACTGGGCGGCAAATGTGTCAATGGTGCGCAAGTGGATGATGGAAGGGGAGGGGGCAGCTTGGAAACGAATGGAGAGGGCGTCCTGTGGCAACACAAGCCTGGGGGCCCTAGTAACGGCACCATGGCCGCTCCCCCCCACGAGGTACACCACGAGCCCGGTGGTGGCGGCCACCCTCAAGATATGGGGGCAGTGGAGGCGACATAGGGGGGAAATGGGAGGTCTGTTGGCGGCGCCAATAAGAGGGAACCATAGATTCATCCCGGGGAACATCGACGGGGGATTTCAGAGCTGGTACAGGGTGGGCATACGGCAGCTGAAGGACCTGTTTATAGAGGGGAGGTTTGCGAGCCTGGGAGGGCTGGAGAAGTTTGAGCTCCCCCCGGGAAACATGTTCAGATATTTACAAGTGAAGGCATTTGCTAGGCGGCAGGTGGAGGGGTTTCCCCTGCTCCCCAGTAAGGGGGCGAGTGATAGGGTGCTCTCGGGGGTCTGGGTCGGAGGGGGGAAGATATCAGACATCTACAAGATAATGCAGGAGGCGGAAGAAGCATCAGGGGAGGAGCTGAAAGCCAAGTGGGAAGGGGAGCTGGGAGAGCAGATAGAAGACGGGACGTGGGCGGATGCACTGGAGAAGGTCAATTCTTCCTCCTCGTGTGCGAGGCTGAGCCTCATTCAATTTAAGGTGCTGCATAGAGCTCACATGACGGGGACAAGGATGAGCCGGTTCTTTGGGGGTGAGGACAGGTGTGTCAGATGTCTGGGAAGCCCAGCGAACCATGTGCATATGTTCTGGGCATGTCCGGTGCTGGAAGGGTTCTGGAAGGGGGTGGCAAGGACGGTGTCGAAGGTGGTGGGGTCCAGGGTCAAACCAGGATGGGGGCTTGCGATCTTTGGGGTCGGGGTAGAACCGGGGGTACAGGAGGCTAGGGAGGCCGGAATACTGGCCTTTGCGTCCTTAGTGGCTCGACGAAGGATATTAATTCAATGGAAGGACGCGAGGCCTCCAAGCGTTGAAACTTGGATTAACGATATGGCTAGCTATATTCAGCTAGAAAGAATCAAATTTGCCCTGAGAGGGTCGGTACAGGGATTCTCCAGGCGGTGGCAACCTTTCCTTGACTTTTTAGATCAGAGATAGACGTTCGGGGTCGTGGCAGCAGCAACCCGGGGGGGGGGGGGGGGGGGGAGGGGGGGGGGGGGGGGGGGGAGGGGGGGGGCAGCAAGGGTCGTGGGGGGACATGCACGACGGTAACGCGGGCAAGTCTGCTCGCTGCTCATGTCTGAAACTGTAGGCTGCCTTGTTTGTTAAGGTTGCCTGGGGGGGGGGAGGACTGGTGCGCGCGAGAGGGCGGGCGAGGGAGGGACATTTGCCTAGAGGGATTGTGTTGTAAATAATTTAAAAATTAGTAGGGGTAAATGTTTGTATGGAAAAACTCTTTCAATAAAAATTATTTAAAAAAAAAAAAAGTGTGTCCGCTGGGGGCACTGGAGGAGTTCTGGAAGGGGGTGGCGAGGACGGTGTCAAGGGTGGTGGGATCCAGGGTCAAGCCAGGATGGGGACTCGCGATTTTTGGGGTTGGGGTGGAGCCGGGAGTGCAGGAGACGAAAGAGGCCGGTGTGCTGGCCTTTGCGTCCCTAGTAGCCCGGCGAAGGATCTTGCTACAATGGAAGGATGCGAGGCCCCCAAGCGTGGAGACCTGGATCAATGACATGGCGGGTTTCATTAAGCTAGAGAAGGTCAAATTCGCCCTGAGAGGGTCAGTACAAGGGTTCTTTAGGCGGTGGCAGCCTTTTCTCGACTTTCTGGCTCAACGATAGGGTACGGGGACAGCAGCAGCAGCAACCCGGGGAGGGAAAAGGGAGGGAAAAGGGGGGGGGGCCGACAATGACTATGTTTGTTTATTTAATTTTAATATTTTTAAAGTTCTTTTGTTGTTCATTAGGGTTGGGGGGGTGGGGGGATGTGATACATGCGCCGATACGGTCTGGGGGTGTCACAGTTATTATGGGTTATTTTGTTGCATTTCATTGTTTGTCGTTATGTTTTATATTTTCTGTAAAACATTCCAATACAAATTATATTAAAAAAAAAGTGTGTCCGCGGGGAGTGATCTGGAGTCTGACGTGTCCGGCAGTACCGGATGCTGTATCTTCTGAGTGACTTCTGGTGATGGTCACGCAACATTTGCTCCATCTCTGTCCGCCATTGTTTCGCGATGCTTGCAGAGTGGTCCGCTGGGATGTCCATTCTAGAGTTCGCCGCCGCCCTTTTGGAATGTCATTCTGGTCATGAGTGCAGAGTTGTGTTTGCAAGACTGTTCTGCTGCTGCTCAGACTGTGGGATTTGCAACAGTGATGTTTTGCCTGCGAGCTGACAGTTCTTGTACGACTGCAGGTTTTGTGCCGAGAGACTCTGGTGTGGAGTTGACTGGACATTCCATATGTGACTTCTGGTCCTGTGGCAGTTTGCACGGAGTCCTGCTGTTTTTTTTTATTTGCACTGTGTGTTTATTTGCCTGTGTAGCGGTGCTGTAAGAATGTCGGGGCGACAGCTCCCTGGGCATTTTGGTAGTCGCTTTATTTTTTAGGTAAAATGTAGAGTGCCCGATTTTTTTCAAATTAAGGGGCGTTTGGGAATTACGGGACGTTGCGGTGGACATTGTCCGAAGTTCCCTCTACCTGTTACCTCTGTGGCTGGAAGGCATGCCACGCCAACTGGGCCTAGAGTCGATGGGTCCGATGCCGTGGAACGCGCCGTCCCGGGTTCAGCTGTTGGTAGCTTCGCCCCGTGTGACTGGGTGTTGGGCCGGACATAAATGATTTGTGGAGTACCATCCTGTTTTCCCATTCGGTGGCACCTTATCTAAACCAATCTTGGTTTTTTTTTCGTTTTGTTTTTGTTGTCTGGTTGCTGTAGGGTTTGCACACGTTTCATCCTCTCCTCCTCAATGGTCATCCTTGCGAGCGGACTTTGTCGGGGGGAGTGGGGGAATAATAACCTGCACAGGACTCATCCAGCTGGGGATGATTGTTTCCCCGTGCTCATTGGACTGAGTTAACCCAGCACTGGCATAAAAGGCCGGCAGCTGTAGAGCGGGCTTAAAAGATGCGAGGACCCGGGAAATGTAACCCGGTCCTGTGTGGATAATGCTCTTGCTGAATAAAAATAATTTTTTTTGAAAATGTTTTTATTAAGGCATTTAGAAATCGTTAACAATTTTCAAGAGGAAAAAAACACACCAAAGTAAATAACACCCACCCAAACAACAACCTCATCCAGCCAACATCTTTTATTCGTATATATATTTTATTCGTATATAAGGAGCAAGAGGGTAACTAGAGAAAGGATTGGCCCACTCAAAGACAAAAGAGGGAATTTATGCGTGGACTCAGAGGAAATGGGTGAGATTCTTAACGAGTACTTTGCATCAGTATTCACCAAGGAGAGGGACATGACGGATGTTGAGGTTAGGGATGGATGTTTAAATACTCTAGGTCAAGTCGGCATAAGGAAGGGGGAGGTTTTGGGTATTCCAAAAGGCATTAAGGTGGACAAGTCCCCAGGTCCGGATGGGATCTATCCCAGGTTACTGAGGGAAGCGAGGGACGAAATAGCTGGGGCATTAACAGATATCTTTGCAGCATCCTTGAGCACGGGTGAGGTCCCGGAGGACTGGATAATTGCTAATGTTGTCCCTTTGTTTAAGAAAGGTAGCAGGGATAATCAAGGAATTATAGACCTGTGAGCTTGACGTCAGTGGTAGGCAAACTGTTGGAGAAGATACTGGGGGATAGGATCTATCCACATTTGGAAGAAAATAGACTTATCAGTGATAGGCAGCATGGTTTTGTGCAGGGAAGGTCTTGTCTTACAAACCTAATAGAATTCTTTGAGGAAGTGACAAAGTTACTTGATGAGGGAAGGGCTGTAGATGTCATATACATGGACTTCAGTAAGGCGTTTGATAAAGGTTCCCATGGCAGGTTGATGAAAAAAGTGAAGCCGCATGGGGTTCAGGGTGTACTAGCTAGATGGATAAAGAACTGGCTGGGCAACAGGAGACAGAGAGTAGTGGTGGAAGGGAGTGTCTCAAAATGGAGAAGGGCGACTAGTGGTGTTCCACAGGGATCCGTGCTCGGACCACTGTTGCTTGTGATATATATATATAAATAAATGATCTGGATGAAGGCATAAGTGGTCTGATTAGCAAGTTTGCAGATTATACTAAGATTGGTGGAGTTGCAGATAGCGAGGGGGACTGTCAGAGAATACAGCAAAATATAGATAGATTGGAGAGTTGGGCAGAGAAATGGCAGACGGGAGTTCAATCCAGGCAAATGCGAGGTGATGCATTTTGGAAGATCCAATTCAAGAGCGGACTATACGGCCAATGGAAAATTGATGTACAGAGAGATCTGGGAGTTCAGGTCCATTGTACCCTGAAGGTGGCAACGCAGGTCGATAGAGTGGTGAAGAAGGCATACAGCATGCTTGCCTTCATCGGACGGGGTATTGAGTACAAGAGTCGGCGGGTCATGTTACAGTTGTATAGGGCTTTGGTTAGGCCACATTTGGAATACTGCGTGCAGTTCTGGTCGCCACATTACCAGAAGGATGTGGATGCTTCAGAGAGGGTGCAGAGGAGGTTCACCAGGACGTTGCCTGAAATGGAGGGTGCTAGCTATGAAGAAAGGTTGAGTAGATTTGGATTGTTTTCGTTGGAAAGACGGAGGTTGAGGGGGGACCTGATTGAGGTCTACAAAATTATGGGAGGTATGGACAGGGTGGATAGCAACAAGCTTTTTCCAAGAGTGGGGGTGCCAATTACAAGGGGTCACGATTTCAAGGTGAAGGGGGAAAGTTTAAGGGAGATGTACGTGGAAAGTTTTTTACGCAGTGGGCGGTGGGTGCCTGGAACGCTTTGCCAGCGGAGGCGGTCGAGGCGGGCGCGATAGCATCATTTAAGATGCATCTAGACAGATATATGAACGAGCGGGGAACAGAGGGAAGTAGATCCTTGGAAAATAGGCAACATGTTTAGATAAAGGATCTGGATTGGCGCAGGCTGGGAGGGCCAAAGAGCCTGTTCCTATGCTGTAATTTCCTTTGTTCTTTCTAACATGACTTACATACACAGTTCCCCAGTCCCCCTCCCCGACTAACTATTCCCGCCTCAACCAACCCCCCCCCCCCCCCCCCCCCCCCCCCACCTCCTTCCCTCTCTTACCCTGTCCCCCTATTTGTATCTGCTGACAATTTTACCCAAAGAAGTCGATAAACAGCTGACACCTCCGGACGAAACCTAGCATCAATCTTCTCAGGGCGAACTTGATCTTCTCAACCTAGAGAAACCCGGCCATGTCACTAACCCATACCACCGATTTCGGGAGCTCCGAGTCCCTCCACACCAATAAGATCCATGTCTGGGCTACCAGGGAGTCAAAGGCCAAAACATCAGCCTCTCTCGCCCCCTGGATCTTCCGACACACCAAAAATAACCACCCCTGGACTCTGAACCACCCATATCTTTAATGCCGTGGCCATGACATCGGCAAACCCTTGCCAGAATCACACAAGCTTCGGACGTGCCAAAGCGTGTGGACATGATTCGCGGGCCCTTCCGTACACCACCATACCTATCCTCCATCACTTCAAAGAGCCTGCCCATTCGTCCAGAGTCATATGCGCCCCGTGAACCACCTTACATTGTATCAGGCTAAGCCTGGCACTCGACGAGGATGCATAAAATCTACTCAGGGCATCCTCCCACATTCCGCCTCTAATTCCTTGCCCAACTTTTCCTCCCATTTACGCTTTCCCTCCCCTATCGGGGTTCCCTCTCATTCCATGAGCTCTATAAATTTCCGAGACCTACCCCCCTCCCATTTTCGATACTACCTTGTCCTGTATCCTCTGGAGCAGTGTTCTTCAAAGTCGGTGGTGCGACCCGCGGGTGGGTCACGGGTGGGTGTCGGGAGGGCCGCGGAGCCATTGTCCGCTGCGTTCCCGATCACGCAAATCCCCGCGCAGCAGCCGACTTTTCATAACGCCGGCTGCAGGCGGCCAGGAACATGTCAAAAAAAAATTGGCAGCATTGCGCATGCGCGCACGATGATCGGTGCGCAGCACCTTCGGCAGGATTTTACCTGCCCATGCGAACCCAGAGATCACCCAGTTCACCCTCTTATAAAAACCCTTTGGTATAAAAATAGGCAGGCACTGATATACAAACAAAAACCTCGGGAAAACCATCATCTTTACTGTCTGCACCCGCCCCACCAGTGACAACGGGAGCATATCCCACCTTTTAAAGTCCTCCTTCATTTGCTCCACTAACCAAGCCAAGTTCAGCTTGTGTAGCTGCTCCAACTCTCGTGCCACCTGGATTCCCAAATACCAAAAACTCACCACCTTGAACGGCAACCCCCCCCCCATTCTCCTCTCCTGAATCACAAAGATCTCGCTTGGGCCCATATTCAATTTGTAACCGGAAAAACGTCTGAATTCCCTTAGGATCCCCATAATCTCTCCAATCCTCCCCAGCGGGTCAGAATTATACAAAAGTAGGTCATCCGCATATAACAAGGCCCTGTGCTCCTCCACCCCCCACCCAGTACTGTCCCCTGCCATTCCTTTGACACTCCATAGCCAAGGCAAACAACAGTGGGGAGAGTGGACATCCCTGCCTCATCCCCCGGTGCAGTTTAAAATAATCTGAGCTCACTCGGTTCGTCCACATGATCCCCACTGGTGCCTGGTACAGCAACAGGACCCAGTCCACAAAACCCTGCCCAAACCACCCCGGGACCTCCCACAGGTACTCCCATTCCACGGATCAAAAGGCCTCCTCCGCATCCGTTGCTGTTAGCTGTTAACTGGTGTCTGTGTCTGTGTCTGTGTCTGTGTCTGTGTGTGTGTGTGTGTGTGTGTGTGTGTGTGTGTGTGTCTTCCCTGTAGATAACAACCCAAGGGTCTGCAGGGCCTTCAACAACCCCATCTCCGGGGCCTCCGAATACCTCCCGTGTACCTGGAGGATCTCCCTCACTAATCTAACCTTCTCCTTGTCTGCCTGTATTGACATAAACTCCCCTATCACTACTGCCTTCAGCCCTGAGATAAACTCCCCTCTCACTACTGCCTTCAGCGCCTCCCATAACGTAGCTGTCGAAACCTCCCGTATCGTTTCTCTCAACATATCTCTGAATGGCCTCCCTCACCCGCATGCACGCCTCCTCCTCCAACAGTCCTACTTCTAACCTCCAGTGCAAGCACTGGCTCCCCTCCTCGCTCACCCATAAATCCACCCAGTGTGGGGCATGATCCGACACTACTATTGCCGAGTACCCGGCATCCACCACCCCCGTCAGCAACGTTTTATCCATGACGAAAAAGTCAATCCGGGAGTAGAACATAGAATTTACAGTGCAGGAGGTCATTCGGCCCATCGAGTCTGCACCGGCTCTTGGAAAGAGCACCCTACTTAGGCCCACACCGCTAACCTATCCCCGTAACCCGGTAACCCCACCCAACCTTTTTTTTGGACACTAAGGAAAATTTATCATGGCCAAACCATCTAACCTGCACATCTTTGGACTGTGGGAGGGAGCCAGAGCACCTGGAGGAAACTCATGCAGACACGCGGAGAAGGTGCAGAACCAAGCCAGGAATCGAACCTGGGACCCTGGAACTGTGAAGCAACTGTGCTAACCACTGTGTTACCGTGCAGTACACTTTGTGTACATGGGCAAAAAAAAAAACACTCCTTCGTTCTCAGCCACCCAAACCTCCACGGGTCCACCCCTCCCATCTGTTCCATAAACCCCTTTAGTTCTTTTGCAGCTGCTGACACCCTCCCTGTCCTCGAATTCGACCGATCCAGCCATGGATCTATAACCGTATTAAAGTCTCTTCCCCTCCCCCAACCTCATAATCAGCCAATGCAATTCCAGATCAGGGATCTTCCCCAATACCCACCTCATAAACTCTACATCGTCCCAGTGTGGGGCATAAATGTTCACCAGTACCACTGGCATCCCATGCAACTGCCCGCTTCCCATCATGTACCTGCCCCCCCCCCCCCCCCCCCCCCCCCGAAGTCCGCCACTGTACTTCCCACTTCAAATGCCAACCGCTTATTAATCAAAATTGCCACCCCCTTTGTTTTATCTGCCCAACCCACCCCTCCCTCAGCCTAGTCTGATCCACCATCCTCAGGTACGTCTCCTGTATCATTGCCATGTCCGCCTTTAAGCTCTTTAGATGCCCGAACACACGGGCCCTCTTAACTGGCCCATTCAACCCTCTCACATTCCATGTGATCAGCCTCGTCGGGGGCACCCCGCCCACTGCCCCCCCAACCCCCCTTGACAGGCCCATTCAACTCCCTCACATTCCATGTGATCAGCCTTGTCGGGGGGCATCCCGCCCCCTGCCACCCCCCACCTCCAGGCACCTCATCCCCTCCTTATCATCCATAGCCCTTCCTTGACCAGTCCACGTCCCGCACCTCTTCAGGCTCGCCCTCGGGCAACCACCCTCACCCTGCCACCTTTCGTCGGTCCCTCCCTTATCAGCAGACTTCTGTCCTCCACCCCATAACAAAATAGCAATCCCAACCCCCATCAACACACTTACCACCTGCTAATCCAGGAACCAGTGCAATTGCACCACCATCACCCTGGGCAGCTAGTTTTCTGCGGCTTCTTCATAAGCACCCTGTGCACCCGGTCCACCTCCAAGGGCCGAGCAAATGCTCCTTCACCCAGCAGCTTCTCGAACATTCATGCCATATATGCTCCCTCACTGCCCTCCGGCAGGCCCACAATCCCACGATCTGCCTGCGCGACCTATTCTCCAGCTCCTCCACTTTATCTTGCAGCCTCTTCTGTTGATCTCTCATCAACCCAAACTCCGCAGCCATCGAGACGGAACTGCTCCTCATGTTCTCCCACCGTCTCCTCCATCTTCCGAATCACCTGGCCCTGGGCCTCCAACCTCATTTCCATGTGGCGATCCCCACCTTTATAGGATCAACCACCCTGGCCAGGTCCTTCAAGATCTCCTTCCTCGATTGGACAAACTTCTTGTGGAGAAAGGCCACTAACTGCTCCGTCGACCACTGGGCAGTCAGGCTCGGACCCTGTCACTCCGCCATCTTCCCCACTGTTGCAGGCTCCACACCAGCTTTCAACAGTTGTTCCCTCCTTTTTCGGCTTCTTCTGGTCCACGAATCCATAAACCGATGGGATACTCTCTTTTTCCACCTCTCCTGCACCTTATACCATCACTCAGCTCCGCCGTTAGCCGGGGAAAAGGTCCAAAAATTCCACCACGAGCAGGAGCCACTCACTCCATGGTCGCCACCAGAAGTCCCAAATAAAAACACTAAAGAACCTCGTTGGACTCCCCTCGCTTTATCGATGTTCCCTTCCACAAAACCATGGTGACTCTACCTGTTTACCTTGAACTTATCCAAGTGCTGACAGCCGGGTTCGATTCCCAGCTTTGGTCACTGTCTCCACGTTCTGCCTGTGCCTGCATGGTTTTCCTCTGGGCGCTCCGGTTCCTCCCACAAGTCGCAAAGATGTGCTTGTTAGGTGAATTGGACATTCTGAATTCTCCCTCAGTGTACCCAAACAGGCACCGGAGCGTGGGGGCTAGGGGATTTTCACAGTAACTTCATTGCAGTGTTAATGTCAGCCTACTTGTGACACTAATAAAGAGTATTATTATTAGTTGCCTGCTTTTTGTCTCCCTCCCTTTTTGAATAAAGAAGTTACATTTGCTATCTTCCAATCTACTGGGACCTTCCCGGAATCAAAGGAATTTCAGAAAATTAAAGCCAATGCATCAACTATCTCACTAGCCATTTCTTTTAAAACCCTAGGATGACGTTCATCAGAACCCAGGCACTTGTCAGCCCACAGCTCCAACAATTTACTTAGTACCACTTTCTACTGATTGTAATTTTCCAATGTTTCTCCTTCCATTCCATTTCCTGATTTATAGCTGCTTCAGGGATGTTACCTGTATCCTTGATGGTGATGATGGATGCAAAATATCTGTTCAATTCAAGTGCCATTTCCTTGTTTTCCATTATCAATCCTCCAGACTCACATTCTAGAGGACCAACATTCAATTTGTAGAGGAATTCCTTTTTTAAATATTTATTAAATTTTTCCCACCTTATTAATCTTTTAGTCATCCTTTGCTTTCTCTTATATTCTATACAATCTACTGCCCTTCCACCTCTCTTTGCATAATTATATGCTTCTCGTCTTAGGTTGACACTATATTTAACCTTTCTAGTCAACCATGGATAGCGTGTCCGTCCCTTGGACTTTATCTTACTCGGAAGAATGTATCTATTCTGTGCATTCTGAAATATCTACTCAAATGTTTGCCACTATTGACCGATCCCTCAACCTAATTTGTCAATTCAATTTCGCCAGCTCTGCTTTCACGCCCTCAGAATTGCCCTTATTTACGTTTAAAAACAGTCTCGGACCCACTCCTCTCTCCCTCAAACTGAAAGTAAATTTCAATCATATTATGGTTGCTGCTACCTGCTACCCTCAAAATTTGGGGGCAATGGAGGCGGCCCTCCAATGAGGTGTACCACGAGCCCGGTGGTGGCGGCTACCCTCAAAATTTGGGGGCAATGGAGGCGGCACAGGTGAGAGGTGGGGGCCTCGGTGTGGACCCCGATACGGGGGAACCACCGGTTTGTCCCGGGGAGAATAGATGGAGGGTTTTCGGGGTGGCACAGGGCAGGGATAAGAAGATTGGGGGACCTGTTTGTGGATGGGAAGTTTGCGAGCCTGGGTGAGCTGGAGGAGAAGTACGGGCTCCCCCCAGGAAACACCTTTAGGTATCTACAGGTAAAGGCGTTTGCCAGGTGGCAAGTGGGAGGAGGAGTTGGGGGAGGAGGAGATCGAGGAGGAGACGTGGGCAGATGCCCTAGGGAGGGTGAACTCTTCCTCTTCATGCGCGAGGCTCAGCCTCATACAGTTTAAGGTGCTGCACAGGGCACACATGACCGGGACAAGGATGAGCCAGTTTTTTGGGGGTGAGGACAGGTGTGTTAGGTGCTCAGTGAGTCCAGCAAACCACACCCATATGTTCTGGGCATGCCCAGCGCTGGAGGAATTTTGCAAGGGCTTAGGGAGGACGGTGTCGAGGGTGGTAGGATCCAGGGTCAAACCCGGCTGGGGGCTTGCAATATTTGGGGTTGCAGAGGGGCCGGGAGTGCAGGAGGCGAAAGAGGCCGGTATTCTGGCCTTTGCGTCCCTGGTAGCCGCGCGGCGGAGGATTCTTTTTCAGTGAAAGGATGCGAGGCCCCCAAGCATGGAGGCCTGGATCAATGACATGGCGGGATTTATTAAATTGGAAAGGGTGAAATTTGCTTTGAGGGGGTCGGTGCAAGGGTTTTTCAGGTGGTGGCAACCGTTCCTAGACTTCCTGGCAGAACGGTAGACAATGGTCAGCAGCAGCAATCGGTGGGAGGGGGGGGTGGGTTCTATTTTATTTTTGTTTTTCTATAGTCGGGGATCTGAGGGGGTGTATATATTTGCTATGTTTGCTAAGTGTTTCGACGGGTGTTAATTTATTATTTATGTATAGGGGGAGGGGGGCATTGAGTTGTTTTGTTCTGTTTTATATTTAATTCTATTGGGTTCCTTTTTCATTTTGTTGTTGATATTGTGAAAACTTTAATAAAAATTATTATTTTTTTTAAATGGTTGCTGCTACCTAGGGGTGCCTATAAGATCATTAATTATAATCACCTCATTGCACAATACCAAGCTTAGTATAGCCTGCTCTCTGGTTCTAAAACATTCTGTTCTATAACACTATCCTGGAAACATTCTATGAACTCATCAAAGCTACCTTCACTCCTCTGATTTTTCTCTGACTTTAAAATCTCCCACAATTATCGCTGTGCCTTTCTGACAAGTTCCCATCATTTCCTCCTTCTCTGCTCCACCCTACCCTGCGGTTATTAATAGGATGCCTGGACACAACTCCTACAAGTGACTTCTTGCCTTTTACCATTTCTCATCTCCATCCAAACTGTTTCCACCTGCTGGTTTCCTCTCTGTCTAATACCATCATTAACTAACAGGGCCACCCCTACACCTTTCCCTTGCTTCCTGTCTTTCCTAAATGTCCTGGACCCTTTAACATTCAGGTCTCAATCCATGCCCTCCTGCAGCCATGTCTCTGTAATGGCTGTTAAGTCGTATTTATTCGTTCCTGTGTGCGCTCTCAGTTCAACTGTTTTGTTCTGAATGCTTAGCAGATTCAGATTCTTTTTTTTAATTCATTTACAGAATGTGGGCGTCACTGGTTGGCCAGAATTTATTGCCCATCCCTAAATGCTCGAGAAGACGGTGAGCTGCCTTCTTGAACCACTGCAGTCCTTGTGGTATAGGTATACTACCCACAATGCAGTGAAGGAGGGAGTTCCATGATTTTTACCCAACAACATGAAGTAATTTCATTAAAAGTCAGGATGGTGTGTGACTTGGAGAGGAACATCCGGTGGTGGTGTGTCTGTTCCCATGTGTCTGCTGCCCTTGTCCGTCTAGGTGGTGGTTGGAAGGTGCTGCCTAAGGAGTCTTGGTGTCTTGCAGTGTTTCTTGCAGATGGTGCACACTTCTGCCACAGTTTGTGGAGGGAGTGAAATGTTTGTGGAGGAAGTGTCAATCAAGTGAGATCCTTTGTCCTGGATGGTTGGGCTTCATGTTGTTGGAGCTGCACTCATTCAGGCAAATGGAGAGTATTCCATCACGCTCGTGCCTTGTAGATGGTGGACACAGCCTTTTGTTTTATCCTTTTATCTTTTTAATTACTTCTAATGTTATTTGTTAGATTTGTACTCTCTATCCCTTCCTATCATGGTCTGTTTTTCATTTCCTGTAATAACTTTCTCTTTTGCCTTTTCTCTACTCTTTGATTTACCACATCTCCCCAAATTTGATCCATTGCCCCCACTAATTTTAAAACTCTCACTACTTCACTAGTTATGCAACTTGCAAGACAACCGGTCCCAGCACTTGGCTCAGGTGATAATCCAGGGATCTTTTCGGTTCTGCTTCTTAACTTGGTGTCAAGCTCCTCATTAATTATACAAAACTCCTTCCTTGTCTAATGTCATTAGTACCTAAATGGACCTTGATTACTGAGTCCTCCCCCTCCCACTGCATGTTCCTCTCCAACCCTGAGCAGATGTCCCGAACCCTG
This sequence comes from Scyliorhinus canicula, assembly GCF_902713615.1. Lineage (NCBI taxonomy): Eukaryota > Metazoa > Chordata > Chondrichthyes > Carcharhiniformes > Scyliorhinidae > Scyliorhinus > Scyliorhinus canicula. The sequence goes on along the minus strand of NC_052155.1, from coordinate 108,278,920 downwards.
GCATCAAGCAGGCAACATAGCCTAATGGACTCATGCTCTTTGCTGCAGAGAATGGTGTCAACCCGTCTGACTATACTGCCCACTAGATCACTGCATTCTTTGTAACTTCACCACTCAAATGACATCCTGTACCACGGTATCATGGCCCGTTTTCTCAACAAATCTCCAGCTCCACTGTCATCCAAACATGCAGAAAAAAACTCAAACCTGTTGAACTTGCAAGGCCGAGGCTGCTGCGCTCTGGATCCCCTAACCTGCCTCACTTGTAGTCACACCATCCTGTCCCTGACCACTCGCCCACAGCCTGGAATGTTACGATGTGCCAAGTGATCATCTAGGTACTTTTTAAAGCATGTGAGGTAACCCACCACTACCATCCTCCCAGGCAATGCATTCCAGACCATCACCACCCTTCGGTTAAAAACGGTTTTCCTCAAATCCCCCCCAAACCTTCTGCCCCCCCATCTTGAACTTATGTGCCCACGTAACTGAACAGCTGCTCCATATCCACCCTGTCCATGCCTCTCATAATCTTATACACCTCGATCAGGTCATCCCTCAGCCTTCTCTGCTCCAGAAAAACATCCCAAGCCTATCCAACATGTATGTCTTCATAACTTCCATCCCAGGCAACATCCTGGTGAATCGCCTCTGCACCCCCTCCAGTTCAATCACATCATTCCGACAATGTGGCGACCATAATTGCACACAGTACTCCAGCTGTGGCCTCACCAAAATTCTATACAACTCCAACATGACTACCCTGCTTTTGTAATCCATGCCTTGATTGATAAAGGCAAATGTCCGAGATGCCGTTTTCACCACCCTATTAACCTGCCCATCTGTCTTCAGAGATCTATGGATAAACACGCCAAGGTCGCTTTGTTCCACGCAATTTCCCAATATAATGCCATTCATTGAATATTTCCTTGTCACATTACTCATTCCAAAATGTATCACCTCACACTTTTCAGGGTTAAATTCCATCTGCCACTTTCCTGCCCATTTGACCATCCCATCTATGTCTTCCTGTAACCCAAGACACTCAACCTCACTTTTAACCACTCAGCCAATCTTTGTGTCATCCACAAACTTACTGATCCTTCCCCCCCACATAGTCATCCATGTTGTTTACATAAACGACAAACAATAGGGACCCAGCAGAGATCCCCACGGTATGCCACTGGACACTGGCTTCCAGTTACTAAAGCAGACGTCTCCTACAGCTAAGCCAATTTTGAATCCACCTTATCAAGTTATCCTGTATCTCATGTGCATTTGCATTCTTTTGAAGTCTCCCATGTGGGACCTTGTCGAAGGCTTTGCAGAAATCCATGTAAACTGCATGAACTGCACTACCCTCAAATGCGCATCTGGTCACATGCTCAAAAAATGCAATCAAATTTGTTGGGCATGACCTCCCTCTGACAAAGCTATGCTGACTATTCTCTCCTTCAGAATTTTCACCAATAGTTTCTCTACTACTGACGTGGGGCTCACTGGTCTGTAGTTTCCTGCCTTATCTCTACAACTTTTCTTAAATAGTGGGATCACATTAGCTGTTCTCCAGTTCTCTGACACCTCCCCAGAGGCCAGCGAGGAAGTAAAAATTTGGGTCAGAGCCCCTGCAATCTCCTCCCTCACTTCCCATTGCATCCTGTAACACAATTCATCCGGATCTGGAGATTTGTCCATTTTTAAGTCTGTCATCACCTCCAATACCTTGTCATGCCCTACGGCAATTTGCTCAAGAAACTCAGCCCCACTCCCAGAGTTCTATATCTACCTCCTCATTCCCTTGCGTGAAGACAGATATCCTACGACTCTTTCTATTAATATACTTGTAGAATATCTGGGATTTTCCCTACTTTTACCAGCCAGAGCTTTCTCATATACCTTCTTTGCTTCCCTAATAGCTTTCTTAAACTCCATCCTGCACATTCTGCACTCCATTAATGCCTCCGTTGATTTGTTCCCCTTGTACTTGCTAAATGTTTCTCTTTTCCTTCTCATCGTATCCCGAATGTCACTGGTCATCCATGGTTCTCTGGGCTGGTTACTCCTTCCTATTACCCTAGAGGGAACATATTGGGTCTGCACTCGCCTCATTTCCTTTTTGAACGCTCTTCTGTCGATTTCCTCACAAGTAACTCTTTCCAGTCTACCTTAGCCAGATCCTGCCTTATTTTACTAAAATCCGCTCTCCCCCAGTCCATAACCTTTATTAGCGACTTGTCCATTTCTTTGTCCATAATAAACTTAAATTGTTGTGGTCGCTATCACAAAAATGCTCACCCACCAGTTATTCTTCATTCCCCAGAATTAGGTTCAGCACTACACCGTCTCTTGTTGGACCCCCTACATATTGAGTTACAAGGTTCTGATGAACTCCACTCTATCTAAGCCTTATCACAGTGACTATCCCAATTAATGTTGGGAAAGTTGAAATCACCTAATTTAATTACCCCATTATCTTTACATACCTCAGTGAATTGCGCACACATTTGCTCCACAATTTCCCGCCGACTATCTGGGGGTCTATACTAAACACCCAGCAACGTGGCTGCCCTTTTTTTGTCCGAAACTCTACCCACAAAGCTTCATTTGATGTCCCCTCCAAGATATCATCTCTCCTTACCACAGTGACTCCTCAACTAATAATGCAATGCCTCCTCCTCTTTTACTCCCTCCTCTGTCTCGACTGAAGATTCACTATCCCAGGATGTTGAGCTGCTACTCCTGCCCCTCCCTCAACCACATCTCCATGATGGCTACTATATCACAATTCCTACCCATCAATCCTCGCCCTTAATTCATCTGTTTTACCTGTAATACACCTGGCATTAGAGGCCATCCAGCCTGGTCTTACTCCCTTGAAACTTACTACCGCTGTATTCCCTCTGATATGATTGCTTTTCTCTGTAGTGCTTAGTCCCTATTCTGCTAACAGTCTGCATCCCCTCCCCCTGCCAAATTAGTTTAAACTCCTCCCAACAGCAAGGATGTTAATCCCGCTCTGATTCAGATGTAGACCTTCCCACTTGTACAGGTCCCACCTTCCCCAGAAAGGGTCCCAGTGGTCCAGGAATCTAAAACCCTCCCTCCTGCACCAACTCTTAAGCCACGCATTCATCTGTGCTTTCTCCTATTTCTGTATTCGCTAGTACGTGGCACTGGGTGTAATCCGCAAATTACAACCCAAGAGGTCCTGCTTTTTAGTTTACTACCTAACTCCCTGAATTCTTGATGCAAGACCTCATCCCTCTTTCCACTGTTATGAGCCAGGGCTTAGAAACTCCAAAGCATATTATGAAGTTCACCTGGCCTCCAACCTTTATGTTGAAATTGGCTTGGATGAGCGCAAGAGCCTTCCCTTTAGGTGTCATTCATTATTCTTCCTAGTCACTTCAATCAAAACAAGCTTTATTCTAAGAACTTAGTTAACATATATATATATATATATATATAAAAACACACAGCAATAATTTTTATCAATTATGAAAATAAAGACACCACACAGCTACAGCAATCTATGTATAACACTTAATGAATTCCCCCTTAACTGTTCCAATCCAATAACAAAATCCAATAAACCAAAAACACCTTTTCAAGGGTGTGGCCCAGCACACTGCATTCCCACTTGACTAAGACTGGTCTTGTTACTGAAATTCTGATCCAATTTTTAACCAGCAGATTCAACTCCTTCCAGAAAGCAATTATATATCCAAAGACACCACCAAGGTGATTTTTACTGGAACATATATTTAAAATGAAAATAGAGAGAGACAGGCCAAAACACTTTTCTCTGTCTGTAGTCCACAGCAGTCAAACTGAAAATGAAACTTTAAAAAACTCAGCCACAGCCCAGCTCCACCCACAAAATGACATCACTGAAGCCATGTGATAAGACAATACCTTTCCTAAAGGGCCACCCCCAGGACACTACCCATGTCACTGGTACCAACATATACCATGACCCTCCCCCTTCAGAACGTCCCATGCCTGTTCAGAGACATCCTTGACCCTGGCACCAGGGAGCCAACATACCACCTTGGATTATTTTTCACGTCCACAGAAGCGCCAAAATGTGCCCCTGACTATAGAGTGCCCTTTAACTATTGTTCTTCTGTACTTTCATCCTCCCTGCCGAACAACAGAGCCAGCCATGGTGCCAGTGCTCTGGCCGTTGTTGTTTTCACCTGATAGGCCAACCCCCCTCTACCCCCCCCCCATCCCCCCTCTCCCCCTATCCCAAACAGTATCCAAAATGCTAAGAGAGGGGGACAGCCACAGGGGACTGCACTGACTCACTGCCCCCTCTAGCTGTCACCCATCTATCTGCCTGCACTTTGGGTGTAACCATGTCTCGAAAATTCTTGTCTATGCCGCTTTCAGGTCACCTGCATGCTCCCAAGTGCATCCTTATTATTATTATCAACGGCTGCTCCAACCAATCCATGCGGTCAGTGAGGAGCTAAAAAAAATTGGGTATACTTCCTACGATGTAGTTGTCCGGAATGCTGAAAGTGTCACAGGTCTCCCACATCTTACAAGTGAAGCACTTTTCCCCGCCAGCTGACATTTCTAGCACTAATTAATTAAATTAAAAATAAATTAAGTTGGGAGGCAGGGTGGTGCAGTGGTTAGCACTGCTGCCTGATGGCGTCGTGGACCAGGGTTCAATACCGGCACGGGGTCACTGTCCATGTGGAGTTTGCACAATGTCCCTGGGTCTGTTTGGGTCTCACCCTCACAACCTAAAAGATGTGCAAGGTAGGTGGATTGGCCACGCCAAATTACCTCTTAATTAGAAAACAATAATTGGGCACTCTAAATTTATATTTTAAATTTTTTTTTCATAAATTAATTTACAGTTACTATATGGTCTCGAACGCTAGATTTCTACTGTAAATATTAAATGATAAATACACATCTCTGCCTTCCAGTTTAGTTACCCCTCTACTTATCATAATGGTTTAATCATTTGGATTTTTAATTTCAGATTTTAATTGAATTCAATTCATCTGCCACAGGGGGATTCAATCTCCGGTCCCCTTTTATGTCTCTGGATTACAAGTCCAGTGACAATACCACTACACCATCACTTCCTCTTCCTGCAAGTTGATTTATTGTCCACCACTGTTCCCAACTGGATGTGCCAGGATCAAGAGCTTTGATCTGTTGGTTGTGGGATCTCTTAGCTCCATGTAGAGCATGATGCTTCCACTATTTAGCAATCATGTAGTTCTGGGGTACAGTTTCACCAGGTTGGCACCTCATTTTTAGGTCTACCTGGTAGCATTCTTGACCTCAGAGCCAGGTTCGCATTAGCAGAAAGCAGAATGTGAGAGTACCATAGGGTAGCATCTGGAGGCAGTTTAGACTTCATAAAAGCTTTACAGAGCATAATTTGTGCATTGGTACAAAGCTGAAAGTATTTTGTGGAATGGTACACTTGTGCAAATGCACTGATACACTTAAGAATACAGGACTGAGTTTATATTCCCTGTGAACAACAAACCTACCGAAGGGTTACCTGGGGTTACCCCTATCTCTGGATCTGTAACGACTTAATCACCTGCTAATGCTCGCATTCTAAGCATTGCCTGGCATCTTTGAATTTGTCTATATAGATGTTTCTGGAACATACCCCTTCATTCACCTGAGGAAGGAGCAGTGTTCTGAAAGCTAGTGTTTGAAACAAACATGTTGGATTTTAACCTGGTGTTGTAAGACTTCTTACTGTGCGCACCCCAGTCCAACGCCGGCATCTCCACATCAGGAGTTCCTCAGGGTAGTGTCACAGGCCCAACCATCTTCAGCTGCTTCATCAATGATCTCCCTTCCATCACAATGTCAGAAGTGGGTATATGCTCAACTGACTGAACATCGTTCAGCGTTATTTGTGGCTGCTTAGATAATGACGCAGGAAGACCTGGGCAACAACCAGGCTTGGGCTGACAAGTGGCAAGTTACATTTGTGCCACACAAGTGCCAGGCAATGGCCATCTCCTACAAAAGAGGATCTAAGCATCACCCCTTGATATTCAATGGCATTACCATTGCTGAATCCCCCACAATCAACATCCTGGGTTTACCATTGATCAGAAACTGAACTGGACAAGCCGTATTAATACTGTGGCTACCAGAGCAGGCCAACGGTCAAGACTCCTACAGCAAACAGCTCACCTCTTGACCCCGTCCCCCAAAAGCTTTCCCTCCATCTACAAGGCATAAGTCAGGAATGTAATGGACACTCCCTACTTGCATGGATGCATGCGGTCTAACAACACTCAAAAAGCTCGACACCATCCAGGACAAAGCAGCCCACTTGATTACTACACCTTCCACAAACATTCAATCCCCCCCACCACCGACGAACAGTGGCAGCCTTGTGTACCATCTACAAGATTCACTACAGGAACTACAGGTTCCTTAGACAGCACCTTCCAAACCCATGGCCACTACCATCTAGGACAAGAGCAGCAGATACTTGGGAACGCCATCATTTTGAGGTTCCCCTCAAAGTTACTCACCGCCTCGATTTGGAAATACATCGCATTCCTTCCCTGGCACTGGGTCAAAATCCTGGAACTCCCTCCCTAATAGCATTGTAGATGTACCTACACCTCTGGGACTGGAGCGGTTCAAGAAGGCAACTCACCACCACGTTCTGAAGGGCAACTAGGGATGGGCAAAAACGCGAGCATAACCAGCAACACCCCCATCCAGTAAGTGAATTTTTAAAACTTGATATAGACTTTTTTTTTAAATAATTTTTATTGAAAAAATTTTGAATTTATACAACAATAACGCACCATAGTAAAATACCAAAAATAACAACAATATTAGCAATCATACACATTCGCCCCACCTCCATGAACAACACACCGGCCTCCTTCGCCTCCTGCACTCCCGGCTCTACCGCAACTCCAAAAATCGCGAGTCCCCACCCTGGTTTGAACCTGGATCCAACCACCCTCGACACCGTCCCCGCCACCCCCTTCCAGAATTCTTCCAGTGCTGGGCATGCCCAGAACATATGGGCGTGGTTCGCTGGACTCCCCAAACACCTGGTGCACCTGTCCTCACCCCCAAAGAACCTACTCATCCTAGTCCCAGACATGTGGGCCCGGTGCAGCACCTTAAATTGGATGAGACTAAGCCTCGCACATGAGGAGGAAGAGTTGACTCTCTCCAACGCATCCGCCCAAGTCCCGTCCTCTATCTGCTCCCCGAGTTGCTCGTCCCATTTAGCCTTCAGCTCCTCTACTGACGACTCCTCCACCTCCTGCATTACCTTATAGATGTCAGACACCTTCCCCTCTCCGACCCACACCCCCGAAAGCACTCTGTCCATCGTCCCCCGCGAGGGCAGCAGAGGGAATCCCTCTACCTGTCGCCTAGCAAACGCCTTTACCTGCAAGTATCTGAACATGTTCCCTTGGGGAAGCCCAAATTTATCTTCCAGTTCCCCCAGGCCCGCAAACCTCCCGCCAATAAACAGGTCCCTCAATTTACTGATGCCCACCCTTTGCCACCCTCTAAATCCCCCATCCTTGTTCCCCGGGATGAACCGATGATTGTCACCCAGTGGAGCCTCCATCGAGCCCCCTGTTTCCCCCTGATGCCGTCTCCACTGTCCCCAGATTCTTAGGGTCGCCGCCACCACCGGGCTCGTGGTAAACCTCTTAGGGGAGAGCGGCAACGGCGCCGTTACCATGGCACCCAGGCTCGTACCTCTACATGACGCCATCTCCATTCTTTTCCACGCCGCCCCTCCCCCTCCATCCCCCATTTACGCACCATTGACACATTGGCCGCCCAATAGTACCCCAGAAGGTTGGGCAGCGCCAGCCCGCCTCTATCCCTCCCTCGCTCCAGGAACACCCACCTCACCCTCGGAGTCCCATGTGCCCACACAAAGCTCAAAATACTGCTAGTCACTCTCCTAAAGAAGGCCCTGGGGATAAAGATGGGCAGGCACTGAAAGAGGAACAAGAACCTCGGAAGCACCGTCATTTTGACGGACTGTACCCTTCCCGCCAATGATAATGGCAGCATGTCCCACCTCTTGAACTCCTCCTCCATCTGATCTACAAGTCTGGTGAAATTATGTTTGTGAAGCGTCCCAAGTCCCTGGCCACTTGCACCCCCAGGTACCTAAAGCTCTCCCCTGCCCGCCTAAGCGGGAGCCTACTAATTCCTTCCTCCTGGTCTCCAGGGTGCACCACACACACCTCACTTTTGCCTAAATTTAATTTATAACCTGAAAAGGTCCCAAACTCAGCTAGCAGCTCCATCACCCCCGGCATCCCTCCCACCGGGTCCGCCACATACAGTAACAGGTCATCGGCATACAACGACATCCTATGTTCCTCCCCACCTTGCACCAAGCCTCTCCACCTCTCTGAATCCCTCAACGCCATCGCCAGTGCAAACAACAAGGGGGACAGGGGGCAACCCTGCCTGGTCCCTCGGTAAAGCCGGAAGTACTCCGACCTCCTCCCATTCGTGGCCACGCATGCCATCGGGGCCTCATATAGCAGCCTTACCCATCTAATGAACCCTTCACCAAATCCAAACCTCCCCAACACCTCGCATAGGTACCCCCACTCCACTCTATCGAAGGCCTTCTCTGCATCCAACGCCACCACTATCTCTGCCTCCCCTCAATCGCCGGCATCATGATGACATTCAACAATCTCCGCACATTCGTGTTCAGCTGCCTTCCCTTCACAAAACCTGTCTGGTCCTCGTGCACAACCCCTGGCACAGTCCTCTATCCTGGTGGCCAGGATTTTTGCCAGCACCTTAGCATCCACGTTGAGGAGAGATATGGGCCTGTGTGAACCACACTGCTGGGGGTCCTTGTCCTTCTTTAAAATTAACGAGATCAGCGCCCACGACATCGTCGGGGGCAAAGTCCCCCCTTCCCACGCTTCGTTGAGTGTCCGCACCAGCAAGGGGCCCACTAGGTCCACAAACTTTTTATAAAATTCCACCGGGAACCCATCCGGCCCCGGTGCCTTCCCTGACTGCATCTGCCCGATCCCCTTAACTAGCTCCTCCAGCTCAATCGGCGCACCCAACCCCTCCACCTTCTCCTCCTGCACCTTCGGGAAAGAAAGCCCATCGAGGAACCTCTCCATTCCCCTCCTCTCCCCCGTTGGCTCCAACCGGTACAGTTCCCCGTAAAAGTCCTTGAAGACCTCATTCACCTCTACCCCCTTCCGCACCACATTCCCACTCTTGTCTCTCACTCCAGCTATTTCCTTAGCCGCATCCCGCTTGTGGAGCTGATGAGCCAGCATCCTACTCGCCTTTTCACCATGTTCGTACACTGCCCCTTGTGCCTTCCTCCACTGTGCCTCCGCCTTTCTAGTGGTCAGCAAATCAAATTTAGCCTGCAGGCTGCGCCTCTCCCCCAACAGTCCCTCCTCTGGTGCCTCTGCATACCTCCTGTCCACCTCCAGCATCTTTCCCACCAGTCTATCCCTCTCACTCCTCTCGCTCCTCTCCCTGTGTGCCCGGATGGATATCAGCTCCCCGCGAATCACTGCCTTCAGGGCTTCCCAGACCGTCCCCACCTGAACCTCCCCCATGTCATTCACCTCGAGGTACCCCTCAATACTTGCCCGGACCCTCCTACACACCTCCTCCTCCGTCAACAGCCCCACATCCAACCGCCACAACGGGCGCTGGTCCCGCACCTCCCCCATCTCCAACTCTATCCAATGCGGAGCGTGGTCGGAGATTGCAATGGCCGAATACTCGGCCTCCTCCACTCTCGGAATCAGTCCCCTACTCACCACGAAGAAGTCTATCCGAGAGTAGACCCTATGTACGTGGGAGCAGAAAGAGTACTCGCGTGCCCTCGGCCTCACAAACCTCCATGGATCCACCCCACCCATCTGGTCCATAAACCCTCTCAGTACCTTGGCCGCCGCCGGCCTCCTACCCGTCCTAGAGCTGGACCGATCCAGTGAAGGATCCAACACCGTATTGAAGTCCCTCCCCATGATCAGACCTCCCGCCTCCAGATCCGGGACCAGTCCCAACATACGCCTCATAAAGCCCGCATCGTCCCAATTTGGGGCATACACACTAGCAAGTGCCACCTTCTCTCCTTGTCGCCTGCCCCTAACCATAACATACCTACCACCCTTATCCGCCACCACCTACGATGCCTCAAACAACACATTTTTCCCCACCAGAATCGCCGCTCCCCGGTTCTTCACATCCAACCCAGAGTGGAAAACCTGCCCCACCCATCCCTTCCACAGGCGGACCTGGTCCGCCACCTTCAGGTGGGTCTAACTTGATATAGACTTTCTGAATAAACATTTGCTTGGATTTTATTCAATTATGAAGTTAATCTGCTCCCCATCAATGTTCTTTTATTTTGTTTAGTACTGTCAGGTCAAACCTGACTCGCATTAAAGCATATCTGAAATCACTTTTCTTAATGTAAAAGCTGTGTTATAACCTACATTGCTTAACTGAGTTTTATTTGTAATTTGTAGCTTTACATGATACTGCTTTGAATTTATGAGCAATAAAATTAATATAATTTACAAAAGAATCATTTAATGCAGTGCAAGAATTTTAATCTGAGCGATGAAAACCACATTAGAGTCCATGAACATAAATTCTTTAAAACTGCCTTCGGAAATTGATGCAATTGCACCAAATTTTTTTAAAATAAAACTCATAACAATACTGTTTCTACTTCAACATGTAAAATTTAAAAGGAGACAATATTACACGTATTCATACAGGCAATTGTGGGCAAATGCTTTAACATAATATCCCTTGGATTATTCCTCTTATGTGCATATTTATTCTAAAGGGAAAGCAAATGCAACAAGAAATCTGGGATTAAGTACCTCAGGAGACTTTTTTAGATCTATTATTTTCCCCTACCTTCTGTAAACAACAATTGATTACACGTACAAATGTTTGATTCTATTTAATATATTTGCTACATTTGAATAGTAACAGGAAAGAATCTACAACTGACTTTACTTTCATTCAAGTAATTATTCAAATTTAAATCCAGTTTTAATATAGAAACTTCATTATCAACTTACTCTCATCTCCATATATGGTGGATCTTGGTCCAACTCGATTTTATCTTGTGCTAACTTGGCCCTCTGTTCTTCAAGGAACCTTTCCAACTCATCTGCCATTGTCAGCAAAATACCTTGAAAACATTTAATTTTCTAAATTAGAATATTGGCTCCATGACTAAGCATAGTTCCGCTGAATGAGACCAATGTTTATATCCGACTTTGTATACTTCTTACAGTCTATTCATGAAACTAATCAATAGGTCACCAAAATTACAAACAGCCTTCATCTGCCTCAAGCAGCAGATAGTGTGGGAGAGTAGAGCCAGTAACAGAGCTATGCAGTTTATGATGGCCTTCCACATGCCTAATTGAAGGACATTGCAGCTGTATAGAACCTTAGTGAGGCCACACTTGGAGTATCGTGTTCAATTCTGGTCGCCACACTACCAGAAGGGTGTGGAGGCCTTAGAGGGTGCAGAAGAGATTTACCAGGATGTTGCCAGGTATGGAGGGCATTAGCTACGAGGAGCAGTTGAATAAACTCGGTTTGCTCTCACTGGAACAACGGAGGTCGAGGGGCGACCTGATAGCGGTCTACAAAATCTATGAGGGGCATAGGCAGAGTGGATAGTCAGAGGCTTTTTCCCAGGTTAGAGGGGTCAATTACTAGGGGGCATAGTTTTAAGGTGCAAGGGGCAAGGTTTAGAGATGTACGAGGCCAGTTTCTTTACAGACGGTAGTGGGTGCCTGGAACTCCCTGCCGGAGGAGGTGGTGGAAGCAGGGACGATAGTGACATTTAAGGGGCATCTTGACAAATACATGAATAGGATGGGACTAGAGGGATATGGACCCAGGAAGTGTAGAAGATTTTAGTTTAGACAGGCAGCATGGTCGGCACAGGCTTGGAGGGCCGAAGGGCCTGTTCCTGTGCTGTACTTTTCTTTGTTCTTTGTCAAAGTCAGAGTAGAGAGGTGGGTATCATGTGACATGCTCGCCTAGCCAACCAGTAATATAGTCTTGCAGTATTAAAAAACCTCAATCTGCCATTTTTGCCATCTACGAGCAGCAGCACAGAAAAGGGGTTCTGACCAGTTTTGAATGCCTGGCCCCATCGACACATTTATACTGGTACTTTATTAACAAGACTGATTCACCTCAATGTATCTGTCTCATTGTGGAAACCAACTCACTGAAAAAGTGAACTTTGTAGCATCAGCTTTCAGCCAGCCGATCTCCATGAAGGAATACATCATTGGACTTTGAGTATGGACTGTGGACTCACGTGAAATAATAATTATTTTCATAAAATTTACAGTGCAGGAGGCCGCCATTCATCGCCATCGAATCTGCACCGGACCCTGTAACTGAAACCCTACTGAATCCTACTGAAACCCACACCTCCACCCTATCCCTGTAACCACTGTTCTACCATGCCGACTCAATTTTCCCTGTTGTCATGGCACAGCGGATAAGTGCCAGGTTGCCCAAATCCCAAAAGGAAATTTGAAGTAACTGCAACAATAGTTTTACAATTTGTGTGTTATGAAGAAGTTTTCTGAAATCAGAAATCATACCAACTGTGATAATTTTATCTTAAAATGAAACATTTTTTAAAATAAAGAAATAAGCTATTTCAGCAGGATTCTTTAAAATAATTTGAGCAAATCAGAGAGGAATTTGGTCTTCCAAACACTGACTTTTGTTTAGATACCAATAGGTAAGACATTTTGTTTAAAAACATGAAGATTTAAACAAAGTAGGACGTCCATCTCCAAGAGTCACAGTTTGTAAACATCCAACAAGGTGTCACTAGGGGAAGTAATACCTTGTATGTGTCAAACATTCTTTCTATGCTGCCTAGTAATTCCTTGTGCATTAAAAGGAAATGGGAGATTGAGGTGCAACAGGAGATACCAGTGGAAGACTGGAATAAAATTTGTTCTGAGGCCCATTCTTGTTATCTACTCAAATGCTATAAATGGAAGATTATTACTAGATACATCAGAACACCAGATATTATTGTAAAAAGTGGTTCCTCCCCCCACAAGTAGTTGCTGGAGAGACGGCAGGAAACCAATTGGTCATTACGCACAACATGCTGATCATACCCAAAGTTGCGAGAGTATTGGGCTACGATATGCCACATGGACTTCCCACAGACCCCCTAACACACACACACACACACACGCACGCACACACACACACACACACACTGTTCACTCAATCTATTTTTTCTTTTGATCTTAATCTCAAATGACTCCTACTATATTTTAGAAATTCCCTTGTCCCAGAAATGATTAACCATTTTTCTCAACTTTATAGCTGCTATATTTTAAAAGTAACCTCACCCTATCATTCCTCATCTATTTACAATCCTTCAATTGTATAGAACATAGAACATTACAGCACAGTACGGGCCCTTCGGCCCTCGATGTTGCGCCGACCCGTGAAACCATCTGAAGCCTATCTGACCTACACTATTCCATTTTCATCCATATGTCTATCCAGTGACCACTTAAATGCCCTTAAAGTTGGCGAGTCTACTACTGTTGCAGGCAGGGCGTTCCACACCCCTACTACTCTCTGAGTAAAGAAACTGCCTCTGACATCTGTCCTATATCTACCACCCCTTAATTTAAAGCTATGTCCCCTCGTGTTGGTCATCACCATCCGAGGAAAAAGACTCTCACTGTCCACCCTATCTAACCCTCTATCTTATATGTCTCTATTAAGTCACCTCTCAGCCTTCTCCTCTCTAACCAAAACAACCTCAAGTCCCTGAGCCTTTCCTCGTAAGACCTTCCCTCCATACCAGGCAACATACTAGTAAATCTCCTCTGAACCCTTTCCAAAGCTTCCACATCCTTCCTATAATGTGGTGACCAGAACTGCACGCAGTACTCCAGGAGCGGCCGCACCAGAGTTATGTACAGCTGCAGCATGACCTTGTGGCTCCGAAACTCAACCCCCCTACTGATAAAGGCAAGCACACCATATGCCTTCTTAACAGCCCTATTTACCTGGGTGGCAACTTTCAGGGATTTATGTACCTGGATGCCGAGATCTCTCTGTTCATCTACACTACCAAGAATCTTGCCATTAGCCCAGTACTCTGCATTCCTGTTACTCCTCCCAAAGTGAACCACCTCACACTTTTCCACATTAAACTCCATCTGCCACCTCTCAGCCCAGCTCTGCAGCTTATCTATGTCCCTCTGTATCCTATAACATCCTTCAGCACTATCCACAACTCCACCGACCTTCGTGTCATCTGCAAATTTACTAACCCATCCTTCTACACCCTCTTCCAGGTCATTTATAAAAATGACAAACAGCAGTGGCCCCAAAACAGATCCTTGCGGTACACCACTAGTAACTGAACTCCAGGATGAACATTTGCCATCAACCACCACCCTCTGTCTTCTTTCAGCTAGCCAATTACTGATCCAAACCGCTAAATCACCTTCAATCCCATACTTCCTTATTTTCTGCAATAGCCTACCGTGGGGAACCTTATCAAACGCCTTACTGAAATCCATATAAACCACATCAACCGCTTTACCCTGATCCACCTGTTTGGTCACCTTCTCAAAAAACTCAATAAGGTTTGTGAGGCATGACCTACCCTTCACAAAACCGTGTTGACTATCGCTAATCAACTTGTTCTTTTCAAGATGATTATAAACCCTATCTCATATAACCTTTTCCAACATTTTACCCACAACCGAAGTAAGGCTCACAGGTCTATAATTACCAGGGTTGTCTCTACTCCCCTTCTTGAACATACAACAGCCAACTTAAGCCACTTTTTGCTTTGTCTTATATAAATTCTTATGCAAGTTCTCCTGGCACCCTTGGTCATCAACATTTTAACCCATTTGCTTTCACCCTTTTCTTGCTTTCTGTCTCTAATCCCATTAAACCAGACACTGCCCCCCCCCCCCCCCCCCCCCCCCCGCCTCCCATACACTTGTTTTCCAGTTTACACATTGTGACAGAGGTATTCCAAAAACAAGAAATATTAAAACTCCTTTTTCCTGACACTGTGGTCTTTGCCCCATAAATTACTTTTCTCCACCCCTCTTTTGCTGTACGAGTGCACAGAGGCTACATGGTGATCCCTCTCCTGCGATTTGAGTGTGTGCAAATAAATTAACTCTCACGAGTTTGCTGTGGGGTTATCAGTAGAATTTGGATCACACCAAAACAGAGAGTTTGGGAAATATGCCACCATATATAAGGAGGGATGCCAACCAAAATACCTTTCACAGACAGGTGGCGAGAGAAGAAATTAGGGCTGTTAAAATTAACCCTCCTCATGTCCGGAACATACCCCTCAACTTCCTAACTTCCAATGCAATCCCTGTACGTTCATCCAGGAAATACAATCCCTTTATGTTCAATCTCCCCTTGTAGCTCAAACCTTGGTGGGGCAGCATCATTCTCATAAATCTAAACTGCATTTTCTCCATGTGCCACAGTTTCACCCATTCATTTAATTACTGACATATCTTCATAATTTTACACTTGGATCTACACTGATTACAATACCATCTATTTTTGCATTGTCTGCAAATGTATTTGTGTGACTTTGCCCCATCGTTTCTTTTTTAGAAATTTAGTGTACCCAATTAATTTTTTCCAATTAAGGGGCAATTTAGCGTGGCCAATTCACCCACCCTGCACATCTTTTTTGGGTTGTTGGGGTGAAACCCACACAAACTCGGGGAGAATGTGCAAACTCCACATGGACACTGACCCAGAGCCGGGATCAAACCTGGGACCTCGGCACCATGAGGCTGCAGGGATAACCCACTGCTCCACCGTGCTGCCCGTTTGCCCCATTATTTAACTGGTTAGTAGTTATAGTGAACAGTTGAGGCACCAACACAGATCCTTACGGGTTACTAGTCACACCCTGTCAATTAGAGATCCTACCCACTATCCCTACTCTGTCTTCTTCTACTCAGCCAATTTGCTAACTAGGTCAATAATTGTCTTCAATTCCATTATCAACCTCATGAGGGACTTCAATCAATGCCTTCTAGAAGTCCATATAAAATTATAGACAGCATGGTAGCACAGTGGTTAGCGCTGTTGCTTCATAGCACCAGGGACCTGGATTGAATTCCCGGCTTTGGTCACTGCCTGTGCAGATGCTGCACGTTCTCCCATGTCTGCATGGATTTCCTCCGGGTGCTCCGCTTTCCTCCCACAAGTCCAAAAAGATGTGCTTGTTGGGTGAATTGGACATTCTGAATTCTCCTTCAGTGTATCTGAAAAGGCGCCGGAGTGTGGCGACTAGGGGATTTTCACACTAACTTAATTGCAGTGATAATGTAAGCCTACTTGTGACATTAATAAAAATCAATGTTGGTGATATGTACAAAAAATTCACTGTGATTCACCAGCCATGACCTACCCCTCACAAATTCATGCTGGTTCTCCCTGATCAGCTGAAAATGTTCAAAGTGTTCAGTCATCCTCAATTAGAGACATTAGTTTCCCAAAAATTGTTATTAGGCTAACGGATGTCTAATTCCCTGGATTTCCTCTCTGAAGGTTGAACCGTGCAGCTAACACCAAATGTGATGCAAGTTCAAATTGTTAGAAGACATAAAACACAAAGTTTTATGGCACCCTCAAGACACCCCAAAGTGCTCACCAATTTTTGAAATGCTATCGCTGTAGGTGGCTTGGCAGAGTTTCTATACAGGACAGTCCTGAAAGCATAAAATTAGACAAATGGCAACTCAGATTTTGGTGCCTTTGGTTAAAATAGACAATCATCAGGATACCGGGGCCATTGAAATGAAGCTCAGCTGGCAGAGAGACTTGCTTTAATGTTTTATCCAAAACACAGCACCTTAATTCTCCCTCAATACTGTACTGAAGCAGCATCTTAGATGATGTGCTCAACATCCTGGAACAGGGTATGAACTTAAAACATATTGGCTCAAAGTTAAGACTGCTATAACTAGCAGAATTGTGACTAACTTCAAGGGATGAATTAAGTACATTATACATTGTTAGAAGCATTGGATTAGGTGTGATTTAATCTGTAGACTATTGGGACTGGCATATGAATTATACCAAAAATCTAGTAGTAAACTCATATTATAGGATCATGTTCCATTCCATGGAGCAGCATTTAAAACAGGTGAGGTAAAATACATTGGGATTTAACTTGTTGTGGTAGTTCTGTTAGACTGACTCACCCTTGCACATTAAAGTTGTTACATTTCTGTGGCAAGTTACTGAAAGCGCAGACTAATATCACATATGGGAAATTGGGCATCTGCTGTCCTAGTGAACAGGACTAGCAATTTTGTGTTTCTTTAATCAATCAGATTGAAGGAATGTGTCTGAGGTCCAATCCTGGCCCGGGGGTCACTAACCCGAACCCTAATGTTTTGACATTCTCCAAGTGTCTGCATGGGTCTCACTCCCATAACCCAAAAAGATGCGCAGGGTAGGCGGCTTGGCCAGACTAAATTGCCCCTTAATTGGAAACAAAAAAGATGGGTACTCTAATAAAAAATTTTTTTTGTAAAATATTTTTATTCTCCATTTTCACATTTTCCTCAGAATTTACACCCCACCAACAAGCAGTAAACGGTAACAAATACAAAGTCAATCCCCTTATCAACAACAACAATCCCATCCTCCCACCACCCCAAACAATGATGCTGACAATATAAGCATCAAATAAAACAAACCCTCCCACGATAGGAAAAACAAAGGAAAAAAAGAAAAAAGGAATCAGGAATAGGCAATGACCTATAAGAGTCCACCCCTCCCCCCCCCCCCCCCCCCCCCCCCCCCAACATTCAATGCCATCCAATCCCCAAAAGAGTACTCTAAATGACACCCATGAATTGTAACCCCCCCCCCTCTCCACTTCCTCTTCCAAAACTCCTCCCCCCAACCTCTGTTCCTTCCCCCCAACTTTCCACCCCGGCTAGACTCATCGGAACCTGTTCTGCCAGGCTCCAATGGCCGCAGCCCCTCCCCCCACCTCACGACCTTTCACTGGCCGTCTTAAACCGGCCAGCATGGTGGCCCCCGCCCAGGTCTCTTTCCCCCTTGCCCGGTCCCAGGAAAACCAAGAAATCCCCTTTAGCACACAAACCCCGCATACACACCCAAGCCCCAAAGAACCATCATTGCAAGTAAGTCCCATCTCTTCCCTTGTCCAAATATATACAACATAGGCTCGTTTAGCACGCATTGGAAAAACAGAATTACATACGGCTACATCGGTACATAACCATTTCTCAATTCTGCCACAGTCCTTCTGCCTTCGCAAACTCCTCCGCTGCTTCCGCCGTCCCGAAATAAAAGTCCTTGGATTTATAGGTCACCCTCAACTTAGCTGGGTATACTATGCTTCACTGCACCTTACTGCTGTACAGTGCCTTCTTCACCCAGCTGAAGGCAGCCGCCTCCTCGCCAGCTCCACCGTAAAGTCCTGATATATGCGTAAACCAGCTCCAGCCCACTGCACCACCCGCTTCTGCTTTGCCCAGCACAGGATCTTCTCCTTCACACTGTACCTACGAAAACACTACTCTTGGCGGCTCACTCTCTTTTTGGACAGGCCTCCACGACCGATGAGCCGGATCCAGTTCGTATCGGGAGGAATCATCCCCCTCCCCCAATAGCTTCACCAACATTGTTTCAAAATACTCAGTCGGCCTCGGGCCTTCCACTCCTTCGGGCAGACCCACAATCCTCAGATTCTGTCGCCTGAATCTGTTTTCCAAGTCGTCCATTTTGACTTGCAGACCCTTGTTGATCTTTATCACCTTCCGCATCTCCTTCCCCATCGAGGTAAGTTGATCACTGTGCTGCAATAATGTCTCTTCCACTTCCTTCAGCGCCTCACCTTGCTCCCACACCTCCGCCATTGCGCTCAATACCGCCGCCCTCACCAGAACATTTTATATTTTTTAAATATTCAACAATTAAAACTTAAAGGAATCCGACTCCACATTGGTGACAGTTTATTTACAGTACCAGAGAATGCTTGGTTGCAATTATTGCTCAATATGTCAGAAAAGCAACAAAACAACGTTTAGTAGCACATTTAACAAAGTGAAATGTTGAAAGGTGCTTAAGAGCAAACAAAATGCAACACTCAGCCATATGATAAAATAAGGCCAATGACCAGCTTGAGGAAAGAGATAGATTTTAATGACTACCTTAAAGGAGGAGAAAGTAAGTGAGGTAAAGACAGTTGGGAAGGAAATACCAGAGCTTAGAAATTTGGCAAAAGGCTTGGGCACCAATAGTGAAGCAATTAAGATCAGGGATGCTCAGGAGGCCACAATCAAAAGATCAAGGAAAGTTGGTGGGTTAAAAGAGATCCCAGAGATAGGGAGGAGGGACAAAGCTATGAAGGGGTTTGAATATATGGATGATAATTTTTAAATTGAGGCATTGCCAAACTAGGAGTTTATGTAAGTCAGCCAGCAAAGGTGATGGGTGGATGGCTCTCAAGGCAAGTTAGGACACAGCAGAGTTTTGGGTAACATCAAGACTTTTGTGGGTAAAATGTGGGAGGCCACCCAGGAATGTATTAGAATACTCAAGTCTAGAAGTAACAAAAGCATAAGTGAGGGTTTCAGCAGCACAAAAGGTGAGCTGGGATGGAGTTGGATGATTCTACAGGAGGTGGAAACAGGTGGTCTTAGTTATTGCACGGACGTGGTCAGAAGTTCATCTCCGGGTCAAAATAATTGAGCCTCAGACAGTTGCCAGCCAGAAAGATGGAGTTGGTTGCTAGGAATTTGAATTTGTGCCACAGATCCAAGTTACCTGCAGTACTTTTTGGAGTGCACAGGAATATCTTTAGGTGTACATCACTTTAAATGGTTTTGGATGACACCACAATAATCTAACACATTGACTTGCAAGCGGTCTGCACAAGAACTTTCAGACTGCTGCACAGCTGTATGGTTTACAGAGAATATTGGCAGAGGTCAAAAGCAACAGCTTTTATCTTCGCCAATATTTAATTGGAAAAAATAAATATCTACTTATCCAAATACTCTATGCTGAACAAGCTGTCTGACATTTTAGAGACAGTGAAGGTGTCCAGTCGTTATGAGATAGAGTTGAAGGTCATCAGCATACATGTGGGAACTTGATACCGTGATTGTGGATGATTGTGGATTATGGGGCTGGTTTAGCACAGTGGACTCAACAGCTGGCTCGTAATGCAGAACAAGGCAGCAGCACGGGTTTAATTCCCGTACCGGCCTCCCCGAACAGGCGCCGGAACGTGGCGGCTAGGGGCTTTTCACAGTAACTTCACTGAAGTCTACTTGTGACAATAATTTCTTATGTCAAGGGACAGCAGTTAGATGAATAAGGGAACTAAAGGCAGATCCTTGCGGGTCAGAGGTAATGGTGGGGAAACAAACCTGATTACTAGGGAATGAGAAGTCTCAGAACACCAAGTTAAAGTGCAACAGGTTTATTTGAAATCACCAGCTTTCGGACCGCTATTCCTTCACCTGATGAAGGACCAGCACTCCAAAGAGCTTGCAATTTCAAATAAACCTGTTGGACTTTAACCTGGTGTTTGAGACTTCCGGCTATGCCCACCCCAGTCCACTGCCGGCATCTCCATACTAGGAAATAAGTTAATTCAAGTCATGAGGCTAAAATCATGACTTGAAAAGCAGGAACAATTTTGTATATTTCATCTTATATTTCCTGTATCAATCCATCACCAGTTTCCACATTATATCACCAAAACAGTTTTCCTCCACCGATTGTCCATCTATGCCCTAACTCAGGCCCACTGTCATGTGAGAGTACCTTTAAGAAATGAATGTTTATTACTGCAGTGATGTCAGAGTGTAGGTGGAGCTGGGCTGTCTGTCAGCTTTTTTACTTTCATTTTAGGCTGTTTGCTGCAGGGTGTGTTTTAGTTTCATTTTCAGAGCTGGATAGCTGCAGTCACAGCCAGAAGGGGTATTAGTCTTTCTCTCTGTAATCTAAAAACTGTAAACCAATCCTTTGGTGATTTAAAACTAATAACTGCTCTCAGTAGTGACTTTAACCTGATGTGCTTCTGTTTAAAGGTTGTTTTTAAAGTTTTCTGGATGTTAAAAGAACAGCTTAGGGATTACTTAAGTGTTGTATTCTTTGGGGGTTGTATTTGAATTAATGGTTGCTAAGATGTTCACTGTTTGTTTTAAAAAGGTTAACTTGAGTTAATAGAATAAACATGGTTTTGCTTAAAAAAATACTTTTTCCATTTCTGCTGTACCACACCTGTAGAGTGGGCTTTGTGCTCCCCATACCACAATCTATTAAAAGTTGTGGGTCAGGTGAACTCCATGATACACTTTGGGGTTCTCTAAACCCTGGCCCATAACACCACTGACATCAAAACCTTTATCCATGCCTTTATCACCTATGGAGTTAATTTTTCCAGCATTGTCCTTGTTGATTTCCCATCCTCCAAAAATGCCAACTTGTCCAAAACACAACCACCGGTATAACCTGGCCTACATTGAGTCAATTCCATATTTGCCTGAGCTTGCTGACCTGCATTAGCTCCCTAGGATCTGGAACTCTCTACCCAAATAGGCTGATGATGCTGGAGGTTTCAAGACTGATTATTTCATAGAATCCCACAGTGCAGATGGAGGCCATTCTGCCCATCAAGTATTCACCGTTCTGAAAGAGCATTCTACCTCGGCCCACTACTACTGTGGGCAGCACAGTGGTTAGCACTGTAGCTTCACAGCGCCAGGGTCCCAGGTTCGATTCCTTGCTGGGTCACTCTGTGCGGAGTCTGCACGTTCTCCCCATGTCTGCGTGGGTTTCCTCCGGGTGTTCTGGTTTCATCCCACAGTCGAAAGACGTGCATGTTAGGTGGATTGGCCATGCTAAATTGCCCTTAAGTGTCCAAAATAGGTTAGGAGGGGTTATTGGGTTCAGTGGATAGGGTTGAAGTGAGGGCTTAATTGGGTCGGTGCAGACTCGATGGGGCGAATGGCCTCCTTCTGCACTGTATGTTCTATGTACCCCACCCTGCCCCCATAATCCCACGCATTGATTGATCATGGCCATTTCACCCACCAGCACATTTTTGGACTGCGGGAGGAAACTTGAGCACCCAGAGGAACCCCACACAGACACTGGGAGAATGTGCAAACTCCACAGTGACCCAAGTCCAGAACTGAACCCAGGTGCCTGGAGCTGTGAGGCAGCAGTGCTGATCACTGTGCCACCATGCTGCCCTATTTGTTAGTAAGGGTCAAGGGACAAGATAAGGCAAGTAGATCAGCCATGATCAAAATTAATAGTAATTTTGGAGGAGCTGAATAGCTATCCCTGTCCCAATGTTGATATGAACCCCAGCCTCTCCCAATACCTTCTCCAGCAATCATGTCACTTCTCTACAATCTACAAGTACTACCTTTTGTGCATCTCATCCTAATTTCAACACTAGTGGCATAACCTCCAACCAGCTTAACCCCTCACTCATCAACTTCTCCACGAATCTCTCCACATTTAAAAACAAAAATCATACAAGCATTTATCCTAATACTCCATGGCACAATCTACTTTCCCTCATCACACTTTGCTAGGCCCACATCGCCACCTTCCTCACGTCAACGGAGTAATATTTTCTGCAGCAAAGCACTATAAAAACTAAACCCATCCAAAATAAAGTTATTTCCCATCAGAAATGGGGAGGGGGGAAATGGAAAGTCTTCCATAGAATGGCGCATTTGTCGTCAGGCAACTTTAATACATAAACTTCATCGGTACTGAAACCAAGACCCGACCAACCTGCGGTCAGTCTCTGGGCAGCAGGATACCACAAAATGTACTTAACGCAAAAGGAAATTTTCAGCAATGGCTGCAGACGAAGCGCAACATAAACGTGAAGCACGACAGTTGCCAAGACAATGAGAAACGCTCATCAGTGTCAGGACTCCGCGTTCCCGGGCTGGAACAGCAACAACCTGGCAACGAGCAACCTCCGCTCCACAACATCAACCCGGCAACGGGCAACCCGTCGACGGGTAGCCCGGCATCAACCAGGCAACGGACACCCCCCAACCCCCCCCCCCCCCCCCCCCCCCCGGCATTAACCCGGCAACGGGCACCCCGCTCCACAATAAGCAGCACATCAGAAAAGCCCTGCTCCCCACAACTGCCAGTCAACACGGAGCAGTCTACAAACAACAGCCCGTTGAAAAATGGGTGGGTGGGGATAAATTGTAAATATGGGGAAAGCATGGAACAGGTTCGGACAAGCTAACTTAGGTCCTCATCGTTTTGTCAAAGGTGTTGAGCAGAACATCAGCTTGTAAAGCAAAGTTAAGGTTTGTCATCGGCTGCTTACACTCTCAGCCGTCCCTCTCGCTCTGTACTGAAGATTTAAACCTGGTTGCGCGAGAGACTCCGACTCCAACCGTCCGCCGGATTCCTCCTGCCCGAACTCCTCAGGACCATCGTGCACTGCGGCCGTCCACAGCCAGCCAGCCGCGATTTTTTTTCCTCCAGTCTCGGAACAGTGGCTTTGGTAAAAAGAAAGCCAAGAGTGAACGTTGCAGTTCCTCGCCTCCGTATCTGCGTGTGCTTCCCTGCTGGGCTGGATGAATAATGCCAAAGAACTCATCAATTAAAAAGTTCAGTTTCTTCGTTTGCTTTTCCTCGGTCACTTCTCATTAATTTTTACACCGCGTCACTTGTTCTTTATTTTCCGAATCATTTTATGTTTATTTTTGAACGACTTTAGTGTTTATTTCCAGTTACCTTTGGTTGATTTTTTATTTTTTCCAATTGTTGACTTTTTAAAATTGGTTAATTACCTCAATGTTTTGTAAGAGACAGCATTCAACACTGTTTCAGCAACGCTACACACAAGAAATAGGATAAGGACAGCATTGGGCGCGTTGAGTCTGCTCTGCCATTCGATACCATCATGGTTGATCTTGGGCTTCAATTAGCTTTCATGGAACATACGATTTAGGAACAGGAGCAGGCCATTCAGTCCTTCGAGCCTGCTCTGACGCAGAGATCAGTGCTTTAGCCTCAACTATATAAACTGTATATTAATAGCTTGAATGAAGAGATAGACTGTTTTGTAGCCTGGTTTGCTGATGATAGTGGGTCAGATCTCGCTTAATGGTGAGTCAGAATTCAGGAGAGAGATAGAGAGCCTAGTGAAGTGGTGCACGACAACATTCTATCCCTCAATGCCAGCAAAACTAAAGAGCTGGTCATTGACCTCAGGAAGCAAAGTAATGTACACACCCCTGTCTGCATCAACGGGGCCGAGGTGGAGATGGTTAACAGCTTCAAATTCCTAGGAGTGCACATTACCAAAAATCTATCCTGGACCACCCACGGCGACGCTGCCACCAAGAAAGCAAACGCCAATAATTCCTCAGGAAACTAAGGAAATTGGGCATGTTCACACTGACTCTTACAAACTTTTACAGATGCACCATAGAAAACATCCTATCTGGCTGCATCACAGCCTGGTATGGCAACTGCTCAGCCCAAGACCACAAGAAACTTCAGAGTCATGAACACAGCCCAGTCCATCACACAAACCTGCCTCTCATCCATTGACTCTATCTACACTTCCTGCTGCCTGGGAAAGCAGGCAGCATAATCAAGGACCCCTCCCACCCAGCTTACTCACTCTTCCAACTTCTTCCATCGGGCAGGAGATACAAAAGTCTGAGAACACACACAAACAGATTCAAAAATAGTTTCTTCCCCACTCTTACCAGACTCCTAAAAGACCCTCTTATGGACTGACCTGATTAATACTACACTCTTATAAATGCCAGTGTCTATGCATTTACATTGTGGATCTTGCGTTGTCCTTTATTTTCATGTACTAAATGATCTGTTTGAGCTGCTCGCAGAAAAATACTTTTCACTGTACATGTGACAATAAACAAATCCAAATGATACAAGGATAGTTAGGAAAGCAAGTTGTGAGAAGGACAAAAATAATCTGCAAATGGATATACAAAGGTTGATAGAGTGGGTAAAACTTTTAGCAGATGGAATATAACTGGGAAACTGTGAGGTCGTCCACTTTGATACGAAGAATAGACAAGCAGTACGTTACAGGTAGTGTATCCAGTAAATCTGAAAACAAACATATTCAAAAACCAAAGGCAAACTTGCACTTTTGGGGCCTCTACTCTCCCTCTTTACAGGGGCCCACGTCCCAACCTGCTCCCAGGTGACGTGGGGGCACACCCCCAATGATGTCAAGCCCTTCCCCCCTTAGCCTACTGCACATCTCCTGGTTGCTGCTCTAACACCTCTAGCTCAGGTGGTCATGCCTCATCCCTCGTCGACTGCATGTGCTCCTGACTGGCTGCCTGCTGTTGCTGATGCTAGCTATCTGGCGTGGCCTCTGCTCTCGCTTACCATCGCTGCCCAGTCACTCTCAGCCCTGCTGCCTGGCTGGCCTCTGATCGAGCTGCCCCACTCCCACTGCTCAGATTCCCCAAGACTCAACGCTGGCACTTTTCTGACCTTCTTCACACATCCCAATTGCTGCTTTGTTCAACTCTGGGCTCTCTCAGGTGGCCAGGCCTCGATTCTCAGGTGGCCGGACCTCAACAACTGCTTGTGCTCCTGGCTATCTGGGCTGGCCTCTGCTCTCTCTCTCTCGCTCCCTTGCCATCCAGTTGCTGCCCAGTACAACCATCTCACTCTCAGCTGTGTCTGGCTGGCCTCTGGTCAAGTCACCCCACTTCTACTAGCCACTGTTCCACAACTCCGAGTTACAACACTAGTGTTTGACTCGTCTTTCCACACCTTCAGACTGCTACCCTGCTCACCTCTCACTCAAGTGGCCTGGTCTCAACCTTCAACGACCATGTATGTTCCTGGCTGCTGCCTGCTATCTGGCCTGGTGGGTTCTGTTATGGGCCAAAATTTAGAGAGCACCAAAGTATATCATGGAGTTCACCTAACCTACAACTGTTTATAGATTTTGGTCATGAGGTGCACAAGGGCCTACTCTTCAGGTGTTATACAACAGAGGCCTTCAGCACTTTAAAATCAAAAACAAAGTTTATTCTACAAATTCAGTTAACATTTTATAAACACACACAATAAGCATTTTTATCAACTACAAACATGCATCCCCCCCCCACACAGCTACAGTACTCAATATTTAACCCTTAATTACTTCTCTTTTTCTGATTCACTCAAGTAACAAAATCCATAAACTCAGACAATCCCTTTTTCACAAAATAGTAGGTTTGAATTCTTTACAGAAAAGAGGTATCACTTTTAAATTATCAAGTGATCTGGACACCATTTAACATATATAGAGAGAAACCAAAATAAATCTTTGTCTTAATGCAGCTCTCAACTGTGTAAACCAAAAGTAAAACACAGAGCCACAAACAGTTCCCAGCTCAAAACGAAAGTAAAAGACAGGACAACAGCCCAGCTCCACCCACACAATGACATCACTGAAGCTGTTTGATAAACATACATTTCTTAAAGGGACATTCCCATGACAGATATGTTCCTTTTGGTTGAATTCCCTCCCCAGCTCTGGCCTGGAGGTTGAGAGTCACTCACTGCTCCCCTCAACAAACATTGGCTAGCGCCACGCCTCTCCTAGCGAAAGGCTTTACATGCTCACACCCCAATTTAGGTCAGCAACCCCACTTTTGCCTCAGGCTGCCCGCCAGACCAAATGCCAGAAACCTGGCTTCTACTTTGTAATTTGACTCAATGAAAGTACAGAAACTTCAGACCAATTCAGGCTATCCCTTTCTGAACTACTCTAAGCCTCCACCATCTCTTAACATCTGACAAACTGTTTTCCCACTTTAAAGGGGAGTTCACTAATCAGAGCCCAATGTTCTGTATTACCTGCTGATAGGCTGATCAGCAAATTTAGACTCTAATTTGTTTGCATGGTATTCCCACCACAACAGTCACCTCTCCATATGGGGCCCCCATTGGGTGGGATCCTGCGCTACAACACAGTGTGTTTCATTGAAAGTCCACCTCTGCCAAAAACTACTTTTTTTGAACTTCATCAACATTTAAACACAGGAAGTACGACCTAAGCTGACATGACCCAAGCTGACACAAACCTTGCTGACCGCACCGACCTTTAGCACGGGAAGTCTCTGGCCTGAGCTGACATGAAACCCTTTGACTGCACCCTGCCTTTGGTGCAGAAAGTCTAGTTGTTTATCTACACTGTTTGCCTGAAATTTTTATCTGTACCATTTACCTTGTGAACCAAACCTTCTCCCACAAGCAGAATCGCAGATGGTGTCACAGGTGGGAACCTATTACAGTACTCCATTTATCATTCCATTTACGAGCCATTTTATTTACTTTAGAATATAGCTAGCCTTAACTTCAACAATTGTAATTGATAAAAAATCCTATAGTTGAAAACTGAAATTATCTGAAATCCAAAGGCCCCCAGCGTTTGGATAAAGGATATGCAACCTCGATTTAAATTGAGATAAACTGCACGATGTTCCACTATAGAGGGATCTGAGTGCTCTTGTACATGAAACACAAACATTGGCATACAAGGGAATGGCAAATAATTAGGAAGGCAAATGGAATTGTTGGCCTATATTGGAAAGAAGACAGAGTATAAAGGTAGGGAGGTCTTGCTGCAATTGATAGCCCTGGTGAGTCCACATGTAGCGTTCGGTGTTCAACTTTAGAACATAGAACAGTACAGCACAGAACAGGCCCTTCAGCCCTCGATGTTGTGCCGAGCCACGATCACCCTACTCAAACCCACGTATCCACCCTATACCCATAACCCAACAACCCCCCCCCCCCCTTACTTTTTAGGACACTACGGGCAATTTAACATGGCCAATCCACCTAACCCGCACATCTTTGGACTGTGGGAGGAAACCGGAGCACCCGGAGGAAACACACGGGGAGGACGTGCAGACTCCGCACAGACAGTGACCCAGCCGGGAATCGAACCTGGGACCCTGGAGCTGTGAAGCATTTATGCTAACCACCATGCTACCGTGTTGCCCCACAACTTTGGTCTCCTTACTTAAGCAGGAATATACTTGCATTGGAGGTAGTTCAGAGAAAGTTCATGAGGTTAGTTCCTTGGATGAAGGGGTTGTCTTTTGAGGAAAGGTTGAACAGGTTGGTCCTTTACTTGTTGGAGTTTAGAAAAATGATAAGTGACCTAATTCTTATATGAAACAGACGATTTTGAGGGGGCATGACAGGGTAGATGCTGAGAGTATATTTCTCCTTGTGGGAGGATCTAGATCTAGGGAGAAAGTTTCCAAATAAGGGGATCTCCATTTAAGATGAAGATAAGGAGGGTATCTTGTATCAGACGGTCATTAACTGTTGGAATTTGCTACCACAGATCGCAGTGGAAGCTGGTTCATTGGATCAAGGCTAAGTTAGACAGATTTTTGATCTACAAGAGAGGAAAAGGTTTTTGGGGCAGGCAGGAAAGTAGAGTTAAGGCTGCAATCAGATCCACTGTGATCTTCTTGAATGGTAGAACAGGCTTGAGGGGCGAAGTAGTCTACTCCTGCTCCTATCTCTTATGGTCTTGATGTCCCGCATATTGTTGAAGTATAAGCTATAGTGCGGCATAATTAAAAATGAGATTGCACCTAACACATTAATCACAGGATTGAAACTCTGTGTATAGTATGTTTAGATTCCTCCTCTTCCTCAAAATTCTCTTTGCCATTCATCATTTCAAGGGCCCTTGCTTCTTCACTTTGGGAAGTTTCCAGATAATGATATTTTGAGTCACCTATTAATTGTTCCTTCGGCATTCCTGGAATTCATTCACCCAATATTGTTGCACAGATGTTGTCTTCTGTTGCAATAGCCAGATCTGCTAAAAGTATTTTCATTATCATTCTGTCTGCCTTTAATTCCTGCCTTGTTTCAGTACCTGTACTATATCAAATCTGGCAATCAGTATTCAATTGTTTGTTTCATCACATAGTGTTTTATTTGTTCCATGAAGGCTGAAGGAAACAATTGTTCCCCTGGGAACCTTTTAAGGTGGCTAACATTTGATCCATCGGACTTTCCTTTTCCAAGAACTAAAGTTCTATTAGGACATGGTGTTTCTCCATATGAGATACCTTAGCACAATCCAATAATTTATAAGCTATTCCTGATCCAGGAGCCCCAGATTGAATTTCCTAAATCTTTTATACAAACGGATAAAGTCCATGATCATAGAATCCCTACAATGCAGAAGGAGGCCATCCTGTCCATCAAGACTTTGACCCTTTGAATGACCCTCTATCCATTTATACTCCCCCATCCACCCCATCCTATCCCTGTAACCCCACCTGTCCAGCACCATCCCTGGACACTCAGGGATAATGAGCATGGTAATCCACCTAACCTGCACATTTTGGATATATTTTCATGGAATGGCCATCTGTTTTCTTTTGCTTTTAAAGTATATTTATTCATGTTTTACATTTTAGAGAGCAACACAACTAAATTACAAAATAATACATTGCCATAAACAGGATTTTGTAAGTACAGAGAGCGATAGGAGAGCAACATCACAACTGACTCAATACAATCACCAGACATAACTAGGTACCTATACACCCCACCAGAGACCGAGGAAGTTACAGGATGAGGCCATGCAAACCATGGTAAAATGGTACACACGCTCCCACACTGTCAACCCGCAAGTACTATGAGAAATCAAGATAAATATTCAGTGCCATGTTTGGGTGCGCATCAACGTACATCTCCCTCAACTCTAGCAACACCAAAGGCACCAGTGACCCACCACAGCCTCTTCTCCTCGGATACCAGACTCATCTGCCCCCATGTATGAGTTCTTCATATCCACCCTCACAATGCAAAGAAAATGCTCAAAGTCACCAGTTCTCAGAGGAGTTACATATATACCATACAATGCAACTTAGTACACTCTGGTTTCTCTTTCAGATTGTATAAATCTTTCGCTTTTTACAATGTAACTTAACCCCAGACTAAGGCCCAATGCAGAAACAACATCGTTCTATACTATTACACAGAGAGGCAGCAACATGTTTAGATTATGACCAAACCTCCAGAGCCTCCAAGAAAGGAGGGAAAAGTTAGAGCTACCAGAACAAATGTACCGGATAACAAGATATCAAGACACCAGAATATGAATTTCCCTGGTACAAGCCAAGCAACCACCAATGAAGAAGGGAAGAGAACAGGTCACTCAAACAACCAAAAAGGCATTCCACCACAAGGAAAACAATAGGATTCACAGCAAGCATAAATCTTGGCTCATCCCCAGGCTCCCGTGCAACGAAGAAGCAAAACCCACCCTCCTCGGACCCTCGGAAAGGGACATGCCTTGCTTTGACCAATCAGAGTCAAGGTACCTGGTTTAAAATTCAAATGATTGTCAGTTAACTCAAAGTCACCATCATCTGGTGCATTCTCTATGGCAACACCCCAACCAACCAGAGTCCACTTGCCAACCAATTAGCACCCTCTCTGCATACCGTTGCTGCTTCCCCTGGCATTGGTATTCTTGTGATTGCCCTGATGAGTGCAAGATGAAAAGCTTTGGCAAATGTTTTTTTTTAGAAATACTCAATAATATTCTAACTATAAGTAATATCAAAGGAAACTCAACAAATGTGTGTTACTTTGAACTTGCATGAATTCTTTGAGTTGATTATTGTGTAATCTAATGGTCACAGTCACATTTCTTCCTGGTATCCAATGGGTGTTAGCCATTGAAAAGTCGCATTGCCCTGTTTGCCGGGTATTCCACTTACTTCCTTTAGAGGGCGCATCACTCCCTGAAGGCTGAAGAGGCCTCGCAATTCGACTTTATCCTTGAAACAGTTGGTGTTAAATTAAGTGAACAAAATTAAAAGATAAACTGTGCTTTGAGAATCAATAGTTAACGACATTTATAAGTTAACTGACTTGGTGTTCTTTTATTGTGATTTTTTTTTTTGTTCCCCCGCGCGGAGCCGGGCCGCAGCTGTCACCGCTGAGACTGGCCTGAGGCCGCTGACGGTGTGGTAGTTATTTAATATTAAAACTGGTGAGGAGGTGCGGCGTTGAATGACAGAGGCAGTTGTCGCGCAGCCAAGTGAAACGGGCGAATAATAAGGTAGAAGAACATGGCTGGTGTGAGTGGTAATATCGCCCAGAAGACCTGGGAGCTGGCGAATAACATGCAGGAAGTTCAGAGCATCGATGAGATCTACAAATATGACAAAAAACAACAGCAGGAGATCCTCGCAGCTAAACCATGGACTAAAGAGTAAGTCTGAATGTTTGAAACGTTGTTATTGAGACGTCTAGTAGGCCCGACCTTTGTTTCATCAGTGTAGAGACTTAAATATAACCCCAGTAAATGAAATTTATTCAGAAAGAGTGTTTTGGGCAAAACTTTTGGGGCAAAGGGGCATGTTGTGGTTGTAATTTTATTACAACCCAACATGCAATTTAGTGTGTCCTGTTTTCTATATAAGTACATACTGTATACAAATTAAATTTCCGAACTTTTCTCACAGACCACCTTTTTTAATGCTACAGCACTGACTTTACAAATGGCAGATTATTTTTATTAGCTGCTGTGAAAATGTATATAAGAATATAAAGATGAGAAGTAGGCTGCACGGTGCTTTGAGCCTGCTCTGCTGTTTCATGTGATTTTAAAAAAAAATTCATTCAAGGGATGTGGTTTCGCTGGCTAGGCCAGCATTTATTGTCTATCCCCAATTCCCTCTCGGTGGTGGTGAGCTGCCTTCTTGAACTGCTCAGTCCATGAGTAACTTCCAGACAGTGATGTTCCCACGTATCTGTTGCCTTTGTCCGTCTATATTGTAGTGTTTGTGGGTTTAGAACGTGCTGTCTAAGGGTGGCACGGCAGCACAGTGGTGGTTAGTACTGTTGCTTCACAGCACCAGGCTCCCAGGTTCGATTCCTGCTTGGGTCACTGTCTGTGCAGAGTCTGCACATTGTCCCCTTGTCTGCGTGGGTGCTCCGGTTTCCTCCCACAAGTCCCGAAAGACGTGCTGTTGGGTGAATTGGACATTCTGAATTCTCCCTTCGTGTAACCGAACAGGCACCGGCGTGTGGCCATGAGGGGATTTTCACAGTAACTTCATTGCAGTGTTAATGTAAGCCTACTTGTGACAATAACAATAATAATTGTGTATTGTCACAAGTAGGTTTCAATGAAGTCACTGTAATGATTATTATTATTGTGATTTCTTGCAGTGGATCTTTTAGATGGTACACACTGCATTTGGACAGTATCTTAAGGAGAATGAAAAGGCAAAGATGACTATCTGATCCTCCTTGCACCAAATTCCTACTTTGACTAATTCTCAGCTTCCCACCCTGCTTAGCCGTGTACCCAGTTAACATTGTGATCTGTGATTATGCACTGTGCCTATTTAAATAATTTCCATTCGATGTGAATACTGAAGAGGCAACATTCATGGTTACAGAAAATCATGTGAGCCTTTTAGTAACTGACTGGTTATTAAACATGAAAATTCAAGTATTTTATGATGATGATTATCGGGGGTGTCCAAGCCTGACAATGAGACTGATGATGTGCAAAGCAGTCCTATTTGCGCTTGTCTTTCTCCTTTGTCTTGTTCTTGAAATTTGTAGATCAAGAAGTTTACAATGGACAATCCTTCGTACTTTTGCCTCATTGGATAAATCCTAAATCAGAGCACCAACATTGAAACTTAAGATATGTGCAAATAAGTCTTTTTATATATGTAGCTCCATGATATGGACTTGAGACTCATTAACATACACTTTAAGACCCATCTAATCCAGATGCAAAGCGGATCATATTTTTATGCCATTAATTTGAAGACTACTGAATTTGCAAAGGTACAATAGTATTCTTTTTCATAAACTTTGGCAGTCTATTTTCCACGTTAAGATATGATTTGAAGACCTCTCACATTTGTTTCTCCATGGAAAACAATACCAATTTCTCCAATCTCTCCAATCTATCTATATAACTGAAGTATATGGTTTTCTTTTTGAAGCCTAGCCACTGTTACAAGATCCAAATTGCCTTCTGATCGTGAGTGGTGGCTGGAAACTCCCTAGTCATGACAGACCTCGGGGGTTTTGCGCATGCATATACCGGGAGTGGGGAGCGCATGCTCAGTTCAATATTTTGTAGTTCTTTGGGCCAGTGGACTTGCACAAGAGAAAACGGTGTGAAAAACCTGGATCATGTGACTGGCGGGTCCCAGGCAGGGGCGGGAAGATGTCCCAGTTAGGCAGAAAGAAGCTTGAGGCAGTAAGAGCATTGTGGCTGGCAGACTTAAGTTATAGGGGCTTTGGAGAAGCACTGAAGAGCTAAGGGGGCAGCAGAAGGTTGGCAATTCCATACTGCGGCCTTTGGGGCAAAGGTACCCCTTTGGCACAGTAGTATTCTGCTCACTGTGGCCGAAGAGATGAAGTGGTGCTTGTGAGTTGGTGCTGGATTGCAGAATCAGGAATTCAGGGGAATGGAGTTCAGGACTTCCCAAAGTACTCTGCAGCTAAATGAAGTACATTTTAAAGTTTAGTCATTGTTATAATGCCAGAAGCTCTGCTGTCAGTTTGCAAGCAGCAATGAGATGGATAATGTGTTTTTGTAATGTTGGTTGAGGGATCGGATTTCTAATTAGCTAGCTTACTGAGGACAATGTTGTACGCTTACACCCCTCCAAAGGACTTTACAGAATATCAGATGATATTTTAGTGCAATACTGACAGAGTGCTGCATTGGGTGAGAACTTACCTGACTTTCTATTCATCTGGCCCACAACACTGAAAGAAGAGCAGTGAGTTCTTTCAATTGTGGCTTGCTTTATGTATCATGGTAGCACAGTGGTTAGCACTGTTATTTTATAGCCCAGAATCCGGTTCAATTCCCGGCTTGGGTCGCTGTCTGTGTGGGTTTCCTCCAGGCGCTCCGGTTTCTTCCCACAAGTCCTTAAAGACGTGCTTGTTAGGTGAATTGGACATTCTGAATTCTCCCTTGGTGTACCTGAACAGGTGTCGTAGTGTGGTGACAAGGGGATTTTCACAGTAACTTCATTGCAATATTAATGTAAGCCTACTTGTGACACTAATAAAGATTATTATTATCTTTACCTGCATAACAAATGAATATCATAATTTCTGCTTTGGTGTTCAGCTTTTATTTTGACAATGATCTTTAATATGTTTAGTATACTGAATAATATTGATAACCATTGTATATATTGTGTGATTTTTGCTTTAATTCCATCCATTGATATTTACATCAGATTTTAGTGCGTATTGCAAGAAATATGTTGTGTCTGTCAGAAAAATTAAACTGTATATTTTTCTAATTATTGTAATTTATTTATTCCAGTCATCATTACTTCAAGTATTGTAAGATCTCGGCCCTTGCACTTTTAAAGATGGTGATGCATGCCAGGTCGGGTGGTAATCTGGAAGTAATGGGCTTAATGCTGGGAAAAGTGGATGGAGAAACAATGATCATAATGGACAGTTTTGCTCTCCCTGTTGAAGGGACAGAAACCAGAGTCAATGCTCAGGCTGCTGCTTATGAATACATGGCTGCTTATATTGAGAATGCTAAACAGGTAGGTTAAATAACTTGACAGACTTTTCCATCTTGTGAAATTATTGAAATTCATTTTTAAGTACTGAGATTCCAATGGAACATTTCAGATTTGTCAATACAGTTTGCAAAGTATTGCTAATGTATACAAGTTATTTCCAGGTATGTGTTGTAATTGCAGTATCTATTAATATCTTAAATCTTGCATCTATCATCAATACTTCCGATCTACATTTCCTTTGTCTGCATAGTTGTAAGATTTTTTTTAGTCTACTGGTATTAACTCTTGCTTTTGAACCTCCTTTAGTGAACTTGTGCGTGATCTGTCAGTATCGCATAATTCTCGGGTTCGAGCTTAAGTGAGTGAGACCTCCTGAATGAGGTTTTGGAGACCTCCAGAATGAGGTTTTGCACAACCAGAGTCCCTCTACAATGGCTCTTTCCCAAGGATCTATCCATATAACTCTCTCCTGCATTCTTTGCATTGTCTATGTAAACTCTGTCCAATCTGGTCACTGGATTCTCTCAAATCTCCCAAAAGTTTAAAAAACTTAAAATGCTTTTTCCTCCACAGGAACTGAAATTCCTCTTGTCAGAAGTAACGGTTTAAACAAAAAAACTAATTTGCACGATTACATTTATCCATTGAATTATCTTTACTCAATTTTTAAAAAAATATATTTTTCTCCAATTCAGGGGCAATTTAGCATGGCCAATCCACCTGTCCTGCACATCTTTGGGTTGTGGGGGTGAGACCCACGTAAGCATGGGGAGGATCTTGACTCGATTTAAGCATTTGCTTCAATGGACTTGATATTTTTGTTCAGAGTTCTGATTTTGTGGGTTCTGTTTGGATTGTGCAGTCTGAATGTAATCAGTGTACATTATTGTTGTCAGCCTGTGAAGCTACAACACCGGACTACTTGCATGCCAGACAACACTAGCAGCATGCAATAGAGATAAGCAACCCCATAACCAACGGATCAGGTCTAAGCTTTGCCATCATGCATGGTGGTGGGATAATAACCAACTAACTGGAGGAGAAGGTTCTATAAATATCCCCCTCAATTTCATGTGGTGAAATGTGAAATTTTGGACAAAATTTATTATTTAAATGGTGAGAGACTGCAGAAAGCTGTCGCACAAAGAGACTTGGGGGTCCTTGTTTACAACCCCAGACAGCTGGCATACAGGTGCAGATGGCAAATTGAATTCTGTCTTTTATTTCAAGGAGGATGGAGTATAAAAGTAAAGAGTGTTGCTGCAATTGTACAAGAAATTAGTGAGGCCAAATTTGGAATACTGTGTACAGTTTGGTTCCCTTATTTTAGGAAAGATATATTATAATTGGAGGCAGTATAGAAGAGGTTCACCCAGATGATTCCAGGAATGGAGAAACTGCCATATGAGGAAAGATTAAACAAGTTGGATATGTACTCCTTGGAGCTCAAAAGAATGAGAAACAATATGATTGAAAATATAAGATTCTTAGGGGTTAGACAGGGTAAATGTTGGGAGGATGTTTCCACTCATGGGACAGTGCAGGACTGTTGCTCTGTTTCTCTGGTTCTAAATATGGCGGTCAGTATGGTCGCCTTCCTTAATCCTAATTATGTTTGCTTTAGAGTCACCAGCTATCTCTTGATACCGCCACAAGGTTCAAATCCGAATGCCGATCAAAGAGCCAATACACCAGTTAGTTCGTTCAAGCCAATACTATTTATTTACACACACAGTAAGATCTACACATGCACAAAGTACTACAAACTAAACTATCTAACGCTAAACACCTATACTTAACTTCGGGTGCCCACTCAGTCAGCGGAACAATGGCCGTTGCTCGGATCTGAGGTTGTTGGGTTCGAAGAGGTACAGGAGAACAGCTAAGGTCGTACGTCTGGTAGCGAGCGTTGACCTTGAATTTACTTGCTTCTGGTGATGCTGGTGGACAGGTCTCTCCGCTTTGAGAGCCAAGTCCAAGAGAGCGAATCTCTCGTGGGGTTTCCTTTTTGTACCTGGAGGGGCTTCGCGCACTTTTAGGCGGGCCTCAAACCTGGCCCCAATTAATTGGGCCGCTTATTGATCACTGGTATTGATCTTCACCAATAAAAGGGGTGGGTGCCCTGATGGCGGGGCGTATCTTAGGTGGCCGTTGGCCTTGCTTTGTTTGTGTCTTTCTGGCGCCGGGATGTCTGCAACAGAATCAACTACCTGAGTGTTAGTCCTTTGTTTCCCGAAGATGGGCCATCAATATGCTAATCGACCCAGAGTTTCGGTTCTGTCTGGTAACTGCTTCCCGAATATACATTCAGGCACTGTGCATGCTTGTTTTCCTAACATTGTCGACAGTTCCCTACATTCTTTGCGAGTGTCCATTTTGTATTCTGGAAGTGGCATCCCAGATGGCTACAGGACAGAGAGCATAGTCACAGAATAAGGGGGTGATCAGATGAATTTGAGGAAGAGTTTTTTTCTCTCAGACTGATGAATCTTTGAAATTCTTTACCCCAGAAAGCTGAGGATGCTGAGTCCTTGATTGTTTCAAGGCTGAGGTTAATAGGTTTTCAATCAGTAGAGGAATTAAGGATTATGGCGAGAAGGCAGGAAAGTGGACTCAGCCATGATTTTATTAAATGGTGGAGCAGACCCGAAGGGCGAACAGGCCTACTCCTGTTCCTATTTCTTAGTCTTTTGGTCTTATTCCCATAATCAGTGATGGGGGAGCCCAGCACATCAATGCAAAAGACAAGACTGAAGCATTTGCAACCGTCTACTGCCAGAAGTGCCAAGTGGATGATCCATCTTTGCCTCTTCCTGAGGTTCCCAGCATCATATATGCCAGTCTTCAGCAAATTTGATTGTCTCCACATGATATCAAGAAATGGCTGAAGACATTGGATACTGCAAAGTCTATGGGCCTGACATATTTCCGGCAATAGTACTGAAGACTTGTGGTCCAGACTAGTCGCACTCCCAGTAAACCGGTTGCAGCACAACACTGACATCTATCTACCTGACATATTGAAAATTGCCCAGGTTTGTCCTGTCCACACACTGCAGGACAAACCTATGCCAGTTAATTGTCACTCCCAACAGTCTACTCTCAAACATTAGCAAAAACTAATGGAAGGAGTTGTTGACAGTGCTATTAAGTGGCACTTACTCAGCAATAACCTCAGTTTGGGTTATGCCAAGGCAACTCTGCTTCAATCGTCATTATAGCCTTGGTCCAAACATGGCTAAAAGAGCTGAACTTTGGAGTTGACATGACAGCAAGGCAGCATTTGGCTGAGTGTGACATCAAGGAGCCCAAGTTCAGGGAGGAGGCTCACCACAACCTTCTCGAGGACAATTCAGGGTGGGCAATAAATGTTGGCCCAGCCAGCAACACCCACATCCTGTGAAAGAATTCCCAGGATTCATCAGTACTAGTCAGTTGCATGGAATAAATATTTTTCATCAGCTTCAAATTCTGTCTACCGTTTTCCTTCAAGTAGTATAAAGGGAGTTTTAAAACCATGTAATCTTACACTTTATTCTTCTAGTGGATATCTGGAATTTCAAACTTTCATCGACTTTTTAACAAAAAACTACTGGTCTCTTCAGCAGATCATAACATGATTGTCTCTGTTTTTGGAAGACCTATTGCTTTTATCTTCCTCCAGTGATTAATTGGAGGAAGTAATAATTTAAAATGTTTGCTGTATTCATCTTCCATTTCAAGCTTGCTTCCATCCTTTATGCTATTGATCTCTTCCATGACTGACACCTTATTTTAATGCAGTCCCCACCATTTTGCAGCAGGTGGTTGGTGTTAACACAATGTTAACACAATTTATGATCTGTATGCAGTGGAACAAAAACAAACTAAAGAAAGTACCAGGCATATTTTAAAGATTTGCAATCTCTAATTTAACAAATGCCTAAAAGTTTTTCATCCAGAATCTCATCAAGGTAATCACATTTAAATTTTTTTAAATTCATTTACGAGATGTGGGGGTTGCTGGTTAGGCCGGCATTTATTGCCCATCCCTAGATACCCTTCAGAAGGTGTAATGAATTTCCTTCTTGAACCATTACAGACCTTGAAGTGTAGGTACACCCACTGTGTTATTAGAGAGGGAGTTCCAGGGTTTGCCCCAGCGACAGTGAAGGAATGGCGATATATTTCCAAGTCAGGGTGGTGAGTGACTTGGAGAGGAACCTCCAGGTAGTGGAGTTCCCATGTATCTGCTGCTCATGTCCTTCCAGATGGTAGTGGATTTGGAAGGTGCTGTCTAATGAACCTTGGTGAGTTATTTGAGTGCATCTTGTAGATGGTACATACGGCTGCCATTGTTCGTAATGGGTCGAGGATTTGACTGTTTCTGGGAGGATGAGCAATCAGACATGTTGCTTTGTCCTGGATGGTGTTGAGCTTCTTAAGTGTTGTTGGAGCTGCACTCATCCAGGTAAGTGGAGAGTATTCCACTGCACTCCTGATTTGTGCCTTTTTTTTTTTAGATGATGGACAGGTTTGGGGAGGGGGGCGGTCAGGAGGCAAGTTACTTTGCTGTAGGATTCATAGCCTTTGACCTACCCTGGTAGCCACAGTACTAATATGGCTAATCCAGTTCAGTTTTTGATCAATGGTGTTGATTGTGGGGGATTCGGCAATGGTAATGTCATTGAATGTCATGGGGAGATGGTTAGATTCTCTCTTGTAGTAGATGGCCATTGGCTGGCATTTGTGTGGTGCGAATGTAACCTACCACTTGCCAGCCCAAGCCTGGATATTGTCCAGGTCTTGTTGCATTTGGACATGGGCTGCTTCATTACTTGAGGAGTTGCTGGTGCTGAATATTGTGCAGTCATCCGCAAACACCCCCACTTCTGACCTTTTATGATAGAAGGAAGGTAATTGATGAAGCAGCTGAAGACAGTTGGGCCTCGGACAGTATCCTGAGGAACTCCTGCAGTGATATCCTGGAGTTGAGATGATTGATCTCCAGCCACTACAACTATCTTCCTTTGTGCCAGGTATGACTCCAACCAGCAGAGGTTTTCCCAACTGGTTCCCATTGACTCCAGTTTAGCTAGGGCTCCTTGATGCCATCGTACTGGAGCGCAATCTTCAGTACTATTGCCGGAATATTGTCAGAGCCCATAACCTTTACAGTATCCAGTGCCTTCAGTCGTTTCTTGATATTACGTGGAGTGAATCATATTGGCTGAAGACTGACAGTTGTGATGCTGGGGATCTCAGGAGGAGATCGAGATGGATCATTCACTCGGCACTTCTGGCTGAAGATTGTTGTGAATGCCTCAGCCTTGTCTTTTGCACATACGTGCTGGGCTCATCCATCATTAAGGGTGAGGATATTTACTTCCGGTGGTGGCTATGAAGGAGTAGGTCGCACCCGCTTGGGTCGAACCTTTGGACCTTCATCCCCGAATTTTTTGTTGGATTTGATTCGAAAAATTGATGGTGGACGCAATTGTGAAGAGGAATCCTACATCAGTGCATAGAGAGGCGGACCAGGAGTTCTCACAAAGGAAGAAATAGGCAAACAGAGAAGGACTGCGCTGAAGCTGCAGCGGGAGAAAGCGTGGCGGATGACCAGAGTCCTGGCTCGACGACCCAGCGGTTGACAGAGCAGCTGATGCAGTTCATACAGGAGGGCTTCGCTAACCAGAAACAGGAATGCTTGGATGCGATTAAGGAATCGATTGCTCGGCTGGAACTTGGACTAGATGCAC
The DNA here is from genome assembly GCF_902713615.1 of Scyliorhinus canicula. NCBI lineage: Eukaryota > Metazoa > Chordata > Chondrichthyes > Carcharhiniformes > Scyliorhinidae > Scyliorhinus > Scyliorhinus canicula. The sequence continues at coordinate 108,238,488 of NC_052155.1, read as the reverse complement.
AAGATCAGGCGATCCTGAAAGTGGAAAAGGCACTGACTGAGCAGGAGCAACACCAAAAAACAATGGAGGTGGAGGTGGGAATGCTGAGAGACTAACAGAAAAGGCTTCTGGAGAAGGTGGAGGACCTAGAGAATGTGTCCCGCCGGCAGAACTTGAGAATCATTGGTTTCCCGGAGGGGTCCGAAGGAGAGGACGCAGGGGCATATATAGCGGGCATGTTCGACAAGTTACTGGGGGATGGGACATTCTCCCGACTGTTAGAGGTGAACAGGGCTCACAGAGCGCTCGCAAGGAAGCCGCGTGTGGGGTAAACACCCCCCCCCCCCCCCTCCCGAGGGCGATGGTGGTGAGATTCCACAGGTACCTGGACAACGAGTGTATTTTGCGGTGGGCCAGGCAGACACTGAGCTGTAAGTGGGAAAACAGCATCCTGCATATCAAGATCTGAGCGAGGACATGGCCAGAAGAGCAGGGTTCAACCAAATAAAGTTGACTGTTTTCAAGAAGAAGGTGAGGTTTGGATTGCTGTATCCGACCCGTCTTTGGGTCACATGAGGAGCAACATTTTTACTTTGAGTCGCCCGAGGAAGCGATGGACTTCACTAGAAGGAAAGGGCTGGCAGTGGACTTTGCTGCAGCGTTCATGTTAAAAAAAAAGTTTTGGGACTTTATCTGTATTGCCTTCTGTATTGATTCGGGGCCTGCTGCATATTTGTGTGAGTTATAGTTTGCATTTGTACTGATGGGGATGGAGGTGTGAATTTTAGATGTGGGGTTCTTTTTTAAAAATTTCTTTGTTTCTTTCGGGCAATTGGGTTGGGATTGTTTTCTTTTGCATATGTGTTTTCGAGCGGGGGGGGGGGAGCAATAGGTGGGAAAATGCCTGGCACATGGGTGGGGGCTACCAAGCTAGCTGGGCGGGCTGGCTCATGGAATCGAAGTAGGGGGTGAGCAGATGTTATGCTTGTTGAAGGGGGCGATTTGCAAAGTGTTGTTACTGGGGAGGGGAGGGGAGCAGGAGGAACTGTTGTGCTGATGGGGGAGGGACTTTTGCTGGGGGACAAGAGGGAGGTCGGGAACGGGGGCTGCCTGGGCGCGGGCCTGTGGATGAGCGGGCGCGAGCTGGAGACTGGCCCAAGAAAGGTGATAGCTGATCAGCGGGAGTGGGGGCACAGAAAGAGGCCCCCCCAAACCAGGCTGATGACCTGTAACGTAAGAGGGCTAATTGGGCTAATTAAGAGCACGCATGTTTGCACATTTGAGGGGATTGAAGGCGGACGTGGCAATGTTGCAGGAGACACACCTTAGAATAGTCGATCAGATTAGATTAAGGAAGGGATGGATCAGACAGGTTTTTCACTCGGGGCTGGACTCTAAGACTAGAGGGGTTGCGATCCTGATTAATAAGCGAGTGCCATTCGAGGCGGGAAGAATAGTTGCGGATGTGGGAAGCCGTTACATCATGGTTAGTGGGAAGCTGGAGGGGCTGCCGGTGATACTCGTGAATGTGTACGCGCCAAATTGGGACGATGTGGAATTTATGTGGAGGATGTTGGGGAAGAATCCGGACCTGGATTTGCATAAGTTGGTCATGTGGGGGGGACTTCAGCACAGTCATTGACCCAAGGCTAGACCGGTCGGTCGAGCTTAAGGACAGGCAGGGTGCCAGCAATGGCAAGGGAGCTAAAGGGGTTTATGGAGCAGTTGGGGGTGTGGACCCATGGAGATTTGGGCAGCCGAGAGTGAAGGAGTTCTCCTTTTACTCAGACATGCATAAAGTATACTCCCGGATTGACTTTTTTATCTTGAACCGAGCTTTACTCACGGGGGTAGTGGAAATTGAGTATTCAGCAATTATGGTCTCGGACTATGCCCCGCACTGAGTGGACCTACAGGTGAGCAAGGAGGGTGGCCAACTCCCGAACTGGAGATTGGATGTCGGACTGTTAGCGGATGAGGAGGTGTGCGGGCGTGAGGAAATGTATCCAGAACTATCTGGAAGTTAATGATATGGGGGACGCCTCATCTGCAATGGTCTGGGAGGTGCTGAAGACGGTGGTTAGAGGGGAGCTGATCTCGATATGGGCCCACAGGGAAAAGGTAGACAGAGCAGAGATGGACCTTCTGATAAGGGAAATACTTCAGGTCGACAGGAGATATACGGAGACCCCAGAGGTAGGGCTTTTAAGGGAACGACAGAGACTTCAGGTGGAGTTTGGGTTGTTACCTACAGGGAAGACGATGGAGCAGCTGAGGAAGGTGAGGGGGGCAATATATGAGTATGGAGAGAAGGCCAGTAGAATGTTCGCGCAGCAACTCAGAAAGAGGGAGGCACCCAGGGAGATTGGGAAAATAAGGGATGGGAACCTGGTTGGAGATTCAGCAGGAGTTAATGAGGCGTTTAAGGAGCTATACAGCAGGCTGGATGAGTCGGAACCCCCAGCTGGGCCGGAGGGGATGAGGCAATTCTTAGGAGGGCTGAGGTTCCCGAAGGTTGACGAAGGATTGGTAGAAGATTGGAGGAAATAGCAGAAGGCAGGCGGGCAAAGCCCCGGGACCGGACAGGTACCCAGTGGAGTTTTATAAAAAGTTCTCTGGGATACTGGGGTCGCTGCTGAGGAGGACATTTAATGAGGCATGCATGTTTCCTCCATTTTGGGAGTAGAGGGAGCATCGGTCTGGTCTCCAATCTGCAATAACCATCGGTTTGCCCCACGGAGGTTAGATGGATTGTTCCGGAGATCGCAAAGAGCAGGGATCGAGAGAATGGGAAATCTGTTTATAGATGGGAGCTTCCCCAGCCTGAGGGAGTTGGAGGAGAAATTCGAACTGACGGGTGGAAATGAGTTTCGGTACCTGCAGGCACGAGATTTCCTACGCAGGCAAGTCTCAACCTTCCCGCTCCTACCACCAAGGGGGATACAGGACAAGGTAGTTTCCAGAATGTGGGTGGGAGAAGGGAGGGTTTCGGACATTTACAAGGAACTCATGGGGTCAGAGGAAATTCAGACTGAAATACAAATGGGACGGGGAGTTAGGAGGAGAGCTAGAGGATGGTCTCTGGCGGATGCATTGAGTAGAGTCAACGTGTGCGCAACATGTGCCAGACTCGGTCTGATATAGTTTAAGGTTGTTCACCGGGCTCACATGACAGTGGCCCGGATGCGCAGGTTCTTTGGGGTGGAAGACAGGTGTGCAAGGTGTGCGGGAGGGCCAGCGAACCATGTTCATATGTTCTGGGCATGCCTGAAGATTAGGAATTTCTGGCAGGGGTTTGCGGATGTCCTCTCCAAGGTGTTAAAAAGAAGGGTGGCACCGAGTCAAGAGATGGCGATTTTTGGAGTATCGGAAGACCTGGGAATCCAGGAGGAGAAAGAGGCAGACGTTCTGGCCTTTGCCTCTCCGATAGCCCGGAGATAGCTACTATTAGCTTGCAGAGACTCAAAGCCCCCGAAGTCGGAGACCTGGCTAACTAACATGGCTAGCTTTCTCTGTCTGGAGAAAATAAGTTCGCCCTGAGAGGGTCAATGTTAGGGTTCATCCGGAGGTGGCAGCCGTTCATCGACTTTGGGGAAAATTAACCTTCAGCAGAAAGGGGGAGGGTTGGGGTTTGTTCAGTTTAGACTAGGGTATTAGAAAGGTGGGACCTGTGAGGGAGGAAGACGGCCGTTGCACTATGTTTATATTGGTATGTACACTGTTTCTTTTGTTATTGTTATAAAACCATAAACACCTCCATAAAATGTTTATTTAAAAAAAAGGGATGGGGATACTTCTGGAGCCTCCTCCTCCAGTGAGTTGCTTAATTGTCCACCCATTCATGGCTGGATGTGGCAGAACTGCAGAGCTTAGATCTGATGTGTTCATTGTGGAATCACTTAGCTCTATTTATGCTGTTCGGCACACAAGTAGTCCTGTGTTGTAGCTTCACCTGGTTGACACCTCATTTTTCAGTATGCCTGATGTTGCTCCTGGCATGCTCTCCTGCACTCTTCTTTGAACCAGGGTTGATCACCTGGCTTGGTGGTAATGGTAGAGTGGGGGATTTGCTGGGCCATGAGATTGTAGATTGTGGTTGAATACAATTTTGCTGCTGCTGATGGCCCACGGCGCCTCAAGGATGCCCAGTCTCGAGTTGCTGGATCTGTTCGAAGTATATCCCATTTAGCATGTGGTCGTGCCACACTACACAATGGAGAGTATCCTCAATGTGAAGACTGCACTTTGTCTCCACAAGGACTGTGCGTGTAGTTACTTCTACCGATACTCTCATGGACAGATAGAGGATGAGGTCAAGTATGTTTTTTCCTCTTGTTTGTTCCCTCACCCAGCCAACTCAGTCTGTGGTGGTGCTACTGAGCCACTCTTGCTGATGACCATTTGAAGTCCCACACCTAGAGCATATTTGTGACCATGCCACTCTCGGTGCTTCCTCTAAGTGGTGTTCAACAGGAGTATTGATTTATCAGCTGATGGTGGCCTATATGTGGTAATCAGCAGGAGGCTTTCTTGCCCATATTTAACTGAAACCATGAGACTTCATGAGGTCCAGAGTCAACATTGAGGACTCTCAGGGCAACTCCCTCCTGACTGTATACCACTGTTCTGCCACCTCTGCTGGGTCTGGCCTGCCGGTGAGACAGAACATACCCAGGAATGGTGATAGCTGTGTCTAGGACATAGTCTGTAAGGTGTGATTCTGTGAGTATGATGGTGTCAGGCTGTTGCTTAACTAATCTGTGAGGCAGCTCTCCCAAATTCGGCACAAGCCCCCAGATGTTAGTGAGGAGGACTTTGCAGGGTTGACAGTGCTGGGTTTGCTGTTCTTGTTTCCAGAGCCTGGTTCGATGCCGGGGTCCGGCAGGTTTCATTCCTTTTGACTTCCGTTGGTGACCATGATGTGAGTGGTCACACCCAGGCCAGCTCCTGCTTGAAGGCACAGAAAAGAGCTCTTTTTACCCGACACTGGGTGGAATTTTGCTGAAAAGGCATAGGTGGAGGAGTGGTTTTCTCCTGGGACTGGTATGTCCACTGATTATCAAACCTGGCAGAAGACAGTGAGAAACCAGGCTAAAGAGTTTGAGGAAGCCTGTACTGCAGCAGCAGCCAGTGTAAGCAAGGCGGTGGGGAAGGTGCTGCTGTAAAGTGGAAACCCCAGCTGGAGCAGTTGATGGCTTTTATTAAGGAGGAATTCCGGCAGCAGAGGAAGGAGATGCAGGAGGATCACTCGAAGGCCATCAAAGGTGCTGTGGCACCCCTGAAAAGATTGTTGGAACGGGTGAAGAAGTGTTTGGAGATGCAGGGGCCGCAGATTTGAAAGATCGAAGGAGTGATCTTGGACCACAGTGATCGTGTGGTGGCTTTGGAGGCAGAGGTCGTGCTCCTAGGAGACCTCTGTAAAATGTTGAGAGAAAAGGTGAAGGCGCAGAAGAATACCTCTAGAAGGCAGAACCTGTGAATAGTGGGCCTGCCTGAAGGAGTGAAAGGTGCTAGTGCTACAAGGTACGTCTCGATGTTGTTGGCACAAGGGGTGCTAGGTAAAGCCCCTGAAGTGGACCGAGCTCATAGGTCCCTGATGCAGAAGCCTAGAGCAGCGGAGCCGCCGCGGGCGGTGATCATGTGACTCCACAGATTTGTGGAGAAAGAGAAGATTTTGTGTTGGGCCAGGGAGAAGCATACCTGCAACTGGGAGGGGAATAAGGTCCGAATTTATCAGGACATTGGAGCAGAGTTGGTGAAGCGGTGGGCAGGCTTCAACAGGTTCAAGGCGGTGCTGTACCAGCGGCAGATTAGGTTTCAGGTGCTCTACTTGGCGAAATTATGGGTGACTCTGGGAGTATTATTTCAAGACTCCAGAAGCGGCCGAAGACTTCATTTAAGGAGCATTAGCTGGTGAGAACTGAGAGAAAACTGCTTGGGCACCGGGGTGCTGGCATTTTGTAATGGTCGGGAGCATGTCTGAAGTGGGGTAGGTATTGGGGGATTTTCGTCTTTTTTGGTGGGTGGGTTGCTGTTTACTGTTGGGATTGTAAGGGGTTATAGGGGTGAAAAGTTTGTGGGGATCCCCCCCCCCCCCCCCCCCCCCTCCTGTTTTATGGGACTGTTTGTGTTTAACATTTATTTGTTTGCTTTTGGAGAAGGCTGCCTGGAGTTCAGGAGAAGTCTTTGGGTAGGGGCGGTGAGGTTAGCAGGGAGCCTTCCTCCTTGAGCTGAGAGAGTGTGGAGGGGCGGGAGTCGATTGGAGGTAATTGGGAAGTGCCTTTGGGCTGGAGCTGCTGCGCTAGCAGGTGCTGCTGAACAGAAGTGAGGTGGTGGGGGAGAAGGCTGTGGTGAGTTGGTGATGTTGTTGCAACGTGGCAGGGGGTAAGAGAGATGACATGGTCAGGGGTGGAGAAGGGGGAACCATGGGATGGGCTAGGTATAAGGTGGAGTTTGTGTTGTTACTCGTGTCTTAATAAAGCTCGTAGTCTCAAGTGTGGAGAAGATGCTTTATTGTGGGTTCGTTCAGTTTCCAGAGCTCGACCTAGAACTACCTTCCAGTGCTATCTACCAGCTTTGCTTACTGTGTCCTGCTTACCAGCCCGCCTGCTGTGAAGAGTGTATATGTGTTGCTCCAAGTTCTGCCCTCAATGAAGTGTGTCCTCACTTCCTGTCCTGATCTATTTATGTGGCTCTCCCGTGCTCCCTCTAGTGGTTGCTCAGTTGTGTTGCATCTGGTTAACTTGTGATCACCACATCCCCCTTTTTCTCTTAACATATTTTCTGTACATCGTTAAAGAAAATTGTACATCCTGTCCCGGTGTATTTGTAGCTCTCCCTCTGGTGTTTGCTCAGTTGTTTTGTATCTAGTAAATCTACAATCACCCCATCCCCCTTTTTCTCTTTACATATTTGCTGTACATCATTAAAGAAACAGTATTGAAAACAGTTACTTATGATATGCGAATCTATACAGGTGATGGTGCTATTGCATATTGTACAAAGCCACTGTAGTTATATGTCCAATCTCAATAAAACATTTATGAGTCCAAACTTGATGAATTTGTTCAGAGCTTTTTTTCTTTTTTTTTGTTGTTGTTGATGACGTGGTGATATTGATATTGCAAGTCCGCTGTGAATGTTGTTGGTGTTCTTTGCTATTTTAAGTACCCAATGCATCATCCCGAGGTGTTTGCATGGTCACCTCACTGATGTTGACTGGCATGGCCTTTTTTCTGTGCTTGTGGTGTTGATTTATTGTCTCATCCGCCTTGGATGCTGGTGTGCTTGCTCGTTCTGGAGCAGACGTGAGTTTGTGCGATTCGTTGTCATCCCATGACATGTTTGTAGTCTTGTCATCGTTTTGCCATGCGCTGTGGCATTGTCCGTCATGTGCCAAGTAGTGCCATTGTGTACAAGTCGTTGTTTCATTGCTGTTGTTTCTGTCGTTCTTGTTTTTGTTGTTTTCATTGCCGTACTGGTCGCTGTTTTTGTCGTTTCCGTCTTTGGTGTTGGCACTGTTGTTGTTCCAGACTTTGTTGTTCTCGTTGCCGGTCTTGGTGCTGTTTTTGTCGTTTCTGTCTTTGGTGTTGTCGCTATCTTTGTTCCTGACTTTGTTGTGTTTGTTGCCATTCTTGTTGTTTCTGTCTCTGTCGTTGTCGCTATCTGTGTGCCTGACTTTGTTGTTTGTCTTGTCGCGCTTCACGTTGCTTTTGTTCTTGCTGTTGTCGTTCTCGTTTCTGCTGTGCTTCTTGCTATTGTTGTTGGTCTTGTCGCGCTTCATGTTGTTTCTGTTCTTGCCGTGTTTCTTTTGACTTTTGTTTTTTTTGTTATACTCTACGAGTGTCCCGAGTGGATAATTTGAGTCATTTAGCATGCCGTCTCGCGAGTGGTGCGAATGATCTGATGTTGCATCGGTGCAGGTGACATCAATCAGTTGTGGAGAATTGGATTCCGCATCTTTGCTTTCTTGGTGCTCCTCTTCCGGAGTCAAAGTCTTCTCGATTACATTTGACGCGGTGTCTGTGGACTCTTGCCGCTCCTCTTCTGGAGTCAATACCTCCATGATTACAATTGACGTGGTGTCTGTGGACTCTCGGCGCTCCTCTTCTGGAGTTAAAATCTTCATGATTTCTGTTGATGTTATCTCACTGGACTCCAGGTGCTCCTCTTCTGGAGTCAAAATTTGCATGGTTTCTTTTTGTTTGATGTCTCTGGACTCCAGGTGCTCCTCTTCTGGAGTCAGAATCTGCATGGTTTCTTTCGGCATTGTCTCTGTGGACTCCAGGTGCTCCTCTTCTGGAGTCAAAATCTGCATGTTTTCTTTTGGCATCGTCTCTCTGGACTGTTGGGTGGCCCGACTCTGTGCTTCTGTACAGACAAGCTGAGAACTGTCAGTCTCACTGTGATCCTGTACGTCGAGTGCGAGCACCTTGTCACTGTTTTCGCTCTGTGCTTCGGTACAGACAAGCCGAGAACTGTCAGTCTCACTGTGATCCTGTACGTTGAGTGTGATCACCTTGTCACTGTCTTCGCATGCAGTGGGCAGAGGTGCATTGTCTTCTTCTTGTTCCTGTGAGCGTGTTGGACTTTCATAGTCCGCTCTTTCTTCTTGTTCCTGTGAGCGTGTTGGACTTTCATAGTCTGCTTTTTCTTCTTGTTCCTGTGAGCGTGTTGGACTTTCATAGTCCTCTCTTTCTTCTTGTTCCTGTGAGCTTGGTAGACTTTCATGGTCTGCTTGCGGTTGCTCAGGTACAGCGGGTTTACCTTCATGGTCTTGTTCATGCTTGGTGTCCGCCCGGGAGTGTTTGCTTGCATCCCTGTTGGCGTCTTTCATCACTCGCACTGTGGAGCCTGTCATCGCTCGCTCCGTGGAGTCTTCCTGTGCTCTCTGTGTGGCGTCGTCTTCGTCTTGGGTATTGCTGTCATCCAATGTATCGACGAGCTGCCATGGCACCATGGTGTTGGATTCATCCACCATGAGTAGAGTCGTGTTGAGCTTTGCAACGGTGTCGCTGATGCTGTGATCAGCATGTCCAAATAACTCCTCCATGTCTGAGTAGTATTCCTTGATAGCCATTTCATCTTCGTTGGCTTCTTCTACCACGAGTTGATTCGTGTTGAAGTTTGCGACCGTGTCGCTGATGCTGTGAAAAGCATATCCGACTGACTCAGCTGTGTCTGAGTAGTATTCTTCGAAAAACAAATCATCCTGGTTGGATTCTTCTACCACGAGTTGATTCGTGTTGAACTTTGCGACCGTGTCGCTGATGCTGTGAGAAGCATATCCGACTGACTCAGCTGTGTCTGAGTAGTATTCTTCGAAAAACAAATCATCTTTTGTTGTTTCGGAATTCTTTTTGTTCTCTTCACTTTGGGTGGTGCAGACTGCTTTTTTCAGGGTGTTGTGCAAGTTGTTTTTAACTGTTGGTGTAAGTTCAGGCGTTTTTCTGTGTTCTGAGGCAAGAAAATTTGTGTTTACCACTTTAAGTGTCTTATTTTCAATTTTCGGGCATTTCCCTTTTAAGTGGGCGGGGTCAGGATGCTCAGACGTCATGACGTCACGCGTTGGCATGACTTGCGCATGCGCAAATCGGCTTTCCTCCTGCACTGTGCGGTTTCGTTCCCATTGCGCATGCGCGGCTTGCGCATGCGCACGACGATCCGCGACGACTTTTTTTGACTGCGCATGCGCGGCTTGCGCATGCGCATAACGATCGGCGCTGCGATCTTTTTCAAACTGCGCATGCGCGACTTCCGGTTCCGGCGCATGCGCGACTTCCGGTTCCGGTGCATGCGCAGACGCGATTTGTAGTTCTTTGCTTACCAGAGACTGCACAATGTGCTCCGACGCCATTTTTTGCCGTTTTTCGCGGATTTCAGCGATTTTACTGTCCCACCAGGACTGCAAAATTCGTAAGTGATCTTCTCTTCCCGATTTGGACAGGGTTTCAGCGTTTTGGCTTTGTGAGAAATTCTTTTTATTTCTTCTTTTTGATCTGTACTTTCCATTCGCGATTTCTTGCTCTCTTCGTGATTTTTTAAGTTTTGCATCACTCAGTCTCTGTGCAGGTTGGACTGTGAGCATGTCTTGCTGTTCAAATTTCTCACAGTACTCTTCAAATTTGTTTAGTACCGTTTGTAAGCTGTTTCTGTCTTCACCTTTTGAGTATTTAAATCCATTATAAACTTTCCAAGCTTCATTTCCTTCGATGAGAATTGCTATTTTAATTTCGTCTGAGGCTGCCGCTGCATCATATGCTATGATAGCGAAATCGAACATTTGTTTAAACCTTTCCCAGACACTTCTTACTTTTCCAGTCGTGTTCAGGTGAAGTGTGTGTCCAAGGCACATCCTCTCATCAGCAATGTCTTCCCCAGTCGAATGTCCAGCAGGAGATCTCCATGCCATTCTTGGTTGAGATTTCCATGCCATTTTTTTTTTGTTTTCTGTATCTGCAGCTGAGTTGTCCTGTCATAAGCGTCTGAAATCACTCCTAGGTACCATGTGTTGTTACTCGTGTCTTAATAAAGCTCGTAGTCTCAAGTGTGGAGAAGATGCTTTATTGTGGGTTCGTTCAGTTTCCAGAGCTCGACCTAGAACTACCTTCCAGTGCTATCTACCAGCTTTGCTTACTGTGTCCTGCTTACCAGCCCGCCTGCTGTGAAGAGTGTATATGTGTTGCTCCAAGTTCTGCCCTCAATGAAGTGTGTCCTCACTTCCTGTCCTGATCTATTTATGTGGCTCTCCCGTGCTCCCTCTAGTGGTTGCTCAGTTGTGTTGCATCTGGTTAACTTGTGATCACCACAGAGTTAAGTGAGGAAGATGACAGACGATAGAGGGGACTGGAGGTGTATGCCTCCGTTAAGGCTGGCAACGTGAAACATCCGGGGACTGAATGAGCCGGTTAAAAGGTCGCAGGTGTTCACACACCCCAGGAGCTGGAAAGCGGGGGTGGTCTTTCTGCAGGAGTTCATCTCCGTATGAAGGACCAGATTAGGTTAAGGAAGGGATGCGTCGGGCAGGTTTTCCACTGGGGGGGGGGGGGGTTGGTGTTGTTAAATGTGTATGTTCCAAATTGAGATGACGTGGGTTTTATGAGGGGGGTGGGTGCTGGCAGCGATCCCGGATTTGGCCACGCACCAGTTGATCATGGGAGGAGATTTTAACTATGTCCTAGAGCCGAGGGTGGATTGGTTGAGCCCCAGGTCGATGGGTAGGGTATGAATGGCGAGAGAGCTGGGGGGTTTATGGAGAGGATGGGTATTCGGAACTCAGGGGGGTGAGGGTGGGGAGACTCGTGTGGATAGGGACAGGAGGGAGGAACATGACCGTCTAGTGAGCGAGATAGTGGAGGTGGACAAGGAATATTCGAGAGTGCCCACCGTGGAGCGATTGACGAGGAGGAAAAAGTTGCAGGGGCAGTTTGGCAGGCTAACAACGGGAAGGGTGGTAGAGCAACTGCGTCGGGTAAGAGGGGTGCAATATGAGTATGGGAGAATGCGAGCCGCATGCTGGCACACCAGCTGTGGAGGCAGCCCGTCCAGGGAAATATTGAAGATACGGGCTGGCAATGTGATGTTGGAGCCAAGGAAGATAAATGAGGCGTTTAGGGAGTACTACCAAGGACTTTTCGAGGCGGATCCGGGAGGGGGAGGGAAGGGGGACATGGGGCGGTTTCTGGACGAGCTGGAATTTCCCCAGGTGGAGGAAGCATAGAAGCAGGCGTTCAAGCCGTCCCTGGGCTGAGGGAGGTGCTGGATAGTATCAGGGGTATGAAGTCGGGGAAGACCCCTGGGCCAGATGGGCACCCGCTGGAATTTTAGGTTTAGGTATTTGGAGATTCAGGTAGCGAGGGAATGGACGGGGCTCCATAAGTGGAACTTAACGAAGCTGGTGGGGGAGGCCAGGGAGGATCTTGAGGTGGGATATACTGCACTTACCGTTGGTGGGGAGGGTCCAAGTGGTGAAAATGAATATTCTGCCGAGTTTCTTGTTCATCTTTCAGACTCCTGATCTTTATACCAAAGACCTTTTTTCGGAAAGTGGACACGATCATTTCGGACTTTGTATGAGCGGGGAAGGTTTCGAGGGTGGGGAGGACCTTGCTACAGAGGCGGAGGCAGCAGTAGGGGTTGGCGCTGCTGAACTTGCTTCATAATTATTGGGCGGCGAATGTGGACAAGGTGCGGCGGAAGGAGTAGAGTGGGTTAGGATGGAGGAGGAATCTTGTAAGGGGTCTAGTTTGAGGGCTATGGTGACGGCAGCGTTGCCAATGGCTCAGAGTAGGTACTTGAGGAGCCTGATGGTGCAGTCCATGGTGAAGATATGGAATCGGTTGAGGAGGCAATTTAGGGTAGAAGGGATGTCGGTGTTCACGCCGCTGAGTGAGAATCATGGGTTTGAGCCAGTGGGGGTGGATAGTACATAAAGGAGGTGGTTGCAGAGGATGCAGGAGATGGAGGGAAGTGGGACTGGTTAAGGTGAGGGATCTGTATTTGGAGGAAGCATTTGCCAGTCTGGAGGAGCTAAGGGAGAGGGTAGAGCTGCCGAGGTGGAGTGTTCAGGTATCTGCAGGTTAGGGACTTTGCGCAAAAGGTCTGGAGGGGGTTCCCTAGGTTGCCAGATACATCCTGCTGGAGCAACTGCTGCTTCCGGATGTGGAAGGGGAGGGAATAAATGTTATGACGATCTCTGCGTCTTCCACCCTTTTAGGCAGTAAGTTCCAGACTCCCACCACCCCTTTGGGTGGCAAGGATTTTCCCCATTAAACCTCCTGCCCCTTGCCTTAAATCGGAGTCATTTGCCCCTCCAAAGGGAAAAGTTTCTTCCTGTCTGAATGATATTGCTGAAAAGCTGTGTTTAAAAAAAAAAGTGACGCCAACAGTGGTCATCATTATGAAAGAATAAATATTAAATGATAACAAAGCAACTTCCAGAGACTGCAAATTTTATTTAATTGTGAAAATTTGTAAGTTGCCGATCAAGATGTCCTGCTCCTCCAGAATCTTTGCCAAATGGGTATCTTGCCCAGATGTTTGGCTTTCAAATTCTTGGAACACATGACATTGTGGTACTTGGTCACTAAATACATCAGAAAATATGATGACTTATTCATTCAAATGTAAGTGGATTTTTAATGAAGCGTTATATACTTCTTACTGGCGACTTCCGGTTGCGGCTATGCGGAGCTAAGCCGCACGTTCGGCAGCTCCCGCTATTTAGGGACTTTTGGGCCGTTTCGAGGGCCCCAAACGGAGCTGTTTCTACACATCCCGGTGGGGGAAGGTGCCTGGAAGAACTTGCCCCACACTATATGGTGCTCACCTGGAGTGGGAAGAAGAAAAAGGCTGCAGTAACTCCCCCAAAGAAACGGGGGAAGAAAAACAAAATGGCGGCCGGCACTCCTGCTATTTAGGGACTTTTGGGCCGTTTTGAGGGCCCCAAACGGCGCTGATTCTACGCATCCTGGTGGGGAAAGGTGCCTGGAAGAACTTGCCCCACATTATCTGGTGAAAAAGGCTGCAGTAACGCCCCCAAAAAAACGGGTGAAAAAAAACAAAATGGCGGCCGGCGCAACACCCGAGGACTGGTGGAAGTGGGCGCAGGAGCAACAGGCCTCGCTCCTACTTTGTTTTGCTGAGCTGAAGGCTGAGTTGCTGGACTCCCTGAATGCAACTACGACCAAGCTGCTTGGGACCCAGGCGGCACAGGAGGAGTCTATTCGGGAGTTGCAGCGGCAGGCCGTTGAAAGAGAGGAGGAGGCCGTGGTCCTCGTTGGGAAAGTGGAGTTGCACGAGGCACTTCATAAAAAGTGGCAGGACCGCTTGGAGGAGCTGGACGTTCGCACAAGGCGAAATAATCTGAGGATCCTGGGCCTGGCGGAGGGGCTGGAGGGGCCGGTGTATGTGACCACGTTGTTGAGCTCGTTGATGGGAGCAGGGTCCTTCCATTTGCCCCTGGAGCTCGAGGGAGCGCACAGAGTGATGGCCAGGAGGCCCAAGTCAGATGAGCCCCCGAGGGCGGTGCTGGTGCGGTTCCACCGATTTCAGTGACCGGGAGTGTGTGCTGCACTGGGCCAAGAAAGAGAGGAGCAGTAAATGGGAGAATTCGGTAGTAAGGATCTACCAGGACTGGAGTGCGGAAGTGGCTAAGCGGCGGGCCGGGTTCAACCGGACGAAGGCGGTGCTTCATGCTAAGCAGGTCAGGTTTGGAATGCTGCAGCCTGCGCGCCTGTGGGTGACATACAAGGACCGGCACCATTACTTCGAGTTCCCGGAGGAGGCGTGGGCCTTTGTACAGGCGGAGAAGCTGGACTTGAACTAGGGCCTGGGAACATACTTTGGCCGGTGTTGTTTCCGCTGTGGCTGTTTTGTTCCAACTGTTTCAACTTTTTCAATTTCGACATGTGTGTTATGTATGCTGGTTTTCTTTTTGCTCTGTTTACGGGTGGGTTTGTCTGTTGGGTATGGTTGTGGGGTAGGTGGGGAGTGTTGGGGGTTTGTGTTCTATATGTTCTCTTCTGTACGGGGCTGGGAATTGAGGGGAAACTGGATTTTGGGGAACTACGTCAGAAGGGTGGGGTGTGGCAGTGTGAAAGCGCGGGCTTTCCTCTGGTCTCCCGCGCTGTGGGGCAGGGGGGTGGAGCTTGCGATGGGGGTGGGGCCTCTACGGGTCTTTTTTCCCGCGCTGCAGTAATGCCAAGGAGGTGTGGCAAGAGGGGGATGACCCCAAGCCGGGAGGGGATAGGTTTTGGCGGGAGCTGCCGGGGTCAGCAGAAGTCAGCTGACTCACGGAAGTACCATGCAGGGTGCGTCGCGGCTAGGAGGGGTCCTAGCCTGGGGCGGGGAGGGGGGTGGGGGGGGGATACCGGGTTGCTGCTGGAACGACTAGGAAGGAGCCGATGAGGGCCGGGGGGGAAGAGGAGAGGCGCTATCGCCATGGGGAACGGGTCGAGCGGGGTGTGCTGGCCTGGGGCGAACATCTGCCAAGCTATGGCTAGTCGGCAGGGGAGGGGGGCGGGTTGCCCTCTGATCCGGCTGATTACCTGGAACGTGAGGGGGCTGAACGGGCCGGTTAAGAGAACCAGGGTGGTCTCCCATCTAAGGGGGTTGAAGGCGGACGTGGCTATGCTCCAGGAGACCCACCTGAAGGTGGCGGACCAGGTCCGTCTGAGGAAGGGGTGGGTGGGGCAGGTTTATCATTCAGGATTGGACGCAAAGAACCGGGGGGTGGCGATTCTAGTGGGGAAGAGGGTGGCGTTTGAGGCGGCTGAGGTGGTGTCGGACAAGGAGGGCAGATATATCATGGTGAGGGGTAGGCTGCAGGGAGAGAGGGTGGTGCTGGTGAACGTATATGCCCCGAATTGGGATGATGCTGGCTTCATGAGGCGCTTGTTGGGCCGCATCCCGGACCTGGAGGCAGGGGGCCTGATCATAGAACATAGAACGATACAGCGCAGTACAGGCCCTTCGGCCCTCGATGTTGCACCGACATGGAAAAAATCTAAAGGCCATCTAACCTACACTATGCCCTTATCATCCATATGCTTATCCAATAAATTTTTAAATGCCCTCAATGTTGGCGTGTTCACTACTGTTGCAGGTAGGGCATTCCACGGCCTCACCACTCTTTGCGTAAAAAACCCACCTCTGACCTCTGTCCTATATCTATTACCCCTCAATTTAAGGCTATGTCCCCTCGTGCTAGCCACCTCCATCCGCGGGAGAAGGCTCTCGCTGTCCACCCTATCTAACCCTCTGATCATTTTGTATGCCTCTATTAAGTCACCTCTTAACCTTCTTCTCTCTAACGAAAACAACCTCAAGTCCATCAGCCTTTCCTCATAAGATTTTCCCTCCATACCAGGCAACATCCTGGTAAATCTCCTCTGCACCCGTTCCAAAGCTTCCACGTCCTTCCTATAATGAGGCGACCAGAACTGTACGCAATACTCCAAATGCGGCCGTACTAGAGTTTTGTACAACTGCAACATGACCTCATGGCTCCGGAACTCAATCCCTCTACCAATAAAGGCCAACACACCACAGGCCTTCTTCACAACCCTATCAACCTGGGTGGCAACTTTCAGGGATCTATGTACATGGACACCGAGATCCCTCTGCTCATCCACACTACCAAGAATTTTACCATTAGCCAAATATTCCGCATTCCTGTTATTCTTTCCAAAGTGAATCACCTCACACTTCTCCACATTAAACTCCATTTGCCACCTCTCAGCCCAGCTCTGCAGCTTATCTATGTCCCTCTGTAACCTGCAACATCCTTCCGCACTGTCTACAACTCCACCGACTTTAGTGTCGTCTGCAAATTTACTCACCCATCCTTCTGCGCCCTCCTCTAGGTCATTTATAAAAATGACAAACAGCAACGGCCCCAGAACAGATCCTTGTGGTACGCCACTCGTAACTGAACTCCATTCTGAACATTTCCCATCAACTACCACTCTCTGTCTTCTTTCAACTAGCCAATTTCTGATCCACATCTCTAAATCACCCTCAATCCCCAGCCTCCGTATTTTCTGCAATAGCCGACCGTGGGGAACCTTATCAAACGCTTTACTGAAATCCATATACACCACATCAACTTCTCTACCCTCGTCTACCTGTTCAGTCACCTTCTCAAAGAACTCGATAAGGTTTGTGAGGCATGACCTACCCTTCACAAAACCATGCTGACTGTCCCTAATCATATTATTCCTATCTAGATGATTATAAATCGTATCTTTTATAATCCTCTCCAAGACTTTACCCACCACAGACGTTAGGCTCACCGGCCTATAGTTACCGGGGTTATCTCTACTCCCCTTCTTGAACAAAGGGACCACATTTGCTATCCTCCAGTCCTCTGGCACTATTCCTGTAGCCAATGATGACCTAAAAATCAAAGCCAAAGGCTCAGCAATCTCTTCCCTGGCTTCCCAGAGAATCCTAGGATAAATCCCATCCGGCCCCGGGGACTTATCTATTTTCACCTTGTCCAGAATTGCCAACACTTCTTCCCTACGCACCTCAATGCCATCTATTCTAATAGCCTGGGTCTCAGCATTCTCCTCCACAATATTATCTTTTTCTTGAGTGAATACTGACGAAAAGTATTCATTTAGTATCTCGCTTATCTCCTCAGCCTCCACACACAACTTCCCACCACTGTCCTTGACTGGCCCTACTCTTACCCTAGTCATTCTTTTATTCCTGACATACCTATAGAAAGCTTTTGGGTTTTCCTTGATCCTACCTGCCAAAGACTTCTCATGTCCCCTCCTTGCTCGTCTCAGCTCTCTCTTTAGATCCTTCCTCGCTTCCTTGTAACTATCAAGCGCCCCAACTGAAACTTCACGCCTCATCTTCACATAGGCCTCCTTCTTCCTCTTAACAAGAGATTCCACTTCTTTGGTAAACCACGGTTCCCTCGCTCGACCCCTTCCTCCCTGCCTGACTGGTACGTACTTATCAAGAACATGCAATAGCTGTTCCTTGAACAAGCTCCACATATCCAGTGTGCCCAACCCTTGCAGCCTACTTCTCCAACCAACACATCCTAAGTCATGTCTAATGGCATCATAATTGCCCTTCCCCCAGCTATAACTCTTGCCCTGCGGGGTATACTTATCCCTTTCCATCACTAACGTAAAGGTCACCGAATTGTGGTCACTGTTTCCAAAGTGCTCACCTACCTCCAGATCTAACACCTGGCCTGGTTCATTACCCAAAACCAAATCCAATGTGGCCTCGCCTCTTGTTGGCCTGTCAACATATTGTGTCAGGAAACCCTCCTGCACACATTGTACAAAGAACGACCCATCTAATGTACTCGAACTATATCTTTTCCAGTCAATATTTGGAAAGTTAAAGTCTCCCATAACAACTACCCTGTTACTTTCGCTCTTTTCCAGAATCATCTTCGCCATCCTTTCCTCTACATCCCTAGAACTATTAGGTGGCCTATAGAAAACTCCCAACAGGGTGACCTCTCCTTTCCTGTTTCTAACCTCAGCCCATACTACCTCGGAAGAAGAGTCCCCATCTAGCATCCTTTCCGCCACCGTAATACTGTCCTTGACTAGCAGCGCCACACCTCCCCCTCTTTTGCCCCCTTCTCTGAGCTTACTAAAACACCTAAACCCCGGAACCTGCAACAACCATTCCTGTCCCTGCTCTATCCATGTCTCTGAAATGGCCACAACATCGAAGTCCCAGGTACCAACCCATGCTGCCAGTTCCCCTACCTTATTTCGTATACTCCTGGCATTGAAGTAGACACACTTCAAACCACCTACCTGAACACTGGCACCCTCCTGCGAAGTCAAATCTGTGCTCCTGACCTCTATACTCTCAATCTCCCGTACCCCAAAACTACAATCCAGGTTCCCATGCCCCTGCTGAATTAGTTTAAACCCCCCCAAAGAGCACTAACAAATCTCCCCCCCCAGGATATTGGTGCCCCTCAGGTTCAGATGTAGACCATCCTGTCTATAGAGGTCCCACCTTCCCCAGAAAGAGCCCCAGTTATCCAGAAATCTGAATCCCTCCCGCCTGCACCATCCCTGTAGCCACGTGTTTAATTGCTCTCTCTCCCTATTCCTCATCTCACTATCACGTGGCACGGGCAACAACCCAGAGATAACAACTCTGTTTGTTCTCGCTCTGAGCTTCCATCCTAGCTCCCTAAAGGCCTGCCTGACATCCTTGTCCCCTTTCCTACCTATGTCGTTAGTGCCAATGTGGACTACGACTTGGGGCTGCTCCCCCTCCCCCTTAAGGACCCGGAAAACACGATCCGAGACATCACGTACCCTTGCACCTGGGAGGCAACATACCAAACGTGAGTCTCTCTCGCTCCCACAAAATCTCCTATCTGTGCCCCTGACTATTGAGTCCCCAATTACTAATGTTCTACTCCTTTCCCCCCTTCCCTTCTGAGCAACAGGGACAGACTCCGTGCCAGAGGCCCGTACCCCATGGCTTACCCCTGGTAAGTCGTCCCCCCCACAAGTATCCAAAACGGTATACTTGTTACTCAGGGGAACGACCGCAGGGGGTCCCTGCACTGACTGCTTCTTTCCAGTCCCTCTTACAGTTAACCATCTACCTCCAATCTTTGGTGTAACTACTTCCCTGAAGCTCCTATCTATGACCCCCTCTGCCTCCCGAATGATCCGAAGTTCATCCAGCTCAAGCTCCAGCTCCCTAACACGGTTTTTGAGGAGCTGGAGTTGGGTGCACTTCCCACAGATGAAATCAGCAGGGACACTGACGGCGTCCCTCACCTCAAACATTCTGCAGGAGGAGCATTGTACTGCCTTCCCTGACATCACCTCTAGATTTAAAAAAAAACAAGAAAAAGAAAGGAAGAGCTTACCTGATATTACCTCAAACCCTGCTCCCGCTGAAAGGTAAGCAAATTTAAAGGCACTCACTCACCTTCACGACAGGCCCCTGCTCCCGCTTCCCAACCACCGTGGGGTGGGGGGGTTGGTTAGAGGAGGAGGTAGGGTGGGAAACACTCACGAAGTGTTTCGGGTTTAACTGTCACTTGCCAACAGCCTCTCCACAAACCACCTTCAATTTAGGCTGACCGCACTGCACGTATGCAAATTTCCCCAGAACAGCTGATCAGTAGCTCTGCTCTGCTGCCCTCTGCTGGATGATTGCCTTCACTCAAACTCCTCGGGTCTCCTTCGCAGATTCACCTTCAACTTAGGCTGACCGCACTGCACGTATGCAAATTTCCCCAGAACAGCTGATCAGTAGCTCTGCTCTGCTGCCCTCTGCTGGATGATTGCCTTCACTCAAACTCCTCGGGTCTCCTTCGCAGATTCACCTTCAACTTAGGCTGACCGCACTGCACGTATGCAAATTTCCCCAGAACAGCTGATCAGTAGCTCTGCTCTGCTGCCCTCTGCTGGATGATTGCCTTCACTCAAACTCCTCGGGTCTCCTTCGCAGATTCACCTTCAACTTAGGCTGACCGCACTGCACGTATGCAAATTTCCCCAGAACAGCTGATCAGTAGCTCTGCTCTGCTGCCCTCTGCTGGATGATTGCCTTCACTCAAACTCCTCGGGTCTCCTTCGCAGATTCACCTTCAACTTAGGCTGACCGCACTGCACGTATGCAAATTTCCCCAGAACAGCTGATCAGTAGCTCTGCTCTGCTGCCCTCTGCTGGATGATTGCCTTCACTCAAACTCCTCGGGTCTCCTTCGCAGATTCACCTTCAACTTAGGCTGACCGCACTGCACGTATGCAAATTTCCCCAGAACAGCTGATCAGTAGCTCTGCTCTGCTGCCCTCTGCTGGATGATTGCCTTCACTCAAACTCCTCGGGTCTCCTTCGCAGATTCACCTTCAACTTAGGCTGACCGCACTGCACGTATGCAAATTTCCCCAGAACAGCTGATCAGTAGCTCTGCTCTGCTGCCCTCTGCTGGATGATTGCCTTCACTCAAACTCCTCGGGTCTCCTTCGCAGATTCACCTTCAACTTAGGCTGACCGCACTGCACGTATGCAAATTTCCCCAGAACAGCTGATCAGTAGCTCTGCTCTGCTGCCCTCTGCTGGATGATTGCCTTCACTCAAACTCCTCGGGTCTCCTTCGCAGATTCACCTTCAACTTAGGCTGACCGCACTGCACGTATGCAAATTTCCCCAGAACAGCTGATCAGTAGCTCTGCTCTGCTGCCCTCTGCTGGATGATTGCCTTCACTCAAACTCCTCGGGTCTCCTTCGCAGATTCACCTTCAACTTAGGCTGACCGCACTGCACGTATGCAAATTTCCCCAGAACAGCTGATCAGTAGCTCTGCTCTGCTGCCCTCTGCTGGATGATTGCCTTCACTCAAACTCCTCGGGTCTCCTTCGCAGATTCACCTTCAACTTAGGCTGACCGCACTGCACGTATGCAAATTTCCCCAGAACAGCTGATCAGTAGCTCTGCTCTGCTGCCCTCTGCTGGATCATGGGGGGAGATTTTAACACAGTGCTGGATCCCACACTGGACCGGTCCAGTTCAAGGACGGGTAGGAGACCGGCGGCGGCCAAAGTGCTGAGGGGATACATGGACCAGATGGGAGGGGTGGATCCCTCGAGGTTTGGGAGACCGAGAGCGCGGGAGTATTCCTTTTTCTCTCACGTCCATAGGGTTTATTCCCGGATAGACTTTTTTGTCCTGAGCAGGGGGTTGATCCCGAGGGTGCAGGATGCCGAGTATTCGGCCATAGCGATTTCGGACCATGTCCCACACTGGATTGATCTGGAGATGGGGGAGGCACGGGACCAGCGCCCACTCTGGCGCCTGGATGTGGGGATGCTGGCGGAGGAGGAGGTGTGTAAGAGGGTTCGGAGAAGCATTGAGGGGTATCTGAATACCAATGATACGGGGGAGGTCCAGGTGGGGATGGTCTGGGAGGCTCTGAAAGCAGTGATCCGGGGGGAGCTGATCTCCATCCGGGCCCACAGGGAAAGGAGGGAGAGGAAGGAGAGGGAGAGACTGGTGGGAGAGCTTCTGGAGGTGGACAGGAGATATGCGGAGGCACCGGAGGAAGGGTTGCTGGGAGAATGGCGCAGGTTGCAGGCCAATTTTGACTTGTTGACCACCAGAAAGGCGGAGACACAGTGGAGGAGGGCGCAGGGCGCGGTATATGAGTATGGAGAGAAGGCGAGCAGGATGTTGGCGCATCAGCTCCGTAGGCGAGATGCGGCTAGGGAAATTGGGGGAGTGAAGGATGGGGGTGGAAATGTAGTGCAGAAGGGGACAAAAGTAAACGGGGTCTTTAGGGACTTTTACGAGGGATTGTACCGGTCGGAACCTCCGAGGGGAAGAGAGGGGATGGAGAGCTTCATGAACAGGCTATGTTTCCCAAGGGTTCAAGAGAGGCTGGTTGAGGGGCTGGGGGCGCCGATAGAGTTGGAGGAGCTACTCAGGGGGATCGGGCAAATGCAGTCAGGTAAGGCCCCGGGGCCGGATGGGTTCCCGGCAGAATTTTACAAAAAATATGCGGACCTGGTGGGTCCCCTGCTGGTGCGAACTTTCAATGAGGCATGGGAGGGGGGGGGCTTTGCCCCCGACGATGTCGCGGGCACTGATCTCTTTGATCCTAAAACGGGATAAGGACCCCTTGCAGTGCGGATCATATAGGCCTATCTCACTCCTTAACGTAGACGCTAAGTTGCTGGCGAAGATCCTGGCTACCAGGATAGAGGATTGTGTGCCAGAGGTAATTCATGAAGATCAGACAGGGTTTGTCAAGGGGCGGCAGCTCAACACGAATGTGCGGAGACTGCTCAATGTTATCATGATGCCGGCAGTGGAGGGGGAGGCGGAGATAGTGGTGGCGCTGGATGCAGAGAAGGCGTTTGATAGAGTTGAGTGGGGGTACCTATGGGAGGTGCTGGAGAGGTTTGGATTTGGGGAGGGATTCATCAAATGGGTGAGGCTGCTTTACGCGGCGCCGATGGCGAGTGTAGTCACAAATGGAAGGAGATCGGAGTATTTTAGGCTTTATCGTGGGACCAGGCAGGGGTGTCCCCTGTCCCCCCTGCTCTTTGCACTGGCGATTGAACCGCTGGCCATGGCGTTGAGGGAGTCAGGGAAGTGGAGGGGTCTGGTGCGGGGGGGGGGGGGGGGTGGAGCACCGGGTATCGCTGTATGCGGACGACCTGCTGTTATATGTGGCGGACCCAGAGGGGGGAATGCCGGGGTGATGGAACTGTTAGCGGAATTTGGGGGCTTCTCGGGCTATAAGCTGAACTTAGGAAAGAGCGAGGTATTTGTAGTGCACCCGGGAGATCAGGAGGAGGGAATTGGGAGGCTCCCCTTCAGGAGGGCAGTGAAGAGTTTCAGGTACCTGGGGGTGCAGGTGGCCAGGAGTTGGGGGGCTCTTCAAAAGCTTAACTTCACCAGACTAGTGGAACAGATGGAGGAGGAATTTAAAAGGTAGGACATGGTGCCGCTATCGCTGGCGGGCAGAGTGCAATCCGTCAAAATGACGGTTCTCCCGAGGTTCTTGTTCCTCTTCCAGTGCTTGCCCATCTTTATCCCTAGGGCCTTTTTTAAAAGGGTGACCAGCAGCATCATGGGATTTGTTTGGGCGCATGGCACCCCGAGGGTGAAGAGGGTCTTCTTGGAGCGGAGTAGGGATGGGGGGGGGCTGGCGTTGCCCAACCTCTCGGGGTACTACTGGGCGGCCAACGTGTCGATGGTGCGTAAGTGGGTGATGGAGGGGGAGGGGGCAGCATGGAAACGGATGGAGAGAGCGTCCTGTGGGGATACAAGCCTGGGGGCCCTGGTAACGGCGCCGTGGCCGCTCCCTCCCACGAGGTATACCACGAGTCCGGTGGTGGCGGCTACCCTCAAGATTTGGGGGCAGTGGAGGCGACGTAGGGGAGAAGTGGGGGGCTCGATGGAGGCTCCGTTAAGGGGGAACCATAGGTTCGTCCCGGGGAACATGGATGGGGGATTTCGGGGATGGTATAGAGCGGGCATTAGACAGCTGAAGGACCTGTTTATCGACGGAAGGTTTGCGAGCCTGGGGGAGTTGGAGGAGAAATTAGGGCTCCCGCCGGGAAACATGTTTAGATATCTGCAGGTAAAGGCATTTGCTAGACGGCAGGTGGAGGGATTCCCTGCGCTCCCCGCGAAGGGGGTGAGTGACAGGGTGCTCTCTGGGGTCTGGGTCGGGGAGGGGAAGATATCCGATATCTACAAGCTTATGCAGGAGGTGGAAGAGGCGTCAGTAGAGGAGCTGAAAACGAAGTGGGAGGGGGAACTGGGGGAACAGATCGAAGACGGGACATGGGCTGATGCCCTGGAGAGGGTAAATTCTTCCTCCTCGTGTGCGCGGCTTAGCCTCATCCAATTCAAGGTGCTGCATAGGGCCCACATGACTGGGACGAGGATGAATAGGTTCTTGGGGGTGAAGATAGGTGTGCCAGGTGCTCGGGGAGTCTAGCGAACCATGCCCATATGTTCTGGGCATGCCCGGCATTGGAGGAGTTCTGGAAGGGGGTGGCGAGGACGGTGTCAAGGGTGGTGGGATCCAGGGTCAAGCCAGGATGGGGACTCGCGATCTTTGGGGTTGGGGTAGAGCCGGGAGTGCAGGAGGCGAAAGAGGCCGGTGTGCTGGCCTTTGCGTCCCTAGTAGCCCGGCGAAGGATTTTGCTACAGTGGAAGGACGCGAGGCCCCCAAGCGTGGAGACCTGGATCAATGACATGGCGGGCTTCATTAAGCTTGAGAAGGTTAAATTCGCCCTGAGAGGATCGGTGCAAGGGTTCTTTAAACGGTGGCAACCTTTCCTCGACTTTCTGGCTCAACGATAGGGTACTGGGACAGTAGCAGCAGCAACCCGGGGGGGTGTGGGGGGGGACGTTGATTATGTTGGCTTATTTTATTTAAATTTGATTTATCTAATTTTAATTTATGGTTAAGTTCTCTTGTTTGGGGGGGGGGGGGGGGGGGGGAATGTGATACATGTGATGTTACGGTATGGGGGGAATTGTGGGTGTTATGGGGCTGTTAGTTGCATATTACTGCTTTTTGCTATACTTGTTATTATATTTTCTGTAAAAAATTCCAAAAAATTATTTAAAAAAAAATATATATATACTTCTTACTGACGAGCTTCCTTTTAATGCTCCCTTCCCCTCGCCCTGAACATGTCTTTCTCTAGTTTCTCTCCTATCATCTTCATGCCCCCTCCAAGCTTGTCTTATCCATGAGATCCTCCTTTTCTCTCTCTCCTATTCCCAATAATCTATTGACCACCCAACTTGTGATTTTTGTTATTTGTTCATGGGATGTGGGCGTCGCTGGCTGGGTCAGCATTTATTACCATCCCTGGGGGCATTTAAGAGTCCACCACATTGGTGTTGTTCTGGAGTCACATGTAGACCAGACCAGGTAAGGACAACAGATTTCCTTCCTAAAGGACATTCAAGAGCCAGATGGTTTTTACGACAATCGACAATTGTTTCATGGTCGTCATTAAATTTTTTATTCTAATTTTTTTATTGAATTCAAATTTCACTATCTGCCCGGGCCCCCAGAGCATTACCCTGGGTCTCTGGATTATTAGCCCAGTGATGATACCATTAAGGCACTGCCTCCCCTTATTGCTGACATTTTTTTCAATCAATTTAGAGTACCAATTATTTTTTATCCAATTAAGAGGCAATTTAGTGCGGCCAATCCACGTAACCTGCACATCTTCGGGTTGTGGGGATGAAACCCACACAGTCATGGGGAGAATGTGCAAACTCCACACAGACAGTGACCTGGGGCAGGGATTGAACCTGGGTCCTCAGCGCCATAGGCAGCAGTGCGAACCACTGCGCCACCTTGCCACCCTTGCTGACATTTTTAACACTTCTCTTTCCTCTGGTTTTGTCGGTCTCTCCTTCATATGTGCTGTCATCACCTCTCTTCAAATAAAACAACCCATGACCCCACCATGCTTGCAAACTATCTCCCTTTCCTCTCATCTTTGAAAGTGTTGCTTGTACTCATCTTTACTGGATTTCATGTTTGAATCCCTCTAATCAGCTTTCCACTCCTGCCACATTGTTAAAACTGCTCTCAGGATTATACTTGTGACTTTGATATGTGACTATGACAAAAGCAAACTATCCACCCTCGTCCTTCTTGACCTGCCTGCATCCATTGACATAGTTGATCACACTATCCTTTTCTAATGCCTCTCCTCCATCATCCAGGTTGATGGGACTGCACTTTCCTGGTTCCATTTTTATCTATCTAATAAGAGCCATTCTGTTCTTGCTCCTACATAGTAAGCTCCGATGTCCCCTTAGAATCCATCCTTGGTCCCCCTATTTCTCACCTTTATGCTGCCCCTTGATGACATTATCTAAAAAGGTGCCAGTTTCCACATGCATACTGATGACACCCAGCTTTGCCATCTCTCTTGAACCCCCCAGTATCTCTACAGACTGTTTGTCTGACATCCAATACCGAATGAGCAAATATTCCCGTACCAGCCTCCCCGAACAGGCGCCGGAATGTGGCGACTAGGGGCTTTTCACAGTAACTTCATTGAAGCCTCCTCGTGACAATAAGCGATTTTCATTTTCATTTCATTTCATCCCAAGACTGAGCCATTGTCTTTAGTCCATTGTCTTTAGAGGGCAACCCCCCTCCCCAACCCCCGCGCGGCACGCACCACCCACCCACACCTATCTCTATCTCCTCAAAGAATCTGCTCATTCTGGCCAGCGTCATATGCGCCCTAAGGACTACATTAAATTGATTGAGACTAAGCCTAACACACGAAGAGGATGCGTTCACGCTCCTCCAAGCCTCTTCTCATAATCCAGCCTCCATTCCTTCCTTCCCCCCCCCCAAAAGCTCTTCCTCCGACTTCCGCTTAGCGTCTCCGATTGGGACACCCTCTCAGTCCAACAATTCCTTATAAATCTCCGGCACCCTACCTTTGCCAACTCCTGTTTTCGACACCATCTTGCCCTGTAGTCCTAGGGGCAGCAGTTCGAGAAAGGGCGACACCTGCTTCCTAACATAATCCTGTACTGTCAGTACCAGAACCCATTCCCGCTGGGTAGCTCCTACTCCTCTTCCAGTTCCTCTAAGCTCAAAAAACTGCTCCACACAATTGGGTCCCCAAGCCTTTCGATCCCACCCTCGGGCAAACCTGTGGTTCCCACTGATTGAGCTCAAACCCCAGGTGCTTCCGCCCCATCACCACCAGGCGCGTGGAGGACCTGGCTGGCGAGAACGGCAGATCTGCTGTTAGCAGTGCCCCTAAACTAGTGCCCTTGCAAGAGGCTGCCTCTGTCACCTCCCTCACCGATCCCTCTGCTATTACCCACTTCCTAACCATGGCTATATTTGCTGCCCAGTTGTAGTCGAGCCCAGTGTCTCTATAGCGATCGTTAGCCTGCCACTTTCTATTGGTTTTCTCCTAATTGCTCCTAGTTACCCAGAAAAAAATGTTGTTATGGGTGAAAATTATTCAGAAGATGTGAATGCTTGTGAAATTCTATTAATCAATGTTCAGTTGGGTAGAACTAGAATGGTTATTTATCTAGGTATAGAATCCAAAACTAGATGGGTGTAAGGAACAGTCCAGATTCACCCTCTTCATTCCAACACCTGATACTGATATACCCAAGTACAGAAATATTTGACATGTGGTTATTCATTTATTAGCTAGGCATGACAAACTTGGATTTTAATGGCTAGATCAAATTTTCATTAAAGAAAAAAGTTATTTCATTTTACTCAAACCAGAAACAAGAAGTGCTTTAGTAAACCAGCAGGTGGTGCTGTTTAGCTTTACTAACAGTTGATGAGCTAAAATGCCTTTGTTTTAAGCCATGTTTCCTAAACTTGTGACATTTCATTGGGACAAATGTTTAAAAATCAGTAACAAACAATTATGGCTAATATTTTAAAATAAAGACTAGGAAAACTGTACAATGCATGCTGCTCTATCATTTTAGGGGTATTGTTTAAAGGAATTTCTGAACCTGATTATTAGAATTGAGTCAGTTGAAGTAGAGAAGTAAACAGTTATAAATCCAAGGAATAATTTGGCATCAGCTGAAGATGTTAGTTAAGCTCCATCACTCAATTCGATTCAATACCTGCTTCAAGCCTGCTGTCAACATTTACTGTTTAAAATATTTTGGAAAGACTGCAATGGGCCGAACAACTATTTACAGGTAACAGGACAGTTTAATTTGGGTTTTATGCAGTTTAATCAGCATCTGTGGAGTGAATTGATTTCATATTTAAGGTGTACACTGTTCATCAGTTCTGACTGGTGCTGACTGATATGTTGATTCTTTTTTGTTTTTGTTTCAAAATTCCAATATCTGCAGTTTTGTTTCTGATAGCTACTTTTAACAAGTCCTCACACCACATTTGCTTGCGTTGTCGTGAGGCATCTTCAGTTTAAAACAAAACTGTGGTACCTTTGTTTTTGTGCTTGAATGCATTTAAACAATTTTTTCTCTCTTTTCAAATTCTGTCCGTATTTAACTTTATTTTCCAATTACTTTAGGTTGGACGTCTTGAAAATGCAATTGGCTGGTATCATAGTCATCCAGGTTATGGATGCTGGCTTTCAGGAATAGATGTCAGTACACAGATGTTAAATCAACAGTTCCAGGAACCATTTGTAGCAGTTGTGGTATGTGCCCTATTTTTATTTATATTTTACCTGAAATACATTATTAATATATTTAAAATCTTCATGCACTTCCTGCCAACTTCTGCCATTTTAAATTCCCCTGGTAGCAACTTGGAACATCTAAGTTTCATACTTTTCTGCAATTTGAGTCATGTCTGTGTTAATGTTATTATATTACACCAAGCACTTTATGCTTTTGGCTAACCAATTTTATTCACAAAATACTTTTGTGCATTTATGTGAATGGATCGCAAACCTCCTGATAGTAGTCTCACTCATTTTAATTCCTTCTCCCTCTTCCCTCTTTATTAATTTTTCTTTGGCCATTTTTACTTTCTTTCTGTTTCATCAGTGTTTTTCTCTCCTTCCCCTACCATATTGTTTCTAACAAAGTTAAACCTTTCTCCGTGACACTCTTTACTTTAAGAAGTCTTACAATACCAGGTTAAAGTCCAACAGGATTGTTTGGAATCACTAGCTTTCGGAGCTTAGCTCCTTCATCAGGTGAGTCCCATCTCCAGCCGGCACCTCCACATCATGACTCTTTACTCTGGCAGTGAAGACATCAGTTCCAGCCGTTCAGTCAGGTACATCCACCGAAGACTTTCCCTCTGCAGATCTAATCACAATGATTCATGAACTTCCTCCACCTTCACTCTAGCCAAGCATTTCATCATCATATTTTACTGTTCCTATATTAACTAATGTATGATACAGGAAATATGAGGTTTCTACCCTTGGATCTTTAATGTGCCTCTTAATTGATGAAACTCCAGCTACTGCACCATGAGAAATGGCTTCACAGTATTTAATTGGAAGAAATTGCTGTTCATCCAATAGAAGATCAGCCTAATAATTCAGAATGTCTGTTATCAGCCTAATAATTAAACTACAGTGGAGAAATTGAACAAGGTAGTGGTGAAGTTAAAGCTGGGTAGCTAGGTGTTGTCAGCATACAGGGAAACGCTAAAGTTGTGATTTTTTGATGATATCGCCAAGGGGTTGCACATAAAGCAAATTATGAGGAGTCCAAGGATAAATCTGACAAATGGTGTGAGATGGGTGGGGAAATGAAACCATTGCAAGTGATCAGCTGGCAGATATAGAGAAGAGAGGGACAATACCTGAAGATAGGGAACCATTAACAAATATCCATTAACATGGGGACTAAGAAGGGAAGTTGGTTGCTTACAGTTTTGTGGGAATTGGGTTGACGGAGCAGGCATGTGTCTTCATGCCATGATATGTTCAGAGATGGCATGATGGGAGATTAAATAAAAACTAGAGAAAGATGCAACTTCAGATAGGAAGGAGCTTTAGCGGAAGTTTGTCCCGGTGGAATAAGGCAGCTGATTGGAAGACCTCAATCAAGTTAATGGGCTCCTTCTCACGGCGCCGAGGACCTGGGTTCGATCCCTGCCCCAGGTCGCTGTCCGTGTAGAGTTTGCACATTCTCCCCGTGTCTGCATGAGTCTCGCCCCCCCCCACAACCCAAAGATGTGCAGGGGAGGTGAATTGGCCACATTTAAACTGTCCCTTAATTGGGAAAAAAAGAATTGGGTGTTCTAAAAAAAAATGTTTTAAAGTTAATGAGTGCCTTGCACTTATCATTTGATTTGAGGATGGAGGAGACATGGGAGAAGGGCTTAAGCAGATGATTTGCAGTTGAGGGAAGCAGCTGGGGGCCATCTTTGCATTCCAGAATGATCTTGGAACAGTGAGCAGTTTTAGCAGACAGGAGCAGGACTCGATGGTGCTTTGTGTTGACACAAATCTGGCAGTAAATCGCTAGATCGGTTATCCACCATATCAGAACATATCTGTTCAAGTCTACACCCTTTGGTCTTTGGGGAACAGAAAAGGTTTATTGGGGACTACTACATCAAAAGTTAGGGTGTGTTTGAACAAATCAGTGCAAAAATGTTGTGAACGGAGGGCTAAAGATTAGATGGTTAGGATTTTGAAAATTCAGTAATAGGTAAATTATTGTTTTCCAAAGCAGAAGGAGGAGATGGGGTTGGGGGTGGAGAGTGTATGAGGAAATTAAATACTCTTTTTTTTTCTCTCTCAAAGAGTCATTAGTATGTAGAATTCTCTTCCCCAGAAAGCGATGGAGGCTGAGTCATTGAATTTATTTAAAGCAGAGTTAGACAATTTTTTGATGGACAAAGGAGTTATGGTTTATGGGAGGGCAGACAGGAAATTGGAGTTGAGACCATAACCAGATTAACCATCATCTTATCGAATGGCAGAGCAGGCTTGAAGGGTTGCATGGCCTACTCCTTCTCAAGTCCTATTTTCTTACACTTGGAAATGATTGATGCACTGGATGCAGCATATATTGACAGCATCAAGACTATGTGAGATGACCACTAACCAGGTCAAGGGGGAGTGGATGAATACGGTTTGAAGGTTTTGCATCGAGGGAGGGATTAAGGAGTAAAGAGGACAGTGAACTCTGAGTTTTGTGTATAATTTAGGAACTTCTCTTAATTCATTCTTTCACACATGGACTATCTATGTGCAATACACGTTAATATTTCAGTTGCATTTTAAGGTTAATTCTATTGGTTTGTTGATGATAGCAATTTTATCAAGTTATGCTGACCAAAACTTCTTTTTTCAGATTGACCCAACAAGAACTATATCTGCTGGGAAAGTAAATTTGGGGGCATTCAGGACATATCCTAAGGTAACTCTTATTGCTAATTTTCTATCCTAATCTCTTCCCTCTTGAAACCATTTGTTTTTATAGGCTGCACCCCAACACCTTGTGCATCTATCCTACTTGGCTTTATTTCATAAAATAATTTAAACAGTAAATAGGCTATATGCCAATGAATGGGAGAGGAGACCCTTCCCTGCCTGTCACCTTCTTAGATTGGATTGGATTTGTTTATTGTCACGTGTATCGAGGGACAGTGAAAAATATTTTTATACGAGCAGCTCAAACAGATCGTTAATGGGTCACTGTCCGTGAGGAGTTTGCACATTCTCCCCGTGTCTGCGTGGGTTTCACCCCCACAACCTAAAGATGTGCAGGATAGGTGGATTGGCCATGCTAAATTGCCCCTTAATTGAAAAAATAATTGGGTACTCTAAATTTATTTTAAGAAAACAAAAAAAAAACATCATTAAGTACATGAAAAGAAAATACATAATAGGACAAAACAAGGTACACAATGTGAATACATGGACACCGGCATCGGGTGAAGCATACAGGAGTGAAGTAATAATCAGGTCAGTCCATAAGAGGGTCGTTTAGGAGTCTGGTAACAGCGGGGAAGAAGCTGTTTTTGAATCTGTTCGCGCGTGTTTTCAGACTTTTGTATCTCCTGCCTGATAGAAGAAGTTGGAAGAGTGAGTAAGCCGGGTGGGAGGGGTCTTTGATTATGCTGCCCGCTTTCGCCAGGCAGTGGGAGGTGTAGATGGAGTCAATGGATAGGAGGCAGGTTTGTGTGATGGACTGGGCTGTGTTTACGACTCTCTGAAGTTCCTTGCGGTCTTGGGCTGAACAGTTGCCTACCAGGCTGTGATGCAGCCAGATTGATGCTTTCTATGGTGCATCCGTAAAAGTTGGAAAGAGTTAATGTGGACATGCCGAATTTCCTTAGTTTCCTGAGAAAGTATAGGCGCTGTTATGCTTTCTTGGTGGTAGCGCGACGTGGGTGGACCAGGACAGATTTGTGGTGAAGTGCACCCCTAGGAATTTGACACTGTTAACCATCTCCATCTCAGCCCCGTTGATGCTGCCAGGGCAGTGTACAGTACTTTGCTTCCTGAAGTCAATGACCAGCTCTTTAGTTTTACTGGCGTTGAGGGACAGATTGTTACGGTGCACCACTCACTAGGTTCTCTATTTCCCTCCTGTATTCTGACTTGTCGTTATTCAAGATCCGGCCCACTATGGTCGTGTCGTCAGCAAACTTGTAGATGGAGATGGAACCATATTTTGACAACACAGTCGTGTGTGCACAGGATGTATAGTAGGGGACTAAGTATGCAGCCTTGCTGGGTCCCAGTATTGAAGACTATTGTGGAGGAGGTGTTGTTGTTTATTCTTTCTGTTTGTGATCTATGGGTTAGAAAGTCGAGAATCCAGTTGCAGAGTGAAGAGCCAAGCCTTCGGTTTTGGAGCTTTGATATGAGTTTGGCTGAGATTATGGTGTTGAAGGCGGAGCTGTAGTCAGTAAATAGGAGTCTGATGTAGGAGTCTTTGTTGTCGAGATGCTCTAGGGATGAGTGTAGGGCCAGGAAGATGGCGTCTGCTGTGGACCGGTTGTGGCGGTATGCGAATTGCAGTGGATCTGGGAGTATGAAGTTGATGCGCTTCATGACCAATGTCTCGAAGCACTTCATTACGACTGATGTCAGGGCCACCGGATGGTAGTCATTGAGGCACGTTGCCTGGTTCTTCTTTGACACCGGTATGTTGGTGGTCTTCTTGAAGCAGGTTGGGGACCTCGTGATTAAAGATTGGATATTCCAAATCTATATTGCTCAATTACGCGCAACTTGAAACAATGGGAGAGAATCCAAGAAAAATTTAACCTGGATAGTAAAATTCTTCTGCTGTGTGGCTTCTTTAAAAAAAATATTTTATTGGAAGGACACTCAGACTAGAAGCCCGCCAACATTTCCCATTACATTTACCTGTGTAGCTAGCACAGTGCAATTGTA
Source organism: Scyliorhinus canicula (assembly GCF_902713615.1). NCBI lineage: Eukaryota > Metazoa > Chordata > Chondrichthyes > Carcharhiniformes > Scyliorhinidae > Scyliorhinus > Scyliorhinus canicula. The sequence goes on along the minus strand of NC_052155.1, from coordinate 108,205,645 downwards.
GCCCTCCCACTAGCACTAAATATCAATCAGCACAAGCATTGTGAGAATAGATGAACCATAGAGACACACTTAGAATTTCCTGGTCTGCTGCAGCTTCTTCCGCAATTAACTTCCAATATCTTCAATTTTATCGTCTGCTTAGATGCTTGCTAGCTTTTGAATTGCTTGCTTCAGCCTTGGCAGTCCCTTCTACCTTGAGTATGAGTGCTTTTTTTTTTCTATACCTCAACTGCCTGATTGGATTTAGGCCTTTAATACAGGACTACTATGATCACTAGGTTGATTCCAAGGATGAAGGATTTGTCTTATGAAGGGAGATTGAACAGTTTAGGCCTCTATTCGCTGGAGTTTAGAAGAATGAGAGGAGATTTGATTGAGGCACATAAGATGCTAAAGGGGATTTGCAGGGTAGATGTAAAGCAGATGTTTCCCCTTGTTGGACATTCTAGAACAAGAGGCCGTAGCTTCTGGCTAAGGGGTGACTGATTTAAAACTGAAATGTCCTGAATCTGGAATTCTCTACCCCAGAGTACATTGGGTACCAAAACACTGAACAAACAAAGAGGAGATAGGTTTTTAATGAGCGAGGGGTTGTGGGGAGTGGACAGGATGGTGGAGATGAGGCCAAGATGGGATCAGCCATGATTGCATTGAATGGCGGAATGGGCTCGAGGGGCTGGAATGTTTAATAAACTCGCCTCGGCCACATTAATACTCTTGGAGGCTTTTCCTAGCTGTCCTCCTGAAACTTGTAATCTCTATTTGCAATTTGCAGGTCTGCTATTCTTGGTGACCTCTGCTGATTGGTCTCTCAACAACAACTTGCATTTATATAGTTATTTTATTGTCGGAAATCATCGGGTCCTTCATATATAACAAAAGATCATTTGCATGCAGGGGCATCATGTTCCACTCCACCCCTAACTATCCCTCTCCACTTGTCCGAAGTCCTCGGGGCAATGGCCAATGGCTTAATCACTAATGCAAACAGGAGGGCAGTCATAGGACACCCTTGCCTCTTCCCCCTGTGCAACTGGGGAAAAAAAAAACAAATTCCTGGTATTCCTGTGAACGCTATCCAAAGGAACCTTGTATAGAAGACCCCCCCCCCCCCCCCCCCCCCCCCCGTGTCACTAACTTAAGGCTGAACCAAAACAACTCTAAAACCACAAAGTTGGACCTCCACTCCATCCTATCAAACATCTTTTCTGCATCTCATGACACAATTATCTCTGGCTCTGGGCTGGCTGCTGGGATAAGAACCACATTTGTCAGTTGCCGCACATTGGGCACAGTCTTCGGCACTTTACAAATCCCGTTTGGTCCTCTGCAACTACCTACAGGAGACAAGGTTCCAACCTGAATGCCAGATCCTTCGCTAACAGCTTAGCATCTACGTTAAACAGTGAAATCCTTGAAGGGAGATGGATACCTGCCCAAGCATTGCAGGAAGGGAACGAGATTAGGATAGATGACCAAAAGTTTAGTCAAAAAGGTGGTTTTAAGTCCAGTCTTGCTGGAGGAGAGAGAAGTCGAGGAGAGAGTTGCAGAGCTTAGGATGTAGATAACTGAAAGCATGGTTGGCAATAACTGAGTGGTGAAAATTGGGAATACTCAAGATGCCAAAATTGGAGAAACATAGAGATCTTGGGAAGAGGAGGAAACTGAGATGGGGAGGAATTTGAAAATGAGCATGAGAATTTTAATGTAAGTGTGATCATGGGTGATTGATGAAAGGGGGACTTGGTTGAGTTCGGATCTAATTATTGTAACAGAGTTTGGATGAGCTCAGTTTACGGAGTCTAGAAGATAGGTTTACCATGAGCATTGGAATAAAGAAGAGGAAACAAAGTCATGGATGAACTACTTTGGTGTCCTCTGTTGTCTTCCCTTTTGCTCTTTTTGTCTCTCCGCTTCTCAACTGGCCAAACATGATTGGTTAATGTTTGTAGACAGTTGGCTTCATGCTAATTTTATTGTGGCTGCGAGACGCTTATTGTACTAATATGAAACCTCCTAGCAAGACAGACATCAGGAGCTTCAAAGAATTGGGAAGTGAAGCGAACAAATGAAGAAAAAGTAGGGTAAATATGGCAGAGAGAATCACATGGCATAAAGATTATGAATTAGGATGAATTAGAGAAATCACAGATCAATTTATGGGGACAAAAATTAGAAAGGTGAAATGCAAGTTAAGAATCAGGGATGCAAACGACTGACCATGAGAAACTTCTGAAGATTTACTGATGAAAGTGTGTGTTAATTTTAACTGTAGTTGCTAGATTTTATGTAAATTCACAGAAATCAAGTTCAATTTTTTATTTGTATAAAAGGATGGAAAAACATTGATCAGAAAACATTTAACTAGGCAAATTTGTCCTTTTTCAATTATTTCAAAAATTCTATTGCATACTTTATTTTTTAGGGTTATAAACCACCCGATGAAGGTCCTTCAGAATACCAGACTATTCCTCTTAACAAAATAGAGGATTTTGGAGTACACTGTAAACAGTAAGTAACCACTTCGGAAGTGTTTATCTCGCATGGATATACATTTCAATAATAACCGTGAATAATGCTGCTTTCCTATAATTATGTTTTAGAGTACCCTGTCATTCATCTGAATTTTGAGGCAGCAATGATGGCAAAGCTGTCAGCATTCACCACCTTATTGTAGGGATTCTATGATTCCAAGGGGCAATTTATCATAGCCAATCCACCTAACCTGCACATATTTGGACCGTATCTGCGTGGGTTTTCTCTGGATGCGGTTTGTTGAATGAGGCATGACCTGCTTTAGGACAATGTTAATTACTGCCAAATAGCCTCACTGATCCTGAAAGAGCAATTTTATATTCACCGACCAAGTGTGACATCAAGGAGCTCGAGTAAAATTGGAGTCAATGCGAATTGGGATGGGGGAGGTTACGCTCCAATGGCGGAATGTATACCTTGCACAAAGGAAAATTCTTAACATTGACTCCCTCCACCACTGGAGCAGTATGTACCATCTATAAGATGTACTGAACTGTGCTGAGATCAGTGTTCTGATGAATTGTGTAATAAAGGCGGTAGACAGGGCTTTAAACCAAATAGTAAGGGCAAGGGATCACTTGATGGAAGGTATGGTAAATTAAAATAGAAAGGCATGGATGTTAGGAAATAGTGATGTGTTGAGGAGTGTACATATTACAGAGAAGGAGGTGCTGGAAGTCTTAAAACGCACCACGGTAGATAAATCCCCGGGACCTGATGAAATGTATCTCAGGGCATTGTGGGAGGCTAGGGAAGAAATTGCAGGTACCCCAGCAGAGATATTTGCATCATCAACAGCCATGGGTGTTGTAACTGAAGATTGGAGGGTAGCTAATGTTGTGCCTTTGTTTAAGTAGGGTCGCAGGGAAAAGCCTGTGAACAACAGACCGGTGAGCCTAACGTCTGTGGTGGAGAGGTTGTTCGAAGGTATTCTGAGAGACAGGAGTGTTGACATTAGTTTCAATGATCAAGATATGGAATCAGTTTGGTTAGCAATAAGAAATCACAGTGGGAAGAGGTCAATTGTGGGAGTAGTTTTTAGGCCTCCTAACAGTGACACTCTAGGATGGGGTGTTCAGGAAGAAACAAAGTGGCTTCTAAAAAGTGCTGTGCAATTATCATGGGTGATTTTAATCCACATATCGGCAGGATGAATCAGATTGGCAAAGGTATGTTGGAAGATGAGTTCATAGTGTTTTCAAGACAGTTTCTTGGAGTAGAACATTCCAGAGTCAACAAGAGAACAGGCCATTCCAATCGGGTAGCATGCAATGAGACTGAATTAGTTCATGATCTCATAGGAAAAGAGTCATGGCATGATTGACTTTCATGTTCCGCTTGAGAAGCGAAGAATGGGCCGAAGACTACTGCCCTAAAATTAAGTAAGAGCTATTACAATGATATGAAGACCAAGCTGGCTGAGGTGAACTGGGGAAATAGGTTAAGGGGTAAGTTAGTAAAAATGCAGTGTCAGGAGATCTTTCATAATATTCTGAAAAGATGCATTCCAGTGAGAAAGAGATACACTAAGGGAAGGATACACCATCCATGGCTAACTAGGGAGATTAAAGATAGTATCAAATTGAAAGCAAAAGCATACAATTCTGTGAAGATTAGTGGTAGGCCAGAAGTTTGGACAGAATTTCAAAACCAGCGAAGAATGACTAAAAAGTTAATAAGGAGTAAGATTAGTATGCAAAAAGCTAGCCAGAAATACTAAAAACAGAGCAAAGAGGTTCTACGTGTTTTTTTTTTTAAAAAAGAGTAACTACAGTGAATGTTGGTCCGAAGAGTAAGTCTGGGAATTCATAGAATTTACAGTGCAGTAGGAGGCCATTCGGCCCATCGAGTCTGCACCGGCTCCCCGTGTCTGCGTGGGTTTCCTCCGGGTGCTCCGGTTTCCTCCCACAGTCCAAAGACGTGCAGGTTAGGTACATTGGCCATGCTAAATTGCCCTTAGTCCAAAAGATTGGGAGGGGTTGTTGGGTTACGGGGATGGGGTTGAAGTGAGTGCTTAAGTGGGTTGGTGCAGACTTGATGGGCCGGGTGGCCTCCTTCTGCACTGTATGTTCAATGTAATAAGGAAATGGTGGAAGGGTTGTACAGATATTTTCTGTCTGCCTTCACTGTAAAGACAAATAATATCCCAGAAATACTTGTAAATAAAGAGGAGAAAAAGAGGGCGGAACTTAAAACAATTACCATCAGCAGGAAAAGTGCACTGAGAAAGCAATTTTTTAAAATGTTTTTATTTAGGTTTTTCATTTTCTAAGAACAAAATAAACTAGTTTGTGTGGACCAGATGCAATTTACTAAAGCCGAACAAAGAAATGTACAGCAGAGGAACACACCCTTCGGCCATCCAAGCCTGCGCCAACCATGCTACCAGTCTAACCTAAATCCTTTTACACATCTGGGGCCCGTATCCCTCTATTCCCTCCATGCTATTCATGTATTTGTCAAGATGCCCCATAAATGTCACTATCATACCTGCTTCTACCTTCAGAGTTCCAGGCACCTAGTACTTTCTGTGTATAAAAAAAAACTTACCTCTCACATCTCCTCTAAACTTTGCCCCTCGCACTTTAAACCTATGTCCCCTAGTAACTGACTCTTCCATCCTGGAAAGAAGCTTCTGACTATCCACTCTGTCCATGCCACTCATAATTTTGTAGACTTCTGGCAGATCGCCCCTCAACCTCCGTTGTTCCAACGAGAACAAGCCACGTTTATCCAACCTCCTCATAGCCAATGCCCTTCATATCTTGCAACATCCCGGTAAACCTCTTCTATATGCTGTCCAAAGCTGCCACATCCTTTTGGGAGTGTGGCGGCCAGAATTGAACATCATATTCCAACCGTGGCCGAACTAAGGTTCTATACAGCTGCAGCTTGTCTTGCCAATTTTTATACTCAATGCCTGGTCCGATGAAGGCAAGCATGCCACATGCCGTCTCAAACATTGGAGGTAACCTCCCCCCCCCCCCCCCCCCCCCAATCGTTGTTCGGGCTCCATCTTGGGCCCTGTCCTCTGTCGTAGATGCTGCAGGCCCTCTTTCGCTTTGGATTTGTTACTGTTGCCAACATAGAATCAGAGAATTTACAGTGCAGAAGGTGGCCATTTGGTCCATCGAGTTTGCACCGGCCCTTGGAAAGAGCACTCCACCCAAGCCCCCACCTCCAACCCATCCCCGTAACCCATTCACCCCACCTTCCCTTTTTTTTGACACTAAGAGCAATTTAGCGTGGCCAATACACCTAACCATCAGGTGTGCCAGCTAATCCGCAGCTCTGGGCGATTTTGCTGATCGTCATCCGAACAGGATTCTCCGGTGTGCGAGTAGGGAAGCAAAAGCCAGGGCATTGGCCCTCTTGATCAGTTCTGGCTGATCCAAAACCCCGAAGACTCCCACTCTTGGGCACGGCCCCACCCTCATCCCCACAACCTTGGACATTGCCTCGAAGAAGGCTGTCCAGAACCCAACAAGTCTGGGGCAGACACAGAACATGTGGGCGTCGTTGGCTGGGCCTCACTGACATCGTTCACACTTGTTCTCCTCCTATGGGAAGATCCTGTTCATTCGGGGTCTGGTTGGGTGTGTTCTGTGCACCACTTTGAACTGCATGAGACATAGAACATACAGTGCAGGAGGCCATTTGGCCCATCGAGTCTGTACCGACCCACTAAAGCCCTCACTTCCACACTATCCCCGTAACCCAATAACCCCTCTTAACCTTTTTGGTCAACTAAGAGCAATTTATCATGACCAATCCACCTAACCTGTACGTCTTTGAACTGTGGAGGGGAAACCGGAGCACCCGAGGAAACCCACGCAGACACTGGGAGAATGTGCAGACTCTGCACAGACAGTGAATTTGTTTTGTGCTAGTTTGAATGGTAGCCCCTCCAGCTCCCCCATTCAGGTTCACCGGGAATACCTTGCTCTTGCCCAGGTTGAGTTTGTCGCCTGAGAAGTTCTCCAACTCTTCTAGGAGCTTCATGATTTCCTTCAAGCAGTTCTGCGGGTCGGAAATGTAGAGGAGCAGGTCATCTGCATAGAGTGAGACTCTGTGCTCTCTGCCTCCTCTTCGGTTACCCTTCCAGCCTTTTGCGTCTTGCAGAGTGATCGCCAAGGGTTCAATTGCCAAGGCGAACAGGAGCGGGGACAGCGAGCATCTCTGCTTGGTGCCTCTCAGCAACTGGAAGTATTCGGAGCTGGTGGTATTGGTCTGAACTTGGGGACGATGTACAGGAGTTAAACCGGGTCCCATGCCCAAATCGCTCCATTCCATGGTACTTCTATTCGATTCTGTCGAACTAACTTTCTGTGTCCAAGGAGACGATCACCTCTGGTGTTCTTTCCCTGGATGGGGTTAGTATCACACTTAGCAGCTTTCTGATGTTCACAGTTAGCTGTCTACCATTGACAAAGCCCATCTGGTTCTCTCTGACCACTTCTGGTACACAGTCTTCCAGCCTTTTAGTCAGGACTTTTGTGAGTATTTTTGCATCTACGTTCAGCAGCGAAATGGGTCTATATGACCGGAATTCCGTCGGGTCTTTATCTTTCTTGGGTATCAGCGATTATGGTCGCCCTTGTTTGCATAGGAGGCAGGGAGCCCCTCGCTAGCGAGTCTTCGAACATCTCCAGTAGGTGTGGGGCCAGAGCTGGTGCAAATCTTTTATGGAAGTCTGCCAGGAACCCATCGGGTCCCGGCTCCTTCACCGCCTGCATGGAGTTGATGCTCTCCATGACCTCTCGCAGTCCTATTGGTACTTCCAGTTCCTTCCGACTATCGTCCCCACAACTGGAATGTCCAGTCCATTGAGGAACCGTTTCATCGCCGAGTCCCTGTCAGGTGGCTCAGAGGTCCCCAGTCGAAGGCCTCCAATGCTCGGTTGACCTTTTTTGGTTTTGCTACCAGTCCGCCTCTGCTATGCTTTACCTGGGCTATCTCCCTCAGGACTGTCTGCTTTCTCAGCTGGTGAGCCCACAGGTGATTAGCCTTCTCTCCATGTTCAGAAAAGGTCCCCGAAGTCTGCCGGAGTTGTTGCACTGCCTTCCTGGTGGATAATAGGTTAAAGTCTATTTGTAGTTTTTTTTTCCTCTCCACCAGAAGCTCGACAGTCGGGGCCTCGGAGTACCTTCGGTCAGCCTCCAAGGTGGAGTTGATCAGTTGCTGGCTGGTTTGTCTCCCTTCCCTATCCCTACGTGCCTTGTAGGTTATAATCTTTCCCCTAATCACACCTTCAGTACCTCCCAGAACATAGAAGGTGGGACTTGCCCGTTTATGCTATTTGTAACGTACTCCCCGATGGCCTGTGATGTTTTCTGGCAGAGGACATTGACAGCGCAGAAGTCCATGTCCAACTTCCATGTAGGGCATTGGGCACGGCCCATCTCCAACCTCGCATTCATACAATGTGGAGCGTGGTCAGAGATGACTATTGCGGATTATTCCGCTCTTACTATTTCTGGAAGAACCGATTTTTTTTTTTTTTTTTTTTTTCCCCACTGCAAAGAAGTCAATACGGGTGCATACATTGTGCGGTGGTGAAAAAAATTAAAATTCCTTCTCACCAGGGTGTAGGAACCCCCTTGGGTCCACTATCTGCTCTATGAATGCTCTGAATTCTCTAGCATATTGCCTGGGAATCTTCCCAGAGCTTTGTGGGATTTCACATTCATGACATCATGTCGGCACTCAAAATTGCGGATTTCAGAATTTTTCGGATGAGGAACACTCTACCTGCTTTATAATCACTACATTTTACTAAATTATACCATATATATGTGCAGCATTGCGCATTCATAACTGAACTAACTAGCAAAACAAAATAAGTCACTAAGTATCAAGGCTGGGATTCTCTTTTCCCCCTGTCAGTGCACCCCCGCCTGGTTTCCTGGCGGGCGTGGAGTGGCTTCAATGGGAAATCCCATTGACAAGTGTTGGGAAGATAGATTCCCGCCGCCAGCAAACGGTGCATCACCGAGAAACACGTTGCTGGGGGACTGGATAATCCAGCCCCATATAAACACAATACCGTATCTAATAAAGACGCTTCCCATAGAATACCTTAGATTGACCAAGCTCCATCTCGTGGTAGGAATTACTCAGTGCAGTTATCAGTGGAAATCCCAGAACTACCTGCACTGACTAAGATCTGCTACTAGATGGAGTCCCGAGTTCAGCATCAGTAAAGTGAGCAGTGAAGATTAGAGTGGAGCCAGCAGTGAGGAAAGAAACAAGAGGGTGGGAGGGAAGGTCTGGGATAACGGGTGGCAGCAGGGGGAAGAGGCGATGAGTGGGTGAGCAGACAGGCCACAGAAGAGAAAGTCTCTGGCAAATGGTGTTAAAGTGAAAAATTAAAAAGAAATACTGACACTACTTCATTTAATGCCTTGAAAGTGGAACATTGTGAGGACTTGTTGTTCTTGAGAAAAGTGTAATAACATTAGAAACAGTTCAGAGATGTTTTACTTGGCTGATTCCTGATTAGGTTATCCTTAGGAGGAAAGGTTGGCCTGTATCCATTAGAGTTTAGAGAAATGAGAGGTGATTGTATTAAAACATATAAGATCCTGCAGGGTCTTGACAGATTGGATGCTAAGTTGATGCTTCCCATTGTGGGAGACACTAGAACTAGGGGACACAGTTTCAAAACTAAAGGTTTCACATTTAATGTTAAAATGGGATTTTTCTGTCAGAGGGTTGTTGTCTGTGAAATTATCTTCTCCAGAGAGCAGTGCAGGCAGGCTCATTGAATATTTTACGGGTAAGTTAGATAGATTTATGGTTGACACGGGAATCAAAGGGTATATGCCAATGACTGGAAAGTAGAGCTGAGGCCACAATCAGATGAGCCATGATCTTATCAAATAACGATAAGAGGATGTTTCCACTTGTAGGAAAAACTAGAACCAGAGGAGACCATCTCAGATTAATTGGACGATCCTTTAAAACAGAGATAAGTAGGGATTTCTTCGGGGGGGGGGGGGGTGAATCTGTGGAACTCTTTGCCGCAGAAGGCTGTGGAGGCCAAATCACTGAGTGTCTTTAAGAGAGAGATAGATAGGTTCTTGATTAATAAGGGGATCAGGGGCAATGGGGAGGAGAAAAATAATCAGCCATGATTGAATGGCGGAGCAGATTTGATGAGCCGTGTGGCCTAATTCTGCTCCTATGTCTTATGGTCTTATAACGAAGCGGGGTCAAGGATCTGACTGGCTTGCTCTTACTCCTAATTTGTATGTTTGTAACTCACTAAAGCTTCTTCATCCTCTCCTAAACCCATGACCAAAAAGAACAAGGACATCTGATACATGGAAACATTTGCGAACTGCAAATTCCTCCTCTTGAGTCACACACTATCCTGATTTAGATCACTTTCTGTATAAAAATCCTTGAACTTTTTCCCTAACAGCACTGTGGTGTACCTATTGTCATGTTCTGTAGGCTGTCCGATGTGAATGATGAGTTACAGAACATCTAGTTTAAATAGTTTATGATGAAACAACTGCGTGGTAAAGATAACTAGAATAAATAAAATAATTAACTACTAACTAACTATTGTAGAGCTGCTGCAAAATATGTCTATCCTCCAACAAGACTTACTCCCAACTCCCCGGACAGAGGATCATGTGGTGGGTTTACACTGCCACCTGGTGGTCGGAAGTAGTGTAATATTATGTACACAATAATGTTGGCTTTGCCACTGGCACTCACATCTCTCTTGTAAATCTTTTAAAATTAAACCAAGGCAGAGTTTAACTCTCTGTTTTAAAATTGGATTACACCCTTATTTTATATAATGCTTAGATTTAATATTAATAACTGAATAGCAAAACAGCAGTTTGGATAACAGCTGATTGGATTATTAGTGTCTCTGCAGTACACGTTGAGGGCCAGGGAGGTATGGGAGCATCCATAATTCATGGGATTCTGTAACTACTATATTTGATGGACAGTTCCATTATAAATACAGACATTGTAATTTTTAAGGACCGTGCATGCAGATCTAAAGTTTTGAATATCCATAATAAAAGTATTTGCTCACATATCTTGTCTTCAATGCCCTGTTTTCATGTATTTGTCATAATTTTGTCTATCCATATTTAAAATAGATAATGCGAATGCAAACTTGGCAGACCATAATTACATGCTTCCTCAAAAAGTAGCACTATTATGGGTTGGTTTGTATCTTTAAGGTCTTTAGCTTATATTGCAAAGAAATATATCTCATTTTTTAAAAAAGAAATTCATCTGCGTCCGAGACTATGTTTTTCCCCACTTCAACCGAAGAATACATTTGGTCATAACTGCATATGTAGACTGTTCGACAGGTTTGTAATTTTATTCTATTTATCCATTCATTAATTATCACCATGTGCAATTTAGGAGTGAGCATGCAGATGAATTGCTTTCAAAACTAATACTTCTGTCACTTTTTGACAAAGTAGCTAGAAGGTGTACCAAATGTGAGATCCAGAGTAAGTGAACTTGCACTCTAAGATGTTGGTGGGCACAGTGTTGCCCCTACATGGATGTCTCTTTTCCAGAAGCACCCAGGCTGCCAAACTATATGCACAAAGTCCAGTATTGGATTATCTTGCACGAGAATCTAATTTTAATTTTATTCTTTAATTATTTTTTTTAAAAACTTGCATCTTCAATGAGATTTATGTCAACATCTCAACGTGCATCCAACAAAAGTTTATTGACTATCATTTTAAACAAACCAGCAAAAGTATTCCTTGGAAAAATAATACATTTGATTGAAGGAGACATGTTTTCCAGGACACTGAAAAGCCCCTCCTGTTCTTGCCTATGACAAATAACATCTGAACCGCTTGGAACAACAGCCAATGTAATGTCTTATTGGCAAATGATATCACTGCATGGAATATTGCCTATATTATGAACTCAAATCCTGATGTGGACCTTTACTGGACCAAGATGAAGTGATTATCTTGTTGGGGTGTGGCTTGCTGAATGTTGACAATATATTTTACTTTGACATTCATTGCAAAGCAGTTTTAATGATGATTGGAGCAAAGTCCATTGCTCAGCTGCTTCTTGTGAGCACAGGAAGATTGATTTATAATCCCAGTGAGCACACTATTACAGGTTATGTATACAATAAGAATGTTTTCTTGTTTGTAATCAATGGGATTTATTTTTCTTTAGGTATTATGCCCTTGAGGTTACTTATTTTAAATCATCTCTGGATCGTAAACTACTTGAGCTTCTGTGGAACAAGTATTGGGTGAACACACTCAGTTCATCAAGCCTCCTCACAGTGAGTTATCTACCCTTCTGAATTGATTTAATGTGAGGTGATGATGAAGGCTGTGAGAAAAAAGTTATCCTTTACTGGTACAGTATTAGTTTTGCTGTCCATAATTTGCAAGAATGTTTTATTTTCTGAAGAGTGATTATAATAAATGTGGAAATGAAAAACTGCAGACTTTGCATGCATTTACATTACACTCGTAGCATTTGGCAGGATGAGACCAAGATTGTAATGTAAATGGTACCACAAATTACCCAGTTCCACCCCGACATTGGAGTTAAGTAGAGTAAAACTTGTTGGGTTTGGCTTCTCTCCTTCAGTCCTAATGTGGAGACACCGGCGTTGGACTGGGGTGAGCACAGTAAGAAGTCTTACAACACCAGGTTAAAGTCCAACAGGTTTGTTTCAAACACTAGCTTTCGGAGCACTGCTCCTTCCTCAGGTGAATGAAAAGGTATGTTCCAGAAACATATATATAGACAAATTCAAAGATGCCAGACAATGCTTAGAATGTGAGCATTTGCAAGTAATCAAGTCTTTACACATCCAGAGATAGGGGTAACCCTAGGTTAAAGAGGTGTGAATTGTCTCCAGCCAGAACAGTTGGTAGAATTTCACAAGCCCAGGCCAGATGGTGGGGGATGAATGTAATGCAACATGAATCCCAGGTCCCGATTGAGGCTGCACTCATGTGTGCGGAACTTGGCTATAGGTTTCTGCTCGACAATTCTGCGTTGTCGCGCGTCCTGAAGGCCGCCTTGGAGAACGCTTACCCTGAGATCAGAGGCTGAATGCCCTTGACTGCTGAAGTGTTCCTCGACTGGAGGGGAACATTCCTGCCTGGTGATTGTCGTGCGATGCCCGTTCATTCGTTGTCGCAGCGTCTGCATGGCCTCGCCAATGTACCACGCTTCGGGACATCCTTTCTTGCAACGTATGAGGTAGACAACGTTGGCCGAGTCGCACGAGTATGTACCGCGTACCTGGTGGGTGGTGTTCTCATGTGTAATGGTGGTATCCATGTCGATGATCTGGTACGTCCTGCAGAGATTGCCATAGCAGGGTTGTGTGGTGTTGTGGTCGCTGTTCTGAAGGCTGGGTAGTTTGTTGCAAACACTGGTTTGTTTGAGGTTGCGCGGTTGTTTGAAGGCAAGTAGTGGGCTGTGGGGATGACCCTGGCCAGATGTTCATCTTCATCGATGATGTGTTGAAGGCTGCGAAGAAGATGTCGTAGTTTCTCCGCTCCAGGAAAGTACTGGATGACGAAGGGTACTCTGTCAGTTGTGTCCCTTGTTTGTCTTCTGAGGAGGTCGGTGCGGTTTCTTTGCTGAGGCGTGTTGGAACTGTCGATCGATGAGTCGAGCACCATACCCCATTCGTACGAGGGCATCTTAGCACGAGGAGGAGCGTAACAGACATCTACAGATGCTGAAAGATGTCCTCGTACGAACGGGAGTGGCGAGGATTAGTGGGAAGCCTTTAAAAGTGAGCAGAGGGCACCTAAAAAAGCAATAAGGGGGGAGAAGATGAAATGAGTGTAAGCTAGCTAGCAATATGAAAGAAGATGAGAAGAGTTTTTTTTCAATATCTAAAAGGTAAGAGAATTCACTACTGGAAAATGAGGCTGGAGAAGGCGTAATAGGAAACAAAGAAAGGCAGACGAACGGAACAGTTATTTTGCATCAGTTTTCATGTTGGAAGATACCAGTGGAATACCAGGCCTTCAGGAGAATCGGGGAACAGGTGAGTGTAGTGACCATCACTAAAGAGAAGGTTCTGGGGAAATTGAAAGGTCTGAAGGTGGATAAATCATCTGGACCGGGTGGACTATATCCCAGGATTCTAAGGGAGATAACTGAGGAGATTGTGGAGGCATTGGTGGTGATCTTTCAGGAATCACTGGAGGCAAGGAGGATCCCTGAGGACTAAACCGATCAGCCATGACTCATTGAATGGCGGAGCAGGCTCGAAGGCGAGCTGACCTGCTCCAAGTTCTTATGTTCTTATGATTGGAAAATGGCTAATGTAACACCCCTGTTTAAGAAGGTAAGGAGGCAGAAGATGGGAAATTATAGGCCGGTTAGCTTGACTTCAGTCATTGGTAATATTTTAGAGTCTATTATTAAAGATGAGATTGCAGACTACTTGGAAGTGCATGATAAAATAGGACTGAGTCAGCACGGCTTCGTCAAGGGAAGGTCATGTCTGACAAATCTGTTAGAATTCTTTGAGGGAACAACAAGGAAGTTGGACAAAGGAGAACCATGGGCGTGATTTATTTATATTTCCTAAAGGCCTTTGACAAGGTGCCGCATAGGAGATTGTTAAATAAGTTAAGAGCCCATGATGTTGAGGGTAAGATCCTGGCATGAATAAAGGATTGGCTGACTGGCAGAAGGCAGAGAGTGGGATAAAGGGGCCTTTTTCAGGATGCAGCCGATGACTAGTGGTGTGCCTCAGGGCTCGGTGCTGGGACCATAACTTTTCATAATATACAGTAACGATCTGGAAGAAGGAACTGAGGACTCTGTTGCTAGATTTGCAGACGATACAAAGATATGTAGAGGGACAGGTAGTATTGAGGAAGCAGGGGAGCTGCAGAAGGACTTGGACAGGCTTAGGAGAGTGGGCAAATAAGTGGTAGATGGAATACAATGTGGAAAAGTGAGGTTATGGAAGGAGGAATGGAGGCATAGACTATTTACTAAATGGGGAAATGCTTAGGAAATCAGAACCACAAAGGGACTTGGGAGTTCATGTTCAAGATTCTTTTAAGGTTAACGTGCAGGTTCAGTCAGCAGTTAGGATGGCGAATGCGTCCTCGTCATGTGCGAGGCTCAGAGCCGTATCCAGTTCAAGGTAGTAATGCCCGAGGTGCTGAGGGTGAAGGTAGTCCCGAGTCCAGAAGTGGCAATATTCAGCATGTCGGAGAACCCAGGATCGAGAGAGGCTGATGTCCTGGCCTTTGCCTCCCTGATAGTCCAAAGACGGATTTTGCTTGGGCGGAGGGACCCCGAGCGACCAAAACCGGGAATGTGGGCGAGCAACCTGGCGGAGTTCCTAAGGTTAATGAAGAAGAGCCGAGGAGCCGGAGCGGAGGAGCCGAGGAGCCGGAGCGGGAGCGGAGCCGAGGAGCCGGAGCGGGAGCGGAGGAGCCGGAGCGGCGACAGGGGGGCCCAACAGCAGCAGGTCCATCCCCTCTCCCTCCCCCCCCCCCCCCCCCCCCCCCACGCGGGCCAGGAGCGGTGCGGCGGCGGCCCCTCTTCTCTCCCCCCCCCCCCACGCGACCCAGGAGCGGTGCGGCGGCGGCGGCCCCTCTTCTCCCCCCCCCCCCACGCGGGCCAGGAGCGGTGCGGCGGCGGCGGCCCCTCTTCTCTTCCCCCCCCCCCCCCCCCCCCCAGCCAGCAGCGGGGACCCCCCCCCCCAGCCAACAGCGGGGACCCCCCCCCCCCCCCCAGCCAGCAGCGGGGACACAACCCCCCCCCCCCCCCCAAGCCAGCAGCGGGGACACAACCCCCCCCCCCCCCCAGCCAGCAGCGGGGACACAACCCCCCCCCCCCCCCCAGCCAGCAGCGGGGACACAACCCCCCCCCCCCCCCCAGCCAGCAGCGGGGACACAACCCCCCCCCCCCCCCCCAGCCAGCAGCGGGGACACAAACCCCCCCCCCCCCCAGCCAGCAGCGACCACCGGCCCACTCGCCCCTCCCCCCCCCCCCCCCCCCAACTGCTGTGACCACCACGTGGCAAAGACAAAGGGACTCTCTCTCCTGGTTGAGTGGGGAAAAAAGAAAAAAGAGACTTGTATTTCTGTTCTTCCCAAAAGAAAACTGGTAAAGAGAAAAGGGGTAGGGGAAATAAATTTAAAAAAAAAAAATATATATATATATATATATGTACATATATAGATATATAATAATAAATAAAATAAAAATAGGGTGCGGAAAAGGGGGAAAAAGAAGAACAAGGAGAGAAGAAAAGATGAAGGGGAAGGGGGAGAAAAAAGTGCCAGAAAGGAGCCAAGAGAAAGGGGGCACCGGAAGTAGACTGGGCAAAGGGAAAGCCAGCTCGGGCGAACGAGTCAACACGCGAAGCGGCGGGAAGGATGCTTCGCCGCATCCAGAAGAGCTGGACGGGCGGGCAACCTCTCCCCTGGGGTTAGAGGGGGGCGTGAATTGGAAGGAAGCCTTTGCCGAGGTGGTGAGGGAGCAGCTGCAGGCATTCAAGGCAGAGTTAAAAGCAGACGCAGAGGCCGCAGCACAGGCAGCAGTGACCAGGGCCATGTCAGGGGTGCAGCAGGTTCTGACCAGATTGGAGAAGAAAGTGGATGCCCAAGGGAAGATACTGGAAGCCCAAGGGAAGATACTGGAAGCCCAGGGGGCAACCATTAAAGAGCTGGAGAAGGCAGCGACTGACGCGAGCGACCGGGTCATATCCCTGGAGAGGGGAATGGTGAAACTGAGTGCAACACAGGGGAGCCTGAAGGGCAGGGTAGACGACCAGGAGATCAGCTCGAGAAGGCAAAATATCAAGATAGTGGGCCTGCCAGAGGGGATAGAGGGTAGAAATCCCACAACATTCGTGGCTGCGATGCTGGGCTCCTTAGTGGGGCGGGAAACTTTTCCCACCCCACCGGAAATGGACAGAGCTCATCGGTCACTGCGCCCGAAGCCCAAGGAAGGGGAAAAACCGAGAGCAGTTATAGCCAGACTGCACCGGTACCGGGATAGGGAGACAATCCTGCGCTGGGCCAAGGAGAATAGAGCCTGCAATTGGGACGGGCACGCCATCCGAATCTACGAGGATTTTGGAGCGGACATAGCTAAGAGACGGGCGGAGTTCAACAGAGCGAAAGCAGCTCTCTATAAGAACAAAGTACGTTTTGGTATGCTGTACCCAGCAAAACTCTGGGTCACATACCAACACAAGGAATATTTCTTTACAGCCCCTGCCGAGGCGAATAGATTCGTCGAGGAGCATGGGCTGGAAAAACGCCATGGGAAGTAGGGACGAGGGGCCCATGGCAAGGAGACACGTCATGCCGACGGGGGGGTGGGGAGGGGCGAGGCAAAGCCAGCCCCCTCCCCCCTGGCAGAAACACCCAGAACGGAAAACAACCCAATGCCCTAGGGCCCGCTCCAGGTGGGAGGCCAGGCCCCGGCACGAGGGAACGGGAGTACTGGAGAGGGGAGAGGGGAAGCGGGACAGCAACCTCCGAGAGGGGAGCCACCGTGCTAGCAGGAAAGCTAGCGAAGGGGGCGCGCAACAGAGCAGGGCCGCAGCGCACCCCCAACAGGGGGGAAGGCGCCAGGCAGGGGAGGGGGGGGATCACCCATCAAAGGTGGGAGAGCAAATGGGGACAGGAATGGGGGAGAGAGGGGCAATGGAGGGGTACACAGGGGTATCCCCGAAAGGGATAGAGCGGGGGGGGGGGGGCACCCGGGGGGCGAGAGACCAGGGAGGGGAAACGCAGGGACGAAGGGACAAAAGAGGCCAGTAAGGGAATAGGGCCACAAAGTGCCACAGACAAGGGCTCGAAACAGGGAACTGCTGCAAGCACCCACCCAGTACGGTCTGTGGGTGAAGGGGCCCCCCGGAGTGCAGGGGACTACCCGCGTGGCGGACACAAAGTGGACGGCCATGGCGGGTGTCCCCGGGACAAGGGGGAACCCCGGAGCGCAGGGACCCGACCGCATGGGGAGAGCAGTGATAGTGGACATCCTGGACGGCCCCCTAACATAGGGAAACCCCAGAGGGCAGGGGCGCGTCCACCGGACAAATATGGTTAACCCCACAGGAGCAAGGGGGCAGAAGCCCCCCACCAGAATAGTCACCTGGAACGTAAGGGGACTTAACGGCCCAGTGAAGAGATCTAGAGTCCTCACCCACCTTAGAAACATGAGGGCCGACATAGTCTTCCTCCAAGAGACGCACTTGAGGGAGCAGGACCAACTGCGGGTAAGAAAGGGCTGGGTGGGACAAACCTATCATTCCTGTTATGGGGCAAGGGCCAGGGGGGGTGGCGATCCTGATTGGCAAGAGGACAATGTTTAGGGCGACAAAGACGGTTACGGACCCAGGGGGACGGTATGTCATGGTCAGCGGGGCCCTGGATGGGGCGCCGGTAGTTCTAGTTAACGTGTACGCGCCCAACTGGGACGACACGAGCTTCATCCAAAAGACCATGGCAGAAATCCCGGACATAGCGACGCACCGACTAATCATGGGGGGGGACTTCAACTGTGTACAGGACCCAACGACGGACAGATCAAACCCCAGAACGGGGAAAACCTCAAACATGGCAAGGGAACTCAGCCACTATATGGAGCAGATGGGAGCAGTAGACCCCTGGAGATTCGCCCACCCGGGGGAGAAAGAATTCTCTTTCTTCTCCCCAGTACACAAAGTGTACACCAGAATTGACTTCTTTGTGGTGGGGAAAACGGTGCTTCCAGAGATAGACAAGGTGGAATACTCCGCAATTGTGATATCAGACCACGCTCCACACTACATGGATGTGCGGCTAGAGACGGGAAGGGCCCAGCGCCCCAAATGGAGGTTGGACGGTGCCTTACTAGCTGACAAGGCCTTCAGCGAAAGGATAGCGCAGGCCATAGCGGAGTACACTGAGATCAACCAAAACGGGGAGGTCTCACCCTCCACGTTCTGGGAAGCGCTTAAGGCCGTACTAAGAGGGGAAATCATAGCCTACAAAGCGCAAAGAGATAGGGAGGAAAGGGTGGCTAGGCAGAAGCTGGTCGACTCCATACTGGAGGTAGACCATAAATACTCCGAGGCCCCGACCGTAGAACTCCTGGCGGAGAGAAAAGAATTACAAAGGAACTTTGACCTGCTCTCCACCAGGAAAGCAGTACACCAACTCCGCCAGGCACGCGGGGCCCTATACGAACACGGAGACAAAGCCAGCCGCCTGTTGGCCCACCAGCTGAGAAAGCAGGCAGCCAGCAGAGAAATTGCGCAAATCAGAGATACCAGAGGCACGTTGGAAACAGAACCAGAGAAGATTAACAAAACCTTCAAGGCCTTCTACCAAGAGCTGTACACCTCAGAGCCCCCAACGGGGAAGGCTGGGATGAACCGGTTTCTTGACGGACTGAACATACCAGTTGTGGGAGAGGGCAGAAAACGGGATCTGGAAGCACCACTAGCACTGGGAGAGATCATGGAGAGCATTAGCTCCATGCAGGCGGGGAAGGCGCCGGGACCGGACGGATTCCCGGCTGACTTCTACAAAAAATTTGCGACAGCGCTGGCCCCGCACATGCGGGAGATGTTCACAGACTCGCTAGCTAGGGGCACGTTGCCACCCACGTTAGCACAGGCCTCAATCTCGCTGATACCTAAGAAAGACAAAGACCCAACGGAATGTGGGTCATACAGACCCATATCTCTGCTGAATGCAGACGCCAAAATACTGGCCAAAATCCTAGCCAAAAGGCTAGAAGACTGTGTACCTGAGGTGGTCACAGAGGACCAGACGGGCTTTGTCAAAGGTAGACAGCTGACCGCGAACATCAGGCGCCTGCTGAACGTGATAATGACCCCCTCCGGGGAGAGAACACAAGAGGTGATCGTCTCCCTGGACGCAGAAAAGGCCTTCGACAGAGTCGAATGGATATACCTCATAGAGGTACTGGAGCGGTTCGGGCTTGGAACAGGGTTCACAGCTTGGGTAAAGCTCCTGTACAACGCTCCCATGGCGAGTGTACAGACCAACAATACCAACTCCCAATACTTCCAGCTGCACAGGGGCACCAGACAAGGATGCCCACTGTCCCCGCTGCTGTTCGCACTAGCAATCGAACCGCTAGCAATCGCGCTCAGGGCAGCAAAAAATTGGAGGGGGATCCGAAGGGGAGGTAGAGAGCACAGAGTCTCACTCTATGCGGATGATCTGCTCCTCTATATCTCGGACCCACAAAGCAGCATGGACGGAATCATCGCGCTCCTGAAAGAGTTTGGAGCCTTCTCGGGCTACAAACTCAACATGAGCAAAAGTGAGATCTTCCCATTACACCCGCAAGGGGGGGGGGGGGGGGCAGCACTAAAGGGGCTGCCGTTCAAACAAGCCCGACATAAATTCCGCTACCTGGGGATCCAAATAGCCCATGACTGGAAAGGGATCCACAAATGGAACCTCACCAGCCTGACGGAGGAAGTTAAAAAGGACCTGCAAAGATGGAACACACTCCCGCTCTCCCTCGCGGGGAGAGTTCAGACGATCAAAATGAACGTACTGCCCAGGTTCCTCTTCCTGTTTAGATCCATTCCGATCTACATCCCCAAGGCCTTTTTCAAAGCGCTGGACAAACTCATCATGGCGTTCGTATGGGGGGGTAAAAATGCTAGGATCCCAAAGAAGGTCTTACAAAAAACAAAAACCAGGGGAGGGTTAGCCCTCCCGAATCTACAATTCTACCACTGGGCAGCAACAGCCGAGCGAGTAAGGGGATGGATCCAGGAGCCAGAAGCTGAGTGGGTGCGTGCGGAGGAGGCCTCCTGCATGGGAACCTCCCTCCGGGCCCTCGCCACGGCAGCACTCCCATCCCCACCCAAAAAACACTCCAGCAGCCCAGTGGTGACAGCCACCCTCCAATCCTGGAACCAACTGCGGCAGCAACTTCGCCTGACCAAAATGTCGAACAGGGCTCCCATCTGCAACAACCATAGGTTCAAACCAGCACTGACCGACGCCACCTTCAAAAGGTGGAGGCAGGACGGGGGGACACTGACAGTCAGGGACCTATACACGGACGACAGGATCGCAACACTGGACGAACTGACAGAGAAATTTCAGCTAGCTGGGGGGAACGAGCTACGGTACCTGCAGCTCAAAAACTTCCTACGAAAGGAGACAAGGACGTACCCACAACCGCCACGACAGACACTACTGGAAGACCTACTGGACGCAAGTATCCTAGAGAAAGGGAACTGTAGTGACATGTATGACCGACTGGTAGATAGGGACGACACCGTACTGGACGCAACAAGGAGGAAATGGGAGGACGACCTGGGGATGGAGATCGGGTGGGGACTCTGGAGCGAAGCACTGCATAGGGTCAACTCCACCTCCACGTGCGCAAGGCTCAGCCTGACGCAACTAAAAGTGGTACATAGAGCCCACTTAACAAGAACCCGTATGAGTAGGTTCTTCCCGGAGGTGGAAGACAGATGTGAACGGTGCCAAAGAGGCCCGGCCAACCACGCCCACATGTTCTGGTCCTGCCCCAGACTCGTGGAGTACTGGACAGCCTTCTTCGAGGTAATGTCCAAAGTGGTGGGAGTGAGGGTGGAGCCATGCCCGATAGTGGCGGTCTTCGGGGTTTCAGAACAGCCAGATCTATTCCTGGGGAGGAGGGCAGACGCCCTTGCCTTTGCCTCCCTGATCGCCCGCCGTAGAATCCTGTTTGGCTGGCGGTCAGCAGCACCGCCCAGAGCTGCGGACTGGCTGTCCGACCTCTCGGAATCTCTCCAAATGGAGAAAATCAAATTTGCCATCCGAGGGTCGGACGACGGCTTCCACAGAACGTGGGAGCCATTCATGCAACTGTTCCGGGACCTATTTGTGGCCAATGTACAAGAGGAAGAATAGTCGGGGGAAGGTAGCGGGAGGGGGGGGGGGGGGGGCTACAGGTTCGTTACGGGGGTTCGATGGCTAGCTAAGGCCCAAAACCAAGCTAAATAAACATGTTGAGGGGGGGAGGGGGGGGGGGGGGCGCAGTTACTACTACGAAGATGCTTACCTGTAAATATGTATGTTAATTTTTGCGTGTTTGTTTTTGTTTGTTTTTTTTTCTCTCTCCTAACAATTTGTAATTTGTTCAATATAAAATACGAAAACTGAATAAAAACATTTATAAAAAAAAAGGTTAATGAAGAAGGCATGACGGGAGGAGAGGAATGACGGGGGGGCGGGGGTTGGGTGTTGGTTAGCTCGTTATTTATTACAATGTTCCTGTTGTTCTTGCTCTTTTTTTTGTTTATATTTATTGTTCATACAAATACTTCAATAAAAATATTTTTTTAAATAAAAGAAATACAATGTTAGCACTCAGGGGCTGGTTTAGCACACTGGGCTAAATTGCTGGCTTTTAAAGCAGACCCAGGCAGGCCAGCAGCACGGTTCAATTCCCGTACCAGCCTCCCCGAACAGGCGCCGGAATGTGGCGACTAGGGGCTTTTCACAGTAACTTCATTGAAGCCTACTCGTGACAATAAGTGATTTTCATTTTTTCATTTTCGTTTCATGTCGAGAGGGCTAGAATACAAGAGCAGGGATGTACTCCTGAGGCTATATATGGCTCTGGTCAGACCCCATTTGGAGTACTGTGAGCAGTTTTGGGCCCCGTATCTAAGGAAGGATGTGTTGGCCTTGGAAAGGGTCCAGAGGAGGTTCACAAGAATGATCCCTGGAATGAAGAACTTGTCGTATGAGGCATGGTTCAGTACTCTGGGTTTGTACTGGTTGGAGTTTAGAAGGATGAGGGGGTAATCTTATTGAAACTTGCAGGATACTGCGAGGCCTGGATAGAGTGGGCGTGGAGAGAATGTTTCCACTGTTAGGAAAAACCAGGACCAGAGGGCACAACCTCAGACTGACGGAACAATCCTTTAAAACTTCAGCCGGTGGGGTGAATCTGGGGAACTCTTTGCGGCAGAAGGCTGTGGAGGTCAAGTCACTGAGTGTCTTTAAGGCAGAGAAAGATAGGTTCTTGATTAATAAGGGGATCAGGGGTTATGGGGATGAGAAAACTATCAGCCACGATCGAGTGCGGGAGCAGACACGATGGGCTGAGTGGCCTAATTCTGCTCCTATGTCTTATGGTCTTATTAACCTCCTTTTAACATATATTTATTTTCTTTTTTAAAATATTTTTATTAAGGCAATTGTATATACATTAAACACAAATCAACACAAGAATAAGAACAATCAGAAACCTCATAACAAATAAATAACTACCCAGACACATCTACCTCGACACCTCCATTTTCTTTGAAGTCAATGAACGACTTCCATCTCTGGGCAAACATAAACCGACCCTCTTAAGGCGAACTTAATTTTCTCCAGTCTCAGGAAAAATGGCAGGTTGCTCACCCACACTTCCGGCTCTTGCGGCACCTAGTCCCTCCACTCCAGCAAAATCCACCTCCGGGCGACTTGAGGGTGAAGGTGGATTCTAGAGAACTCCGCCTCTCATTGGCATTTTTCAAATGTAATATATCAGCCTGGCTTGCTATGGAGCACCTTGGATGGGTGTCCCACTGAACCCATTTTGGGAAACTATGGCCTAGGTTTATTCAACTGTTCGGCATTTATTAAAATCTTTAATTCTCTATTCTTCAAAACATTAATAACTTTCCTATTTCCACATTAATATGCTTTCCGTCATCCATTACTGCTGCATTCAGGCTATCAGCCAATCCTGTTGTCACTTCATGGTACTTGTAGCAGGGCTTTGGCATCAGCTTTCAGTAGGTGGCAGCACAGTGGTTAGCACTGTCACTTCACAGCTGCAGGGTCCCAGGTTCGAGTCCCGGCTTGGGTCACTGTGCAAAGTCTGCACGTTCCCCCCGTGTCTGCATGTGTTTCCTCCGGGCGCTCCGATTTCCTCCCACAAATCCTCAACGTCATGCTGTTTAGGTAATTTGGACATTCTGAATTCTCCCTTCGTGTACCCGAACAGGCGCCGGAATGTCACGACTAGGGGCTTTTCTAACTTACTTCATTGCAGAGTTAATGTAAGCCACTTGTGACAATAAAGATTACTTTAAAACATTTCCTCTACCTGTTTAAACATTTCTCTGACCGTTCCTTCTCAAAATATGTTGAACAATAGAGGTGATGAGCAATGCCCTTATCACACCCCATTTCCAGTCACTCCTGGTTCTAATCCTCTCATTTGTATTTCCTCTCCCACTAACCTAACATGCTTGTTCTGTAGAAAAAGCCATATTTAGGTGCCTATCCCCTCAGTACCATTCTTTATTACCTCAACTTGTTTTATCTGATTCGCTCCTTTGGAGGCTCTTTTAAATCCACAAAGCAAATGTACACCCTTTGATTATGCTCTGTAATCAACTTGCGCATAACTCGTGTTCGACATCCTCTGCAAAACACACATTTATCTTTGCCAAGCTGATGTTTCACTTTTGCTCTTGAGGTAACCTCGACATAATCTTTGAAGCATGTGGGAAAAAATTTAAATGAAACTCGTCACATGTTCTAATATTTAGCATTTCTTCCAGAAAAGTGATTTTCTTAATCATTATTTTGATTAAATCATCCCCTTTCAACTATTTGGCTTTATAGAAATCAATCAGCTAATTTGTTGTAAACACAAAATACTGCTGATGCTGGAAAGTGGAATTAGTTTTGTTCCTTCCTGTCCTGTGGTTTTAATTAATTCTGCTGGAATCTTGTAAATATTTGTGGCCCTTCCATTCCTGAGCTAATTTTTTGTAACCCTCACTTCATATTCAGACTTAAAGACCCATATAATCAATTTCCATGTCCTCTTCCTTCCATATTTCAGTAATAAATGGCTTTTCATCTTTGACATACAGTTGTTCATATTCTTGCCATCTGTCTTTCTTTCTTCAGTTGGGTCAAAAGGTTGTCCATATATATTTTTAGTTGCTTTAACTTTTTATATTTTGCCTATTTTTAAATAAATACTTATTACAAATCTTAAATCTCCTATCCATACAATTTGATTTTGTTGTCATCAGTTTTCTTTGTCACATTTCCACTATCCGGACGTATTATCAGTTTTGCTTATGTAAAATTTGTCACTTTGCAATGCTTCTAAAACCCAGCAGCACTATTCTCTGTGTGCTGTAACCCAGAAGTCCTTGCACAGATTGCACGCAAGTGGGTTCCCTTAAGCTTTCCTGCATGCACGGCCTGTGCAAAATAATTTAAAGGAAGAACGCATTGAATTAAATCCCCCATAACTCCAAAAGAAAATTAGGTAGAACATTGTCCAGCAGCCCTCTGCTTTACTATGAAACTCCACGACTGTATCCCCAATTCTGTTCTGGCCCTGTACTGTTCCTATTTCTACTTGAGTTCAGGAATGGTCTAACTACAATGTACCTCGATTGTGGCTTTCAGAAGGAAATAGATAAGCAGCTGAAGGGGGGAAAATGCAGGACGACAGAGGACGGGTGGGGTAGTGAAACTAGCGACATTCCTCTTGCAGAGCATTAGCATGGACTTGACTGGCAGAAACCCCTCATGCGGTGCTGTAAACATTTTAAGATTCTAATTGCTCCTGTCCAGAATTTCTAAATAACATATGGCAGTACAACTTGCTTACAACCTACTGCGTGTCTTAACTTTGAAACTGTGACATTTAAATGTAAATAGACAAATATAGAAAATTATATATAATATGCATATATGCCACACCATGTTTTAATTCATTTTTGCGCTTGACGGCAGCACATGCTCAGCCATGTCAATCTGTCCCGGTGTTGACTGCGGGACGCAACGTCGTCAGAGGTGTAGAACTCTGGGGAGCTGGTGGCCACAGTCGCCACTGCATGGGACGGGTACGGGTCGGCACCCAATGACCCCTCCTCCAGGTCGGTGTCCAGACTGTCCTGGGGTTCAACTCCAGATGCGTGGCGGCTGGATCGAGTCCAGGCTACCCCTGTGTCATCTGGCTCTGCCAGCCCTGGCGGCTCAACAATGTATGCACTATGGTGTCAATGCCTCCGGCGATGCTCCTCAGTGATTGGGACATGCTCTGCAGTGCCTCGGCAATGCTTACCTGCAACTGGGACAAGCTCCGCAGTGCCTCAGTAATTCCCATTTGAGACTGGGACATGGACTGCTGTGCCTCATCAAGGTCCACCTGGTACTGGGTCATGTCCCCCTGCGAGTCGGACAGTCTACCGAGGTCCTCAGCCATGGCCGTCACCGAAGACACCATGCCTTGGACACCTTCAATCATGCTGCTGACTTTGGGCACCAGGCTGTCCACTGCGGTCACCATCCTAATAGTGTTGGCCCCAGTGCCATGTGTTGCGGCGCCATCTGTTGTGCTGGTATCCTTCAATTGGCTATGGACCTACTGGAGTGTCACTGACATCCCCCTCTGAATGTGCCCCAGAAGCCTGATCATTAACTTTGCCCACCAAGGCGCATGTCTCTGCACTGGTGGAGGGTGGGGTTGACAGCTCTGACGCATCAATGGTGGCATCTTCGGAGCTCTCCTCTGAGGCGTTCTCCTGGGAAGCTGTGGGGCAGAGTCACCCCGGATGGGTCGGCACCATCGGCTGGAGGTCCAGTGGGAGAATGGACATGTGGTTAGTGGGAGGGATGGGTCATTCAGTATGGCAATAACAACTCGTGTGTGACAGTCCATCCAGTGGATCCCCACCTCTGTAGCGTGTGCCAACCTCCGCATTGGTGACCGCCCTGTTCTCTGCCACCCCCTCCAGGGGCTGTTGCTTAAAGGTGGATTCTGATGTCCTGCACCCTGCCACCAGTTTGGGCCGTCTCCTGATTATTGTGGGACTACTCCTGCGGGGAGACAGAGAAGACATAGTTAGCCGCAAGCGTGGTTCAGCGCGGTTGGGGGGGGGGGGGGGGGGCATGGGGTAGTCGTGGGGTGAAAGAATGTTTTGGGGAGGGGCCGGTCTTCCGAATGACACTGCCCGAGCTGATGCCCGTTGCCACTTGTCCCAGACAGCACTGGCTGCCCTCTGGTTCACTCACGGGGGGGGGGGGGGGGGGGAGATGACAGGTCATACCTCTGGCCTCGACCGCCTCTAGGAGCTTCCCCAGGTCTGCATCCCCGAATCGTGGGGCTGGTCGTCTTGGCTGCAAGTTGAGTGGGGTTGGCTACGTAAGAGCAGTTTACGTGCTCCCCTACCTTGTTAGCAGGGGACCGGCAAACGTGGTCAGGTGAAGCTGGTGACCCTTCATCTGTGGTGTGAAGTCTGTGGGGCCTCATTGAGTGGACCGATTAACATTGTATTGCGGTGACGGTCTCACCAGGCCGAGCGCTGGGAAACTCGCGGCAGTTCGTGCTCGTTACCACACCGTTTTGGAAGAATCATGCACTGTTTAACACAACTGAACTGCAGTGGGAGAAAACTGCTTGACTTCTGTACACAGCTTCATCTGGAGCTCGACTGAAAAATGCCTGATACAATCCAGTAACTACGTCAAGTTATATAGCTGAATCTAATTAACTTCACAGGGAATCCCCTTAATCCAAACAAAACTGCATTAGCCCAATCTTTTAACCATGGCTTAATTACACCCCTGGCTCCTAAAACCTTTGACTGTGAAACTAGGATTTATTTTAAAGCATGATTACAGCAGTCACACACACTAACCCAGGCTTTTAACCCTTACTGCGCCAAGTAAGTAAAGCACAATATAGCTGAAATTCCTATAGTCATCACAATGTAGTATTCTGGGTTTTAGGGGCTTAGAGTACAAGAGCAAGGAGGTTATGCTGAACTTGCACAAGATACTAGTTGGTTCTAGCTGGAATGTTGTGGGCGCTACACTATAGGAAGGATCTGAATGCATTGGTGAGAGTGCAGAAAAGGTTTATAAGAATGGTTCCAGGGATGAGAAACTACAGTTATGAGGATAGATGGGAAAGGTTGGGACTGTTCTTCTTGGAGAGAAGGCAGCTAAAAGTCGATATGATGGAGATGTTCAAAATCATGCGGGGCTGGACCGAGCACTGACTGGAAATATAGTGGAGACCGGATCAGTTAAGGAATTCAAGCGGGCATTAGATGATTATTTGAATAGAAACAATGTGCAGGGGTATGGGGAAAAAAACAGGGAATGACACTAAGTCATGATGCTCGTTTAGGGAGCTGATGCAGACACGATGGGTCAACTGACCTCCATCTGCGCCATAACTATGATTCTGTGATTACATTGAAAGGTTGGGGTTCACTAAATATGGTGATAAAATCAGATTGATGAATTTTAAATCTGAATGAACACAATGGCAGCATGAATTTTTATAGTTTATAGATGTATAGTTGAATTTGTGGCAGACGAAATATTTCATAGTTGGCAAAATTGAAGATAAATCAATGTGCTTTGATACTTTGTTCGGTGGCATTGGAGATAAGGGCACAAGGGTGATGTTGTTGAACTACCAACAGTTATAGTTACTCCTTAAACAATGCCAACCAATACAGTGAATGCAATACCCTTAACTGCTATCTTTATTCGCACTCCACAAAAAATACAAATCATTGCAGTGTTTTTTAAGCTGTTGTGATATTCTGGCATTTTATTTTTCACTGTTGAATTTCTGTGCAATATATTTTGTGTTTCTCTCGTATAATGGTTGTATAATGGACTCCAGACTTAAGGAAAATCCAGCAAGAGAGACTGGCAATGGTGCAATACTTACGGCATGAAGAGTAGAGGTAGTGCATGAACGAGCCTCCATTTTGCCCCAGATGTCATCTGGGTCACTAATCCACTGCAAATTTTTGAATATCATCAGCAGCTCAATAGTAAAAGAAAGAAATTGGGAGAGCCAAACCTCCCACCCGCCTGTCTCTCCGGAGCAGAACACTGCAGATTCTGGACTCTTGCCTGCCCAAATGAAAGTAAAAATCAATTAACCTTAATAAAAAAGGATTTGGCAGATGTCCAGAGAAGGAACACATGTATTAAGCATCTTCATTGTGCTCTCATAAAACATACAGTGCAGGAGGAAGCCATTTGGCCCATTGAGTCTGCACCGACCCACAAGCCCTCACTTCCACCCTATCCCAATAACCCCTCCTATCCTCTTTGAACAATAAGGGCAATTTATCATGACCAATCCACCTAACCTGCACGTCTTTGGACTGTGGGAGGGAACCGGAGCACCCGGAGGAAACCCACGTAGAGACTGGGAGAATGTACAGACTCCGCACAGACAGTGACCCAGCGGGGAATCGAACCTGCTACCCTGGTCCTGTGAAGCCACAGTACTAGCCAAGTGTGCTACCGTGCTGCCCTCTCTATGTACGGAATCTGGTCTGTAATGTACAGAAGTAGGTGATCTGCATAAAGTGATACCTGATGTTCCACCGCATTCCTGACAAATACCCCTCCAGGTTTCCTTTGTCTTAACTGCTTTTGCACAAACTCCAAGATCCAACCATCAATTTCCATATTTATTTCAACGCCTGTTCCAGACGATAGTAAAATCTCTCAAACCTGAAAATTACTTCAGATATCTTCATGGTATGGTTCCTGCTCTGCCCAAGACCGCAGGAAACTACAAAAAGTCGTGAATGTAGCCCAGTCCATCACGTAAACCAGCCTCCCATCCATTTACTCTATCTATAATTCCCGCTGCCTCGGAAAGGTAACCAGCATTATTTTTTTTTTAAATAATTTTTATTGAAAAATTTTGATTTTATACAACATTGACGCACCTTAGTAAAATACCGAAAATAACAATAATATTAACAATCATATACATTCTCCCCATCCCCATGAACAACCCAGCATTTTAACAACAACGCAAATTAACACACTATAAAGTTACAGAATAAACACTACAATAATGCGCCCCCCCCCCCCGGGTTGCTGCTGCTATTGACCAAGTTACCTATCTCTGAGCCAGGAAGTCCAGAAAAGGCTGCCATCGTTTATAGAACCCTTGTATTGATCCTCTCAGGGCAAATTTGACCGTTTCCAATTTTATAAATCCCGCCATGTCACTGATCCAGGTCTCCACGCTTGGGGGCCTTGCATCCTTCCATTGTAACAGAATCCTTCGACGGGCTACTAGGGACGCAAAGGCCAGGACACCGGCCTCTTTCGCCTCCTGCACTCCTGGCTCTACCGCAACTCCAAAAATCGCGAGTCCCCACCCTGGTTTGACCCTGGATCCAACCACCCTCGACACCGTCCCCGCCACCCCCTTCCAGAATTCTTCCAGTGCTGGGCATGCCCAGAACATATGGGCGTGGTTCGCTGGACTCCCTGAACATCTGGTGCACCTGTCCTCACCCCCAAAGAACCTACTCATCCTAGTCCCGGACATGTGGGCCCGGTGCAGCCCCTTAAATTGGATGAGACTAAGCCTCGCACATGAGGAGGAAGAGTTGACTCTCTCCAAGGCCTCCGCCCAAGTCCCGTCCTGTATCTGCTCCCCGAGTTCCTCCTCCCATTTAGCCTTCAGCTCCTCCACTGACGACTCCTCCACCTCCTGCATTACCTTATAGATGTCAGACACCTTCCCCTCTCCTACCCACACCCCCGAAAGCATTCTGTCCATCGTCCCCTGCGAGGGCAGCAAAGGGAATCCCTCTACCTGTCGTCTAGCAAACGCCTTTACCTGCAGGTATCTGAACATGTTCCCTTGGGGAAGGCCAAATTTATCTTCCAGTTCCCCAAGGCCCGCAAACCTCCCACCAATAAACAGGTCCCTCAATTTGCTGATGCCCGCCCTTTGCCACCCCCTGAATCCCCCATCCGTGTTCCCCGGGATGAACCAATGGTTCCCACCCAGTGGAGCCTCCATCGAGCCCCCTGTTTCCCCCCGATGCCGTCTCCACTGTCCCCAGATTCTTAGGGTCGCCGCCACCACCGGGCTCGTGGTAAACCTCTTAGGGGAGAGCGGCAGCGGTGTCGTTACCATGGCACCCAGGCTCGTACCTCTACATCACGCCATCTCCATTCTTTTCCACGCCGCCCCTCCCCCCTCCATCACCCATTTACGCACCATTGACACATTGGCTGCCCAATAGTACCCCAGAAGGTTGGGCAGTGCCAGCCCGCCTCTATCCCTTCCTCGCTCCAGGAACACCCTCCTCACTCTCGGAGTCCCATGTGCCCACACAAAGCTCAGAATACTGCTGGTCACTCTCCTAAAGAAGGCCCTGGGGATAAATATGGGCAGGCCCTGAAAAAGGAACAAGAACCTCGGAAGCACCGTCATTTTGACGGACTGTACCCTCCCCGCCAACGACAATGGCAACATGTCCCACCTCCTGAACTCCTCCTCCATCTGATCTGCCAGTCTCGTGAAGTTATGCTTGTGAAGAGTCCCCCAGTCCTTGGCCACCTGCACCCCCAGGTACCTAAAGCTCTCCCCTGCCTGCCTAAGCGGGAGTCTACCAATTCCTTCCTCCTGGTCTCCAGGGTGCACCACAAACACCTCGCTCTTGCCTAAGTTTAATTTATAACCTGAAAAGGTCCCAAACTCGGCTAGCAACTCCATCACTCCTGGCATCCCACCCACCGGGTCCGCCACATACAGCAACAGGTCGTCGGCATACAACGACACCCTATGTTCCTCTCCACCTCGCACCAAGCCTCTCCACCTCTCTGAATCTCTCAACGCCATCGCCAGCGGCTCGATTGCCAGTGCAAACAACAAGGGGGACAGGGGCAACCCTGCCTGGTCCCTCGGTAAAGCCGGAAGTACTCCGCCCTCCTCCTATTCGTGGCCACGCACGCGATCGGGGCCTCATATAGCAGCCGTACCCATCTAATGAACCCTTCACCAAATCCAAACCTCCCCAACACCTCCCATAGGTACCCCCACTCCACTCTATCGAAGGCCTTCTCCGCATCCAACGCCACCACTATCTCTGCCTCCCCCTCAATCGCCGGCATCATAATGACATTCAGCAATCTCCGCACATTCGTGTTCAGCTGCCTTCCCTTCACAAAACCTGTCTGGTCCTCGTGTACAACCCCTGGCACACAGTCCTCTATCCTGGTGGCCAGGATTTTTGCCAGCACCTTAGCATCCATGTTGAGGAGAGATATGGGCCTGTATGAACCACACTGCTGGGGGTCCTTGTCCTTCTTTAAAATTAACGAGATCAGCGTCCGCGACATCGTCGGGGGCAAAGTCCCCCCTTCCCACGCTTCGTTGAGTGTCCGCACCAGCAAGGGGCCCACTAGGTCCACAAACTTTATAAAATTCCACTGGGAACCCATCCGGCCCAGGTGCCTTCCCTGACTGCATCTGCCCGATCCCCTTAACTAGCTCCTCCAGCTCAATCGGCGCACCCAGCCCCTCCACCTTCTCCTCCTGCACCTTTGGGAAAGAAAGCCTGTCAAGGAACCTCTCCATTCCCCTCCTCTCCCCCGTTGGCTCCGACCGGTACAGTTCCCCGTAAAAGTCCTTGAAGACCTCATTCACCTCTACCCCCTTCCGCACCACATTCCCACTCTTGTCTCTCACTCCAGCAATCTCCTTAGCCGCATCCCGCTTACGGAGCTGATGAGCCAGCATCCTACTCGCCTTTTCACCATGCTCGTACACTGCCCCATGTGCCTTCCTCCACTGTGCCTCCGCCTTTCTAGTGGTCAGCAAATCAAATTTAGCCTGCAGGCTGCGCCTCTCCCCCAACAGTCCCTCCTCTGGTGCCTCTGCATACCTCCTGTCCACCTCCAGCATCTTTCCCACCAGTCTATCCCTCTCACTCCTCTCGCTTCTCTCCCTGTGTGCCCGGATGGATATCAGCTCCCCACGAATTACTGCCTTCAGGGCTTCCCAGACCATCCCCACCTGAACCTCCCCCGTATCATTCACCTCAAGGTACCCCTCAATACTTGCCCGGACCCTCCTACACACCTTCTCCTCCGCCAACAACCCCACATCCAACCGCCACAACGGACGTTGGCCCCCCACCTCCCCATCTCCAATGCGGAGCGTGGTCGGAGATTGCAATGGCCGAATACTCGGCCTCCTCCACTCTCGGAATCAGTCCCCTACTCACCACGAAGAAATCTATCCGAGAGTAGACCCTATGTACGTGGGAGAAGAAAGAGTACTCGCGTGCCCTCGGCCTCACAAACCTCCATGGATCCACTCCACCCATCTGATCCATAAACCCTCTCAGTACCTTGGCCGCCGCCGGCCTCCTACCCGTCCTAGAGCTGGACCGATCCAGTGAAGGATCCAACACCGTATTAAAGTGATCAGACTTTAGTGATCAGACTATGATCAGACCTCCCGCCTCCAGATCCGGGATCCGTCCCAACATACGCCTCATAAAGCCCGCATCGTCCCAATTTGGGGCATACACACTAGCCAGTACCACCTTCTCTCCTTGTAGCCTGCCCCTAACCATAACATACCTACCCCCCTTATCCGCCACCACCTCCGATGCCTCAAACAACACATTTTTCCCCACCAGAATCACCACTCCCCTGTTCTTCACATCCAACCCAGAGTGGAAAACCTGCCCCACCCATCCCTTCCTCAGGCGGACCTGGTCCGCCACCCTCAGGTGGGTCTCCTGAAGCATTGCCACATCTGCCTTTAGTCCCTTCAGGTGAGCCAGTACCCTCGACCGCTTCACCGGCCCATTCAACCCTCTCACATTCCAGGTGACCAACCGGATCAGAGGGCGTCCCGCCCCCCTCCCCCGTCGGCTAGCCATAGCCCGTCGACTGCCCGCCCCAGGCCAGCACCCCCTACCTGACCCCGTCCCCATAGCGACAACCCCTCACCTCTGTCCCCCCAGCCCCCACCAGCTCCTTCTTGGCCCTACCAGCAGCAATCCGGTATTCCCCTTTCCCCCCCTCCCTTCCCCCCCCAGGCTAGGAACCCTCCCAGCCGCGAACCGTCCTCCATTGTACTTCCGTGGGTCAGCTAACTTCTGCTGAACCCGGAAACTCCCGCCAATAGCCCGACCCCTCCCGAAGTGGGATCATCCCCCAATCTATCCCTCCTCCAGGCACCTCTCCAGCGCGGGGAAGAACCAGTTAAGGCCCCGCCTCCCCCGTCACCGTCTCCACCCCCCAGCCCCGCAGCGTGGGAAACCAGTGGAAAGCCCGCGCTTTCGCCCTGCCCCACCACACCTTTCTGACGCAAATATCCCAAATATCAGCCCCACTCCATACCCCCACTCCGACATAGAATACAACAGACCCCCCCGACCCTCCCCTCAAGATACACAGCCCAAACAATGCCCCACAGTACAAGAACAACAACATAGCAGAACAACCCCTCCGTAAATAACCATATCAAAATTGCAAAAGTACTAAAACAAGACGAAAAAAACCAGAAGAAAAAGAGAACACAGCAACAGCAGAATCCAGCACTAATATCTTACAGCCGACCTCGCAACCCCCAACCCCTAGTTCAAGTCCAGTTTCTCCGTCCGCACGAAGGCCCACGCCTCCTCCGGGGAATCGAAATAATGGTGCCGGTCCAAATAAGTTACTCACAGGCGCGCGGGCTGCAGCATTCCGAACTTTATCTTTTTTCTATAAAGCACCTCTTTCGTCCGATTTAATCCGGACCGCCGCTTAGCCACCTCCGCACTCCAGTCCTGGTAGATCCGTACTACCCCATTCTCCCAATTGCTGCTCTTCACCTTCTTGGCCCAGAGCAGCACGCACTCCCGATCACTGAACTGGTGGAACCTCACCAGCACCGCACGCGGGGGTTCATCTTCCTTGGGCCTCCTGGCCAGCACCCTGTGCGCTCCCTCCAGCTCCAAGGGCAGATGGAAGGACCCGGCCCCCACTAGCGAATTCAGCATTACAGCCACGTAGGCTGTCCGGTCCGATCCCTCCAGCCCCTCCGCAAGGCCCAAGATCCGCAGGTTTTTCCGTCTCATGCGGTGATTCAGCTCCTCGAAGCGTTCCTGCCACTTCTTGTGGAGTGCCTCGTGCCCCTCCACCTTACTCACGAGGACCACGGCCTCCTCCTCTCGTTCAGTGGCCTGCGTTTGCAACTCCTTGATGGCAGCACCCTGGGTGGACTGATTCTCTGACAGTCTTCTGTTCGTTTCCTGCAGAGAGCGCAGTACCTCATCCTTGAATTCTTTAAAGCAGCGCAGGAGATCCATTTGTTGCTCCTGGGCCCAGAGCCTCCATTCCTCTGGAGCTTTGTCAGCGGCCATCTTGGATCCCTTCCCCCATTTTTTCTGAGGAGCTGCTGCTGTTTTTTCCCCCTTTCCACTCCGAGTTCGAGGCATGGACTGCGGGGGAAAGTCGTTCAGCACACATTCCCCCACCGGAAGACGTTGAAAAATTTCCGTTTTGGGCTCTCAAAAGAGCCGAAAAGACTCTTTAAAACGGGAGCTCCCAAATGTGTGGCTTACTACTCCATCACAGCCACCGGAAGTGCCGGCAACCAGCATTATTAAGGACCCCACGTACCCTGGACATACATTCTTCCACCTACTTCAATCAGGAAAAAGGTACAAAACGTTGAAGTCACGTACCAACCGACTCAGGAACAGCTTCTTCCCTACTGCCATCAGACTTTTGAATGGACCTACCTTGTATTAAGTTGATCTTTTCTCTACATCCCAGTTATTACTGTAACATTACATTCTGTAGTCTCTCCTTCCTTCCCTATGTACGGTATGCGTTGTCTGTATAGTGTGCAAGAAATAACACTTTTCACTATACTAATACATGTGACAATAATAAATCAAATCAAAACGAGGTGGAGGCGTTCACCCTCCGGAGCACCTCACACCAGAACCCCTCCTCCAAACCCTCTCCCAACTCTTCCTCCACTTTGCCTTGGTCCCTTCCAGCGGCGCCTTTTCCTCTTCCAAAATAGCACCATACACCGCCAATACTACCCCCTTCTCCAGTCCCCCTGTCGTCAGCACCTCCTCCAGCAATGTGGAAGCCGGCTCTACTGGGAAGCCCTATATCTCCTTTCTGGCAAAGTCTCGAACCTGCATGTATCTAAATATTTCCCCCTGCTCCAGCCCATACTTCGCTCCCAGCTCCTTCAATCCTGCAAAACGACCCCCAAGAAACAAATCTTTTAGTGTCCTAATTCCTTTCTCCTCCCATCTCTTAAAATTTCCATCCCACTTCCCTGGATCATAAGAACATAAGAACTAGGAGCAGGAGTAGGCCATCTGGCCCCTCGAGCCTGCTCCGCCATTCAATGAGATCATGGCTGATCTTTTGTGGACTCAGCTCCACTTTCCGGCCCGAACACCATAACCCTTAATCCCTTTATTCTTCAAAAAACTATCTATCTTTACCTTAAAAACATGTAATGAAGGAGCCTCAACTGCTTCACTGGGCAAGGAATTCCATAGATTCACAACCCTTTGGGTGAAGAAGTTCCTCCTAAACTCAGTTCTAAATCTCCTTCCCCTTATTTTGAGGCTATGCCCCCTAGTTCTGCTGTCACCCGCCAGTGGAAACAACCTGCCCGCATCTATCCTATCTATTCCCTTCATAATTTTAAATGTTTCTATAAGATCCCCCCTCATCCTTCTAAATTCCAACGAGTACAGTCCCAGTCTACTCAACCTCTCCTCATAATCCAACCCCTTCAGCTCTGGGATTAACCTAGTGAATCTCCTCTGCACACCCTCCAGCGCCAGTACGTCCTTTCTCAAGTAAGGAGACCAAAACTGAACACAATACTCCAGGTGTGGCCGCACTAACACCTTATACAATTGCAACATAACCTCCCTAGTCTTAAACTCCATCCCTCTAGCAATGAAGGACAAAATTCCATTTGCCTTCTTAATCACCTGTTGCACTTGTAAACCAACCTTCTGTGACTCATGCACTAGCACACCCAAGTCTCTCTGAACAGCGGCATGCTTTAATATTTTATCGTTTAAATAATAATCCCGTTTGCTGTTATTCCTACCAAAATGGATAACCTCACATTTGTCAACATTGTATTCCATCTGCCAGACCTGAGCCCATTCACTTAACCTATCCAAATCCCTCTGCAGACTTCCAGTATCCTCTGCACTTTTCGCTTTACCACTCATCTTAGTGTCATCTGCAAACTTGGACACATTGCCCTTGGTCCCCAACTCCAAATCATCAATGTAAATTGTGAACAATTGTGGGCCCAACACGGATCCCTGAGGGACACCACTAGCTACTGATTGCCAACCAGAGAAACACCCATTTATCCCAACTCTTTGCTTTCTATTAATTAACCAATCCTCTATCCATGCTACTACTTTACCCTTAATGCCATGCATCTTTATCTTATGCAGCAACCTTTTGTGTGGCACCTTGTCAAAGGCTTTCTGGAAATCCAGATATACCACATCCATCGGCTCCCCGTTATCTATTGCACTGGTAATGTCCTCAAAAAATTCCACTAAATTAGTTAGGCACGACCTGCCTTTTACGAACCCATGCTGCGTCTGCCCAATGGGACAATTTCTATCCAGATGCCTCGCAATTTCTTCCTTGATGATAGATTCCAGCATCTTCCCTATTACCGAAGTTAAACTCACTGGCCTATAATTTCCTGCTTTCTGCCTACCTCCTTTTTTAAACAGTGGCGTCACGTTTGCTAATTTCCAATCCACCGGGACCACCCCAGAGTCTAGTGAATTTCGGTAAATTATCACTAGTGCATCTGCAATTTCCCTAGCCATCTCTTTTAGCACTCTGGGATGCATTCCATCAGGGCCAGGAGACTTGTCTACCTTTAGCCCCATTAGCTTGCCCATCACTCCCTCCTTAGTGATAACAATCGTCTCAAGGTCCTCACCTGTCATAGCCTCATTTCTATCAGTCACTGGCATGTTATTTGTGTCTTCCACTGTGAAGACCGACCCAAAAAACCTGTTCAGTTCCTCAGCCATTTCCTCATTTCCCATTATTAAAACTCCCTTCTCATCCTCTAAAGGACCAATATTTACCTTAGCCACTCTTTTTTGTCTTATATATTTGTAAAAACTTTTACTGTCTGTTTTTATATTCTGAGCAAGTTTACTCTCATACTCTATCTTACTCTTCTTTATAGCTTTTTTAGTAGCTTTCTGTTGCCCCCTAAAGATTTCCCAGTCCTCTAATCTCCCAGCAATCTTTGCCACTTTATATGCTTTTTCCTTCAATTTGATACTCTCCCTTATTTCCTTAGATATCCACGGTCGATTTTCCCTCTTTCTTCCGTCCTTCCTTTTTGTTGGTATAAACCTTTGCTGAGCACTGTGAAAAATCGCTTGGAAGGTTCTCCACTGTTCCTCAACTGTTCCACCATAAAGTCTTAGCTCCCAGTCTACCTTAGCTAGTTCTTCTCTCATCCCCTTGTAATCTCCTTTGTTTAAACACAAAACACTAGTATTTGATTTTACTTTCTCACCCTCCATCTGTATTTTAAATTCCACCATATTGTGATCGCTCCTTCCGAGAGGATCCCTAACTATGAGATCATGAATCAATCCTGTCTCATTACACAGGACAAGATCTAGGACCGCTTGTTCCCTCGTAGGTTCCATTACATACTGTTCTAGGAAACTATCGCGGATACATTCTATAAACTCCTCCTCACGGTTGCCTTGACCGACCTGGTTAAACCAATCGACATGTAGATTAAAATCCCCCATGATAACTGCCGTACCATTTCTACATGCATCAGTTATTTCTTTGTTTATTGCCTGCCCCACCATCTCGTTACTATTTGGTGGCCGATAGACTACTCCTATCAGTGACTTTTTCGCCTTACTATTCCTGATTTCCACCCAAATGGATTCAACCTTATCCTCCATAGCACCAATGTCATCCCTTACTATTGCCTGGATGTCATCCTTAAATAACAGAGCAACACCACCTCCCTTACCATCCACTCTGTCCTTCCGAATAGTTTGATACCCTCGGATATTTAACTCCCAGTCGTGACCATCCTTTAACCATGTTTCAGTAATGGCCACTAAATCATAGTCCTTCACGATGATTTGTGCCACCAACTCATTTACTTTATTCCGAATACTACGAGCATTCAGGTAAAGTACACTTATGTTGGTTTTTTTACCTCTGTTTTGAATCTTAACATCTCCAGTTTTATTCCTTTTGTTATTACTGGGCCTATTCACTGTGCTCCCCTCAGTCACTGTACCTTGTACTGTCGCCCTTATGGATTTCTGACTATGTCTTCTCTGCCTTGCACTTTTCCCCTTACTTCCTTTTGTTTCTGTCCCTGTTTTACTACCTTCCAACTTCCAGCATTGGTTCCCATCCCCCTGCCACATTAGTTTAAACCCTCCCCAACAGCTCTAGAAAACACCCCCCCTAGGACCTCGGTTCCAGTCCTGCCCAAGTGCAGACCGTCCGGTTTGTACTGGTCCCACCTCCCCCAGAACCGGTCCCAATGCCCCAGGAATTTGAATCCCTCCCTCTTGCACCATCTCTCGAGCCACGCATTCATCCTATCTATCCTGACATTCCTACTCTGACTAGCTCGTGGCACTGGTAGCAATCCTGAGATTATTACCTTTGAGGTCCTACTTTTTAGTTTAACTCCTAACTCCCTGAATTCCGCTTGTAGGACCTCATCCTGTTTTTTACCTATATCGTTGGTGCCTATGTGCACCACGACAGCTGGCTGTTCACCCTCCCCCCCCTAGAATGTCCTGCAGCCGCTCCGAGACATCCTTGACCCTTGCACCAGGGAGGCAACATACCATCCTGGAGTCTCGATTGCGTCCACAGAACCGCCTGTCTATTCCCCTTACGATCGAGTCCCCTATCACTATAGCCCTGCCATTTTTCTTCCTGCCCTGCTGTGCAGCAGAGCCAGCCACGGTGCCATGAACCTGGCTGCTGCTGCCTTCCCCTGGTGAGCCATCTCCCTCAACAGTATCCAAAGCGGTATATCTGTTTTGCAGGGAGATGACCGCAGGGGACACCTGCACTGCCTTCCTACTCTTGCTCTTTCTTTTGGTCACCCATTTTCTATCTCCCTCAGTAACCTTCACCTGCGGTGTGACCAACTCGCTAAACGTGCTATCCACGACCTCCTCAGCATCGCGGATGCTCCAAAGTGAGTCCATCCGCAGCTCCAGAGCCGTCAAGCGGTCTAACAAGAGCTGCAACTGAACACACTTCTTGCACGTGAAGGAGC
Source organism: Scyliorhinus canicula (assembly GCF_902713615.1). NCBI lineage: Eukaryota > Metazoa > Chordata > Chondrichthyes > Carcharhiniformes > Scyliorhinidae > Scyliorhinus > Scyliorhinus canicula. Next base: position 108,165,982 of record NC_052155.1, on the reverse strand, counting down.
CAGGGACAGTGGACGTGTCCCTGAGCTCCCACATCGCACACGAGGAGCATGACACGGGTCTGGGATCTCCTGCCATGTCTTAAACCCTTGGTAAACTTAAACAACTACAATTTCAAAATAAAAATAAATAAATTAGACAATGAAAAGAAAAAGAGAGACTACTTACCAGTCACTTACCAGGGTTAAAGAGCACCTCCTCACACTCTGCACCGAATTACCTCACTGCACCAAATTACCAAATTTCAATTCTCCACTCTGTACGAGTCTCACTCCGGATGAGTCTCCTGGAAAGTGCTTGCCAGCCCACCTTGCCAGATCAGCTGGTTCCCCTGAATCGGCATTTCCCTTGAACTTGCCCCCAACCCGAGTGTTTACGAAACTGCCTCCAAATTCTCAACAAAGCTATTACTACCGGACTCAGTGAGTATCTCCCCGGGTCCGTCGGGAGCGGTGTTGTTGCTAGCGCCTTTAATCCTGACCCCCCCTACACAAACTCTTCTCCATTCTGACCCATTGGGAGTCAACCCCTCTGATCCAGCTCCGTACCTTCTCCACATTCGCCGCCCAGTAATAATACATCAGGTTCGGAAGACCCAAACCCTCTGCCTGCCTTCCTCTCTGTAGTAGCACCTTTCTAATTCTGGCCACCTTCCCTCCCCATATGAACACGGTAATCATCCCTCAATCTCTCAAAAATGTTTTTGGCCGGAAAATCGGCAGGCATTGGAAAATAAACAGGAATCGCACCAACTTATTCATTTTAACCGCCTGTACCCGACCCGCCAGTGACAGAGGGAGACCATCCCACCTTGCCAGATCAGCTGTCACCTTCCCCACCAATCTAGAGATGTTGTACTACGGAGCCCCCTCCCCATCCCGAGCAACTTGCACCCCCAGGTATCTAAAGTGAGTCCCTGCCCTATAGAATTGTAGCTCCCCACCCCCGGCCGAGACACCACAAAATATTCACTCTTGTTTGGATTTAATTTGTATTGCATTTGTTTTCTTAACTGTCACTCATGGTATGGCTATTTTTCTAGTAAAGCTGAAAGAAATGTTCCCTTTTGCCTTCTAAACCAACTGCTGCTAGCAGAATTATGAGAGCTGCTTTCTTTCTCACTCCCTATCTCCAACTCTCCACATTCAGCTAAAACGAAAACTTAAAAGCTTCTCTACCTTACAAGACTCCAGTTGCTGAGCAACATCCTCATGCTTATGCCTTTTTATTTATTCTTTATGTCTGAGCCCCCTGTAAGCACAATAGGAACACAGTTGGAACATAAACAACCCTCACCCATAAGACCATAAGACATAGGAGCAGAATTAGGCCAGTTGGCCCATCGAGTCTGCTGCGCCATTCAATCATGGCTGATACTTTCTCATCCACATTCTCCTGCCTTCTCCCCATAACCCCTGATCCCCTTATTAATCATAAAAACAGCTTTGACTAGCGTGAATCTAACTATAGGTTTTACCCTTCCAGATACAGATACAGTAAATTAAATTCACTTGAAACTGGAGACAGGATACTCTCAAATCGGCGCGATGGTCCAATGCCGGCGTCAAAAACGGTGCGAACCACTGCGGCGTCGGGCCGACCAGTAGTAGTGGAATTCTCTGCACTTCCGGCGGCTAGGCTTGCGCCAAAGGGACTGCGCAAGTTAGCGCATGGGCAGACCGGCCGGCGTATTTTGGCGCATGCGTAGGGGGTGTCTTCTCCGCGCTGGCCATGGCGGAGCCCTACAGGGGCCGGCACGGAAGGAAGAAGTGCCCCTACGGCACAGGCCCACCCGCAGATCGATGGGCCAGGCCACCATGCCCCCACCCCCCTTCAATTAAGTTACTGTGAAAAGCCCCTAGTCGCCACATTCCGGCGCCTGTTCAGGGAGGCTGGTAAGGGAATTGAACCATGCTGTTGGTCTGCTTTCGAAGCTAGCGATTTAGCCTAGTGTGCTAAACCAGCCCCTTCACAAGAACTGCAAAATTTAAAGAGGGCAGTGCACTGCCCCTTTCGCTAAGTCAGTTAGGGATGATCAACTGCCAGTGCCAACCACATCCTTTGAGCAATTTTTAAAAAATCATACAACAGGTTTAAATTCCTCCAATCCGGTTCCTGCCCCTGCCACAGTACTGAATCTGCCCTTTTCAAAGTCAACAGATAACATCCTATATAATTGTGAGAAAAGTACATTTTCACTCCTCATCCTTGATCTCCACAACCTTTGAAACAGTTTACCACACCATCCGTATCCAATGCATCTCCTCCTTCATCCAGTTAGACGTGATTGCTCTTGGCTGGTTCCGTTCCTATCTAAATTAAAAAGAAATGTTGGAAATACTCGGACAGCATTTGTGGTGGGAGAAACAGCTAACCTTTTTTGATGGATTTCTGATGAAAGGCCATTCTTGTATATCTAGTTGTGGTCTGCGAATCGCCTGCATAATCTTCTCCTCTTGTTCCTGCGCCATTATCTCTCGAATCCCCAGGGATCGATCCTCAGCCCCCTCCAATTTCTCATGTTTTTTTTCTTAGTTCATGGGACGTGGGCATCGCAGGCTGCGCCAGCATTTATTGCCCATCCCTAATTGCCCTTGAGGGGCAGTTCAGAGTCAACCACGTTGCTGTGGATCTGGAGTCACGTAGGCCAGACCAGGTAAAGATGGCAGAATTCCTTTCCTAAAGGATATTAGTGAACCAGGTGGGTTTTTACGACAATGGTTTCATGGTCATCGTTAGACTTTAAATTCCAGATTTCTGTATACATGTTGCCCCTCAGCACATTATCCCAAAACACGGTGCAAGTTTCCATATGTACCCTGATGACACAGCTCTACTTCATTATCACCTCTTACAATCTTTGTATAGTAAGAAGTCTTCCAACACCAGGTTAAAGTCCAACAGGTTTGTTTCAAACACGAGCTTTCGGAGCGCAGCTCCTTCCTCAGGTGAATGAGATCTTTGTATTGTTTCTGATTTGTAATACTGCCTACCTGGGGCGGCACGGTAGCCCAGTGGTTAGCCCTGTTGCTTCACAGCTCCAAGGGCCCAGGTTCTATTCCCGGCTTGGGACACAGTCTGTGCAGAGTCTGCACGTTCTCCCCGTGTCTGTGTGAGTTTCCTCCGGGTGTTCCAGTTTCCTCCGACAAGTCCCTCAAGACGTGCTATTAGGTAACTTGGACATTCTGAATTCTCCCTCTGTGTACCCAAACAGGTGCCAGAATGTGACGACTAGGGGCTTTTCATAGTACCTTCATTGCAGAGTTAATGTAAGCCTACTTGTGACAATAAAGATTTTTTTTTTTTAAAGTTAGGTGGGGTTACGGGAATAGAGAGGAGGTGTGGGCTTAAGTACATAGAACATAGAACATAGAACAGTACAGCACAGAACAGGCCCTTCGGCCCTCGATGTTGTGCCGAGCAATGATCACCCTACTTAAACCCACGTAACCCGTATACCCGTAACCCAACAATCCCCCCATTAACCTTACACTACGGGCAATTTAGCATAGCCAATCCACCTAACCCGCACATCTTTGGACTGTGGGAGGAAACCGGAGCACCCGGAGGAAACCCACGCACACACGGGGAGGACGTGCAGACTCCACACAGACAGTGACCCAGCCAGGAATCGAACCTGGGACCCTGGAGCTGTGAAGCATTGATGCTAACCACCATGCTACCGTGAGGCCCCAAAGTAGGGTGCTCTTTCCAAGGGCCGGTGCAGACTCGATGGGCCAAATGGCCTCTTTCTGCACTGTAAATTCTATGATTCTATGTACTGCATTGGGAAAACCAAAGCTATTTTCTTTTGTACCTGCCACAAACTCTGTTACCCAGCCATTGACTCCGTCCTTCTCCATTTGAGGCTGAACTAGATTGTTCAGAACTTTGGTGTCATATATGACCCTTAGATGAGCTTTCGACTACTTGTCTGTTCCATCACCGAGATCACCTCCTTCCACCTCTGTAACAATGCTTGCCTCCATTCTTGTCCTTAAAACGGTTGTTGGGACCACCACTAATTCTTATTTCTCACATAAATGACTGACTCAAACTGAGTGCAGTTATCAAGTCTGATGCTAGGCTGGGAGAAGTAGTGAATCAGAGGCAGATACAACTCAAATTATAAAATGAGTAGACCCACAACTGCTTGGGTATAACAATGGCAAACTAAATTTAATGCAGACGAGCAAAGCATTGCACATAGGAAAGAAAGATGCATGACAAACCTACTCTATAATTTAGCCAAGAGCTTGCAAATCTTAATACTCATAATAGTAAACAATAGCAAACACTAATGTCCAAACAATGGCAATTGTAATCATAGAATTTGAACTCCATTGCCAAAACAGTAGACTGATCAAGAAGAAGTCAGAATCCACTTGTAGCGGTCTAGTCCGACATTGGTAGTGCAACCAGTTCTGATAACTGAAACACAATGGAGATAATGCAGTGCTGAGATAGTGTAGCAAAAATAAATACCAGTTTGAATAATGAAGAAAAACTGAAGTAACTTGGGCTTCTCAGACTTCCAGTGGCGGCATGTTGGGTGGCTTCTGCTTGAGGTGTGCTTTTCGGAGTTTTGAAGTCCAGTCCTGGAGGCAATTTGCAAATGATTGAAGGTAGGAAGATAGAGAAGGCAAAGGATGTCAAAAGGTTTAAGGAAAACAGCCATGAACAAGGGAGGGAGTGAGTGTTCACCGTCGAGTGAGAGGGGCAACCAGGGAGCTAGCAAGATGGCGGAGGCTGGACTGCTGGGTGGAGCCGCACTGCTCACAGCAGCGAAGATGACTGAGGTGATGTCTTTAGAACATAGAACATATAGTGCAGAAGGAGGCCATTCGGCCCTTCGAGTCTGCACCGACCCCCATTTAAGCCCTCACTTCCACCCTATCCCCTCACCCAATAACCCATCCTAACCTTTTTGGACACTAAGGACAATTGATCATGGCCAATCCACCTAACCTACACATCTTTGGACTGTGGGAGGAAACCGGAGCACCCGGAGGAAACCCACGCAGACACGGCGAGAACGTGCAGACTCCGCACAGAGAGTGACCCAGCAGGGAATTGAACCTGGGACACTGGCGCTGTGAAGCCACAGTGCTATCCACTACGCTACCGTGCTCTTTGGAGCTGGAGAAGAAGTTTGCGAAGCATATGGCAGCATTGAGGAAGGAGATGGCGGTGGCTTTGAAGGCATTGGTGGAGGAGGTAATTGCCCCGGTGAGAGTAGCTGTGGCGAAGACCGGCCGATGTGAGGGAGCAGGGCGAGAGGATGAAGGGAGTGGAGGAGACCAACTCGCCTCTATGGGGGATGAGCTGTGGAAGGTGGTCAAGGCCAATAAGGGGATTTGAGAGAAGCTGGAGGACTTGGAGAACTGCTCGAGGTGGCAAAATTTGAGCATTGTAGGCTTGCCCGGGAGGGGGGAGGGTGAAGGGCTCGAGGCCAACAAAGTACTTTGCCAAGATGTTTGGCAGAGCTGATGGGGGGGGGGGGGGGGGGGAAAGAGAGGAGCCCTCTCTGTATGAACTGGACCGAGCCCATCGGTTGCCAGGAGGAAGCCAAAGTTAAATGAACCGCCAAGGGCAGTGATCATCTGCTACCAAAAGAACCACATGAAGGAGAAGGTTTTGAACTGGGCGAAGCAGAAGCGGGAAGTGCAGTGGGCTGTGCTGGTGTTCGCGTTTACCAGGACTTGACAGTGGAGCTGGCAAAGAGGCGAGCGGCTTTCGGCCGAGTAAAGACGGCATTATACAACAGCGGGGTGCAATTTGGAGTGGTGTATCCAGCGAAGCTGAGGGTGGCCCACAATGCTAGAGATTTCTACTCCGAGGTGGTGGAGTCATTCGTGAAGGCAGAAGGCTTGGGACAGAAGTGAAGAATGGAACTGAAGAGGGGTTGTGGACTGTGAATGGGGAGTTAGGAGAGTGTATAAATGTTTCTTGTTTGACCTATATTGTTGTTTTTTACTTCACGTTGTTATAGAGGTTAAGTTTTTGATTGTCATTCTTTGTTGTGACTGTTTTATTTTATATTGTTGAGATGTTTGGGTTTTATTGTTTCCTGGGACAGGGCAGGAGGGGGGGGGAAAGCCTTGGGAGGGGGCCTCCGTGGTAGCTAACTTAAGTTGGCTAGTGACCAGAGGTGAGGTGGGGGGAGGGGCTGTGGACATTGAAGCCAGGCGAACAGGTTTTGATGGGCTTAGGAGGTGTGAAAAGTGTGGGGGGGGGGGGATCGATATTTGGTGAGGTATTTTCAAGAGGGGGGATTCTGGGTGGGGAGCTTTGACCGACTGTCCACAAGGAAGGCGGTGCGCCACTTGAAGTGGGCGAGGGGAGCAGTTTTCAGATATGGTGAGAAGGCAGGGTGCATGTTGGCAGGCCAGCTTCGGAGGGAGGCAGCAGCGAGGGAAATGGGGGGCACGGTAGCACAGTGGTTAGCACAATTGCTTCACAGCTCCAGGGTCCCAGGTTCGATTCCTGGCTTGGGTCACTGTCTGGGCGGAGTTTGCACTTTCTCCCCCTGTCTGCGTGGGTTTCCAACGGGTGCTCTGGTTTCCTCCCAAGGTCCAAAGATGTGCAGGTTAGGTGGAATGGCCATGCTAAATTGCCCTTGGTGTCCAAAAAATGTTAGCTTGGGTTATGGGGATAGGTTGGAGGTGTGGGCTTAGGTAGGGTGCTCTTTCCAAGGGTCGGTACAGGTTCGATGGGCCGAATGGCCTCCTTCTGCACTGAAAATTCTATGATTCTATGAAATTGTTCAGGTATGGGATAGGGCAGGGAAGTTGGTGGTGGCTCCGAATCAGATTAATAGGGTGTTTGAGGAATTCTACGAGAGATTGTATAGGTCAGAGCCACCGGGGGGAGGATCAGGAACTCTTGGATGGTTTGGAATACCCGAGGTTGGGGAAGGAGGATAGGGCCATATTGGAGGGGGCAAGAGCGGAGCAGGAGATAAAAGATGCGATTGGAAGAATGCAATCGGGAAAGGTAGCAGGACCAGATGGGTTTCCAATGGAGTATTACAAGAAATTTAAAGATAAGTTGGTGCCGCTGATGGTGGGGATGTTTGAGGAGGCGATAGAGAAGGCGGCGTTGCCACAGACTTTGGGGCAGGCATCAATCTCCCTGTTGCTCAAGAAGGATAAGGATCAAACAGAATGTGGAGGTTGGAGAAGTGTCTCCTGAAGGTGATAGGGAAAGATCAGAAGGGGTTTGTGAAGGGGAGGCAGCTCTTTTCAAACATTAGGAGGTATTGAATGTGGTTATGGCACCGGTGGAGGGTAGGGAGACCAAAGTGATTGTGGCATTGGACGCCGGGAAGGCGGTAGACCGAGTAGAGTGGGGATATTTGATGGCAGTTCTGGAACAGTTTGGGATTGGGCCACGATTTGTAGATTGGATAAGAGTGCTGTACAGGGAGCTGAGGGGGAGTGTCCGCTCGAATAACATGAATTTGGGGTATTTTGCTCTATACCGTGGGACCAGGCAGGGATATCCTATGTCCCCCTGTTGTTCGCGCTTGTGATTGAGCCTTTGACCATTGTGTTTAGGTGTTCGTAGGTGTGGAAAGGAGTAGTGCGGGGGGGGGGGGGGGGTTGTAGAGCATAGGGTCACTTTGTATGTGGATAACCTGCTATTGTATGTATCAGAACCAAGTGTGCCAATCGGTGGCATATTGGAGCTGCTTCGAGGTATACCTTTTTCGGGGTATGGCTAAATTTAGATAAAAGTGAATATTTTGTGGTGTCTGAGCCAGGGGCGGTGACTCACTTAGATAGCTGAGGGTGCAGGTGGCATGGGATTGAGGGGGGGGCTCCATAGGTATAACATTACTAGTTTGGTGGGGAGGGTGAAGTAAGGTAGGATGGTCTTCCTCTGTAGCTGGCAGGCCGGGTACAGGCAATTAAAATGAATGTGTTGCCGCGATTTTTGTTTATTTTTCAGTGCCTGCCAATCTTCCTGCCAAAGGCATTTTTCAAGGAGATTGAAAAGATGATTACCTTGTTTATATGAATGGGGGAAGGTGGTGAGGATTAGGAAGGTGCTGTTGCAGAGAGGATGGCAGTCAGGAGGGTTGGGTGTCCTGAATTTATGACATTATTACTGGGCGGCGAATGCTGAGAAGGTGAGGAGCTGGGTTAGAGGTGGGGGAGACTCCCTGTGGGATAGAATGGAAGAGAGTTTGTGCAGGGGTTCAGGGCTGAGGGCGTTAGCAACAACGCCGTGCCCGATGGTCCCTGGGAAATACTCGGGGAGTCTGGTGGTAGTAGCGACGTTGAAAATCTGGAGGTAGTTGCGCCAGCACTTTAGGCTGGGGGCGGGGTCAAGGAAATCCCGATCCGGGGGAATCATAGAATTGAGCCAGGGAAGTGGGTTGGGAGTTTTCAGAGATGGGAGGAGAAGGGAGTTAGTGTGTTTAAAGGACCGATTTGCAGGTCTGGAGGAGCTGGGAGCGAAATATGGGTTGGGGCAGGGAGAAATGTTTAGGTATATGCAAGTCTGAGATTTCACTGAGAAGGATATATGGAAAGCATTCCTGTGGTGCTGGCCCCCACACTGTTGGAGGAGATGCTAATGACAGGGGGAAATGGAGAAGGGGGTAGTGGTGGTGATTATGGGAGAAGATAAGGCATTGCTGGAGGGATTAAGACAAAATGGGAGGAAGAGTTGGGAAAGGGCATGGAGGAGGGGTTGTGGTGTGAGGTGCTCCGGAGGGTGAATGCTTCAACTTCCTGTGTGTATAGGGGTGCACCTGACAAAGGCGAGGATGAGCCGACTCTTTGAGGAGGTAGAGGATGTTTGGTGGGGGTTTGGGACGCAAATCATGGTCATATGTTTTGGTCATGTCCAAAGCTGGAGGGGTATTGGCGGGAGGTGTTCAGGGTAATTTCGCAGGTGGTACATATGAAGCTTGAACCGGGTCCCCTGGAAGTCCTATTTGGGGTATCGGCCGGGGTGGGAAGTAGGTGCAGAGTCAGATGTTTTCGCCTTTGCCTCGCTGATCACCTGAAGGTGTGTCCTGTTGGGATGGCGGTCAGTTTCTCACCCTGTGGCCTGGCATGGCGGAGGGATCTGTTGGAGTTTTTAACATTCGAGAAAGTGAAGTTTTGAGTTGAGGGGAAGGATGGAAGGGTTCTACAATACATGGGTTTTGTTTATTATGCACTTTCAGGAGTTGGACGACATCGGACATTAGGGGGTGTGGGGTGGAGGGGTTTAGACTGTGTATGTTGTTGGTGACTATGGGTGGATGGTGGATTTATGATTCCTTTTCTTTGATGTTTGTATTTGAAATGTTGAGGGTTGTTTGGGGATTGGTGGGAGGAAGGAATTGTTGACCGGGGATTGACATTGTATTTGTTACCGTTGATTGTTTGTTGGTGAGTGTAAATTTGGATGAAATTGTGGAAAAGGAGGAGAATAAGAATATTTCTAAACTTGGGCTTCTCAGCCTGAAAGTATGCTGAACTATTAGAGGTATCCAAGATGCTTACGAGGATGAAAAGGATATGTTGGCATATTAAGTTGAGATTGGAATGAGTTCAATCTGGCAGTCTAATTCATAATTTGTAACAGGAAATTATTATTTACAAAGAATAATCAATGCATGGAGCAAATTCTCTTAACATTGGTTGTAATCCATGTAATCGTTTAAGAAACAATTGGATGCTACAGTGGGAAAATGTAGGGTGCTTTGTAATGGATAATCAAATTTGGCCCAATAACCTTCCTCGTATTAATGATTTTGGTAACTTCAGAAGTATACTAAACAAAGGACGCAGATAAATCAGCTTTCCCCATCCTAATTCTTCTTGTTTCTTTTATTAAAGATATTTTATTCCAAACACAAGGGAAAAAAATCACTTGGGGAAAAAAGCAAAATATAGTCCTTTTAACCAACCCCCCCCCCCCCCCCCCCCCCCCCCCCCCGCCCGCGACAAACAGCTCCTCAAAGTTTGTCATGAACGGCCTTCACCATACCTCGAAGCTCTCCTCTGACCCCTTAAGGCAAATTTGATCTTCTCCAACTAGAGAAACACGTACAGATCCCCAAACCAGGCCTCATACCCTGGTGGCATACCTGACCTCCAGTTCAAAAGAATCCTTCGCTGGGAGATCAGAGAGGCGAAGGCTCACTCCTCAGCCCCGTCCAATTTCTCATCTACATGCTTCCCCTCCAGCAGCTCCGGCACCTCCAACACCCCAAAGATCCTCACCAGAGGGTTCAGCTTCACCTCAACCCCTACAGCCTTGATACAGTCCCGAACACCGCCCCCCAGTAGCTCTTCAACCTCTCGCATTGCCAGAACATGTGAGCATGATTCGCCGGTCCCAGCCTGCACTTCTCACATCCATCTGTTACCCCTGGAAAACACCCACTCATCTGAGCCCAAGTCATGCAGCACAGTGGTTAGCACTGTTGCTTCACAGCGCCAGAGTCCCAGGTTCGATTCCCAGCTTGGGTCACTGTCTATGCGGAGTCTGCATGTTCTCCCTGTGCTTGTGAGTTTCCTCCGAGTGCTCTGGTTTCCTCCCTCAAGTCCCGAAAGACATGCTGTTAGGTAATTTGGACATTCTGAATTCTCCCTCGGTGTACCCGAACAGGCGCCGGAATGTGGCAACCAGGGGCTTTTCACAGTAATTTCATTGCAATGTTAATGTAACTTGTGACAATAAAGATTATTATGTTATATGTGGACCTTGTGCACAACTTTAAATTGTATCAAACACATTCTTGCACAGGAGGGGGTTGAGTCAATCGCCGCATCACCTCACACCAGAGTCTCCATCCTATCTTGAATTGGAAAGCAAATATTGCTTCTAATTACCTATTTTCTTGTACAGCTCCTTTCACAAAAACCCAACCTCCCAAATGCTGTACAGCAAATAAAGCACTTCTGAAGTGTAGCTATTGTAATATGGCAGCCAATCAGTGCACCGAAAGCTCCTACAAACAGTAATTGGTAGCAACCAATAACCTTTTGTGTTGATTGACGGATAAATATTAGCCTCTGAGAACAGCTTGCCTGCTCTTCGAAATAATGCCATGCGATCTTTACATCCACCTGAAACAGCAGGCAGGGTCTTAGTTTAATGTTCCATCACAGACATGACATCTCTCTCAATACTGTACTGGAGTGTTAGATTAGATTTCTGTGCTGACGTCTCGGGAGTGAGATTTGAACCTATATCCAACTGATTCAGAGGTGAGTGTGTTACCAACTGTGAACCATGGCTGACACTAATTGCTGACACTTGTGAGACAAGAAAGGGGGCCCGGATGCAGAAAGAATTATACAAAGAAAGAGGCACAGGCAAAGAAACCGATGCCAATGCATTCAAGAAAACGGTCATAAACATTTAATATTTGCAACGATTGCTTAGCAAACGGCAATCTCTCCCTCTCCCCCGCCCATAGTAATGCTCGGCTTTGGAATTGCTCAATGGTGCCACACCCAAGCAGCTCCACCCGAGCTGCGATGCTGCAGATTTCAAAGTAACCATCCTGTAAGGTTTGAGGGTTTCACGGTATAAATCCCTTCTGATTAGGAAAAACTCTTGGTCCAATTTTTTTTATTTCTAATGTTAGGATCCTCAGATGTGCTTGACCTAAGGTACGAATGACTACTATTTCTGAATTAAGCAGAATTTATTAAATAAATGTAAATATGCTCAACAAGAAGTAGTGAAGACAGCCTGGATTCTCTATCGTCAAAGGTCCAGGGTTCCTTGAATGCTGATAGCACAGCATGCGTCTGTTTTCTTCAAACTCAGAAGTAATGATGAACCGTGTCTCAGAAGAAGTATACGATTGAAGCAATGGTAAAACTGTGGCAACAAGGACACTTTCGCCAGCTTTGCTGCTCCTATTTCACCTAGCCTAAGTGAGGAAGGTTGGGCAAGACGAGAGGTTTTGGAATATCAATGTGGGTCGTACATTGCCACTATGAGGAATTTACATGCTAGAAATTCAAACCTGTTCACTGTTCCTTCAAAACAGAAAAACTCTTTAATTCTGACTTCTCAGCACCAATGGAGTCATAAATTCATCAAGTATAGCTTCTCACAAACGACTGCTTTCCTGTTCCCCAATTACCTTGACTGTTAATTGTCTAACAGAAATTTCCTTTTATTAAATTGACAGTACCCAATTATGTTTTCCAATTAAGGGGCAATTTAGCATGCCCAATCCACCTAATCTGCCCATCTTTGGGTTATGGGGATGAGACCCATGCAGGCACGGGGAGAATGTGCAAACTCCCGAGTGATCCGGGGCCGGGATTGAACCTGGGTCTTCGACGCCGTGAGAGCAGCAGTGCTAACCACTGCACCATCATGCCACCCCACAGAAATTGCTTCTGACCATTTTAAATTTGGATAACTTAAAAGTTAGTCCACCCTAACAAAATCCTCAAATATTATACTATTATCAAAATCTTACAATCCGAAGTAAAGTTAAAACCCATTCCTCCACTCAGTACTGTAGATGTACATCCCCATATTATTTGTATAGTATTATGTTGTCACTTTGTTCTCGATTTTAAAACCGGTAAGTTACAAAGTATAAATGCGTAGGTAAATTCATATGTGTGAAAGAAAATAACAGGGATTTGAAATTTAATATTTTTAAAATATATTATTGGTTGACCTCATTTGGTGTTACAGGAATTTAAGATCACTTCTAAACTTCAGGTGAAACAAGATGACATTATGAATATTTGGACTAGGCTGGACGAATGTAATGGCCCTCATTTTGAAGTCATACATGGTATTAATGCTGCCATACATTTGTTAAAAATCCTCACTTCTACATGCCCATGTAAAGTTGTCATATTGTTATTACAATCTCTCATCAATGGAGACACTAGCAGATTATTTAAGCATCAGAAAAATGTGGAAAAATGCACTTCATAAAAATCCTCTGCATTTTTCATTGCAGAATGCTGATTACACCACAGGACAGGTCTTTGACTTGTCTGAAAAGCTGGAACAGTCGGAAGCCCAGCTTGGTCGAGGTAGTTTTATGCTTGGTTTGGACACCCATGATAGAAAATCTGAAGATAAATTAGCTAAAGCTACACGAGACAGGTAAGGGCATATTCATCTTTAAAATTACAGTTCTAATCACAAAACTATTTATGCATTTTTACAGCGCAGAAGGAATCCGCTTGGCCCATCATGTCTATACCAGCTTGCCAAATGACCAATTTATTTGGTGCCATTCTCCTACCATTTCCCCATAACCCTGTACATTGTTGCTTTTCAAATAATAGTCTAATTAATTCCATTTTAAATGCCTTGATTGAACCTGCCTCCAACACACTCTCAGGTCAATCATCTCAGTTCCAGGACATTACTGCAGGAGTTCCTGAGGGCGGTGATCTCGGCCCAACCATCTTCAGCTGCTTCATCAATGACCTTCCTCCCATAATGTCAGAAGTGGGATGTTCACTGATGATTGTGCTATGTTCAGTACCATTCGCAACTCATCAAATACTTTTTAAAATTCATTTCGCTGTCTGGACCAGCATTTATTTCCCATCCCTAATGCCCTTGAGACGATGGTGGTGAGCTGCATTCTTGAACTGCTGTAGTCCATGTGGTCCAGATGCACCGACAGTGCTGTTGGGAGGGGTATTCCAGGATTTTGACCAAGCAATAGTGAAGGAATCGTGATATATTTCCAAATTAGGATGGTGAGTGGCTTAGAGTGGTGGTGTTCCCATGTATCTGCTGCTCTTGTCCTTTTAGATGGTGTGGTCATGACTTTGGAAGGTGTGGTTCAGGGAGCCTTGGTGAGTTCCTGCAGTGCAACTTGTAGATGGTACATACTGCTGCCACTGTACGCAGTGCTGGAGGAAGTGAATATTTGTGGAAGAAGTGCCAGTCAAATGGGTTGCTTTGCCTCGGATGGTGCCAAATTTCCTGAGTGTTAGAGCTGCAGTCATTCAGGAAATGGGAAAGTAATCCATCACACACTTGGCTTGTACAGTGTAGACTGTGAACAGGCTTTACAGAGTCAGGAGGTGAGTTGCTCGCTGCAGGATTCCTAACCTCTGACCTCTTGTAGTCACAGTATATGGCTAGTCCAGTTCAGTTTCTGGTCAATGATAACACCCAGGATGTTGATGGCGGGGGGGGGGTTCAGCGATGGTAACATCATTAAATATCAAAGGGTGATGGTTGATTACTTTCTTGTTGGAGATGGCCATTGCCTGCCAGTTGTGTGGCATAAATGTCACTTGCCACTTGTCAGCCCAAGTCAGGATATTGTCTAGGTCATGCTATATTTGGACATGGATTGCTTCAGTACCTGAGGAGTCGAGAATGGTGCTAATCATTGTGAGATAATCAGCAAACATTCCCACATCTGAACTTATGATAGAAAGAAAGTCATTGATGAAGTATCAGAAGATGGCTGGGCCTAGGACACTGCCCTGTGGAATTCCTGCAGCGATGTCCTGGAGCTAAGATAACTGAACTCAACAACTGCAGTCATTTTCCTTTTTCATTAGGTATGACCAGTGAAGAGTATTTCCATTGACTCCAGTTTTGCTAGGGCACATTGATGCCATACTGAATCAAATGCTGCCTTGATGTCAAGGGCAGTCACTCTTACCTCACCTTTGGCATTCAGCTCTTTTGTTCTTGTTGAACTAGGGCTAAAATGAGGTCAGGAGCTCAGTGATCCTAGTAGAACCCAAACTGAGCATCAGGGAACAGGTTATTGTTCAGCAAATGCTGCTTGGCAGTGTGTTGATGATCCCTTCCAGCACTTTGCTGATGATACAGAGTAGACTGATGGGGGTTGGGTTGGATTGGATTTATCCTGCTTTTTTGTGGACAGGATAAATCTGATCAATTTTCCAGATTGCTGGATAGATGCCACTGCTGTATCTGTACTGGAACAGATTGGCTAGGGATGCGGAAAATTCTGGAGTACCAAGTCTTCACTTTATTGCTGGAATATTGTCAGGGCCCGTAGCCTTTGTTGTGTCCAGCGTCTTCAGCTGTTTCTTGATACCACATAATCAAATTGGCGGAAGACTGACATCTGTGATGCTGGGGACATCTGGAGGAGACCAAGATCATCCACTCGGCACTTCAGGCTGAAGATTCAGCTTTAACTTTTGCACTGATGTGCTGGACTCGTCCATGATTGTGGATGGGGTATTTGTGGAGTCTCCTCCTCCAGTGAATTGTTTAATTGTCCTCCTTTACTGTCAGCTGGATATGGCAACACTGCAGAGCTTAGATCTGACTCTATGATCAGTTGGTTGTGAAATTGCTTAGCTCTATCACTTACTGCTCATGCTGTCCTATGTTGTAGCTTTATCAGGTTGAGACCTCATCTTTGGGTATGTCTGGCGCCGTTCCTGGCATGCCGTTCTGCCTATTCATTGAACCAGGGTTGAATCTATGGCATGGTAGAATGGGGGATATGCCGGGCCATGAGGTTGTAGATTGTGTTTGAGTATAATTCTGCTGCTGATGGCCCACAGCGCCCCCTGGATGCCCAGTCTGGAGTTGCTAGATCTGTTTGAAATCTATCTCATTTAGCACAGTAAGAAGTCTTACAACACCAGGTTAAAGTCCAACAGGTTTGTTTCAAACACGAGCTTTCGGAGCACGGCTCCTTCTTCAGGTGAATGGAAAGGCTTGTTCCAGAAATGTTTATATAGACACAGTCAGAGATGCCCCGGAATGCGAGCACCTGCAGGCAATCAAATCATCAAAGATGCAGAGAGAGAGGTAACTCCAGGTTAAAGAGGTATAAATTGTCCCAAGCCAGTTCAGTCGGTAGGCCTCTGCAAGTCCAGGCTTGTTGGTGGGGGCCGAATGTAATGCGACATGAATCCCAGATCCCGGTTGAGTCCGCATTCATGCGTGCGGAACTTAGCTATAAGTTTTTGCTCAGCAATTTTGCGTTGTCGCGTCTCCTGAAGGCCTCCTTGTAGAATGCTGACCCGGAGATCAGAGGCTGAATGTCCTTGACTGCTGAAGTGTTCCCCAACTGGAAGGGAACAGTCCTGCCTGTTGATAGTCGCACGATGCCCGTTTATTCGTTGTCGCAGTGTCTGGACTTGCAGAGGCCTACCGACTGAACTGGCTTGGGACAATTTATACCTCTTTAACCTGGAGTTACCTCTCTCTCTGCATCTTTGATGATTTGATTGCCTGCAGGTGCTCGCATTCCGGGGCATCTCTGACTGTGTCTATATAAACATTTCTGGAACAAGCCTTTCCATTCACCTGAAGAAGGAGCCGTGCTCCGAAAGCTCGTGTTTGAAACAAACCTGTTGGACTTTAACCTGGTGTTGTAAGACTTCTTACTGTGCTCACCCCAGTCCAACGCCGGCATCTCCACATCATATCTCATTTAGCACATTGTTAGTGCCACACAACACGATGGAGGATCTGCTGAATGTGAAGACGGGTCTCCGTCTCCACAAGGACTGTGCGGTGTTACTCCTACCGATATTGTGATGGACAGATGCATCTGCGGCAGGCAAGTTGGTGAGGATGAGGTCAAGTATGTTTTTTTTCTCTTGTTGGTTCCCTTATCACCTGCCACAGTCTCAGTCCAGCAGCTCTGTACTTTAGGATCGACCAGCTCAGTCTGTGGTGGTACTTATGAGCCATTCTTGGTGATGGACGTTAAAGTCCATGTGAAGGGGCTTTTCACAGTAACTTCATTGAAGCCTACTTGTGACAATAAGTGATATTATTATTATTATGTCCTCCACCCAGAATACATTCTGCATCCTTGCCAGCCTCTGTGCTTCCTACAGGTGGTGTCCAATATGGAAGAGTACTGAATAATCAGTTGTGGGGGGGAGATGAATGGCAATTAGCAGGAGGTTTCCTTGTACATGATTGACCTTGTGCTATGAGACTTCATGGGATCCAGAATTGATGTTGAGAACACCCAGGGCAACTCCCTCCCAACTCTATATACATGTACCGCACAGCTGGTGGGACAGGGCTCACCCGGGGATGGTGATGTCTGGAACATTATCTGCAAGGTATAATTCCTTGAGCATGACAGTGTCAGGCTGTTGCCTGACTAGTCTGTGCGACAGCTCTCCCAATTTTGGCACAAGTCCCCAGATATTAGTAAGGAAGACTTTGCAAGGTCATCAGGGCTGAGTTTATCGTTATCATTTCTAGTGCCTAGGTCGATGCCGAGTGGTCTGTCCAGTTTTGTTCCTTTGAGACTTTGTTGCGGTTTGATACAACTGAGTGGCCTGCTAGGTCATTTCAGAGGGCATTTAAAAGTCAACCATATTGCTGTGTGTCTGGAGTCACGTGTAGGCCCGACCAGATAAGGACGCAGAAAGTTTCCCTGAATGACATTTGTGAACCAGATGGGTTTTTGGGACCATTAATAGCGCTTTCATGCTCACCATTTTTTATTGAATTCGAACCCAGGTCCACAGGATAACCTATGGGTTAGTAGTCTAGCGAAATACCACTATGCCTACACTTCCCCACTAAATCAGTCCATGTCCAAATGCAACAAGACCTGGACAATACCCAGGTTAGGACTGTGTGTATATGTTAAAAACTGAATTAGTTCAAAAGTTAAAGTTACAGCATCTCACAACTGCATGTCTCTTTTTAGAATGAATATTTACTGCCTATTGGACAAAGTGAAACAATATAAATTTGTGCATTATTCTGCAGATTTTTTTTTTAGGACTTTCTTAAAGCTGTTGAAGACGGAGAAGAATGTAGAAAGCATTTTTCTATGTGTTGTGCTTATTGAAAAAAAGTTCTGTCTGGTTCAATAGAATGGGTTTACTTTGTCTATTTGCCCATCCAGACATTTCTGGTCCAGACTTGGTGCCTACCCCGGAGATCATTCATTTGTGAAAACAAACTTTTATTTTAGCAGTTCCAATTTAGTCATTTTTATTTGTATTTTTTCCAGCTGCAAGACTACCATAGAAGCAATACATGGCTTGATGTCCCAAGTTATTAAGGATAAACTCTTCAATCAGATCAATATACCTTCTGCTTAAAGTACTCAGTCTCAACAAAGAAAACTCCTTGTCAAATGTGCTGGTGATGCATGAAGAACCACCTTACAATTTCAAGCTTTTTTTTTAACACACAGGCAGCATCTGTAGTTATTTCCCCAGGACGGTGGTGATACGTATTCCTATTAGAATTACTGGCTGTTTTCTTAGTTTTTATTATCTTGACCATTTTTATTTTTAGGCAATGTTGTAAAGTTTCACAAAATGCCAGTTTGTTGGACCACCTTACTTCATTATGGACAAACGCATTTCTGTATTAGAACACCAGGAGTCCAAATAGGAAATATTCCATTTATGGAACTTCTAAAAATTGAAACGTGTAAACTGTGTGTGCTCTTCAGTGTGTTATTAAAACAAGTTAATACGCCAGAAGTTGTACTTTGTTTTACAATGGAGTTGCACTGAAGGTGCATAATGATGATATCGTCCAAATATATGTATGTTTTTTTTAATGTACTGTTTCACAATTAACCTACTGAAATATTCACATTGGTTCTAAACTGAGGCATATTAACAATAAATATTTTACTTTTCATTGTTCCGTCATAAATCCCCATTTTGTTCTTCCATGAAATGTGGGTGTCACTGGCTAGGTCTACATGATTCCCCATCCTTAATTGCCCATGAGAAGCTGGTAGTGAGCTGCTTTCTTGAACCGCTGTCCATGTGTTGTAGGTATCCCACAGTGCTGTTAGGGAGAGAGTTCCAGGATTTTGACCCGGTGACAGTGAACGAATGGTGATAAATCTGGAAGGTGCGTGGTTTGGAGGGGAACTTGCAGGTGGTGGGGTTCTAATGCATATGCTGCTCTTCTCCTTCCAGGTGCGAGAGGTCATGGGTTTGGAAAGTGCTGTTGAAGGATGCTTGGTAGGTTGCTGCAGTTTATCTTGTAGATCAGGGGTTTTCAAAGTGCGGGTCACCACCCCCGGGTGAGTCGTGGGCGGGTGTCAGAAGATTCACGGAGGCAGGATTGAACTGCTTCTGCTGCACCTACCAGGCGCTATCATAGAGTTTCCCATTGGCAGCCTGCAGGGAAAATCCTAACTAAAATGTCAATTCAGTCCTCTCTTTAAACAATTACAAATAGGACAGATTTGAGTTAGAATTCTGGCTTATTGCACCAGATTCATATTTATCAATATTTTTCCTTTAATTATTTTGAAGAAGTAATTTCAGTGCACTGTAACTGGTTGGGGGAAAATAAGAGCTGATGGACGTACATATATCAGGAAGATCACGATAGAGTAAATTAAAATAGGAGAAGTGACTGTATGTGCACTACCATAGGTGAGAACAGAACTGCGCTTCATATCTTAAAATCCTTCCCTAATTTGTCCTCAGCATTTCTGCCCAGAAGTGTGATAAAGTCGGCCCTAATGAGTGATGGGTGTTTAAGATGACACTTGATTAACCGACTCAATTGTTAAAGCGCAGGAGGCAACTTCTAATAATAATAATCTTTATTGTCACAAGTAGGCTTACATTAACACTGCAATGAAGTTACTGTGAAAATCCCCTAGTCGCCACACTCTGGCGCCTGTTTGGGTACACAGAGGGAGAATTCAGAATGTCCAGTTCATCTGACAAGCATGTCTTCCAGGACTTGTGGGAGGAAACTGGGGCACCCGGAGGAAACCCAAGCTGGAAATCGAACCTGGGACCCTGGAGCTGTGAAGCCACTGTGCTACCGTGTTGCCCCGTGCTACCATTCTCTATTGAAGGGCAGGATTGACAAGATCATAAATATCATAGTTAATCGATTTATCTGTCTATTAATTAAGGGAGGGAGTTACCTACTCTTATTAAATGATTGAGGTGAAATTGCACATTGACTCAGAGGCAAATTTATATGGCTCTATCTGAAATTCAGTTCTAATTGCTGAATAGAATTGGGCATTGGGACTGTTTAGAATGATCTGCACTTCATGACTCTGCAGATATTTATTTTTAACCCCTCCACACCACTCACAACAAAAGCTCAGTCCCTTCTCTCTATTTTAATGCCTGCCCACGTGCTGATTTCACATGTTGTAATGACCTCCAATTAGCATTATTGGTTCACGAAACTGGACATGAGCCACGCCTACCTGCAGTTAAAACTGGACAAGGACTCCCAGAGGTTCGCTACGATCAACACCCTGAAGGGCCTTTTTCGTTATACTAGGCTACCTTTCGGAGTGTCATCAGACTGCGCTATATTCCAGCATACGATGGAAAATATTCTGCAGGGACTACCGCAGGTGCCGATTTATTTGGACGATGTCTTAATCACGGGTAGGACGAACAGGGAACACTTAAGGAACAGCAGGCGTACGGCTTAAAAGAGAAAAATGTGTTTTTCTGGCCCCACAAGTGACGTACCTGGGATATAAAGTAGACGAGTCGGGCTTACGCCTATTGGAAGACAGAGTAAGGGCAATAAAAGAAGCCCCAGCTCCAACCATGGGCCAGGAGCTACGATCATTTCTAGGGTTGGTAACCTATTATGGCAAATTTATTGAAAATAGGGCGTCCATCCTAGAACCCCTCCACCAGCTACTAAAAAAGAGGCAAGAATGGAAATGGTCCGCCCACCAAAACCGAGCATTTAGGGACATTAAGGAACAGCTGTCATCCAAAAATGTCCTAGAGCATTATGACCCAAGAAAGGAGTTGGTGGTCACTTGTGACGCATCCCCTTACGGGGTAGGAGCCGTCTTAGCCCAAAGAGGAAGGAATGGGGAACAACGGCCAATAGACTATGCTTCGAGGACCTTGGCGATGGCTGAGAGGAAGTACGGCCAAATCGAGAAGGAAGGACTGCTGGTGATATTTGCAGTAAAAAAAAATTTCACCAGTATCTGTACGGGCGGAAATTCACCATAGTGACGGACCATAAGCCGTTATTTTTTTTTAATAAATTTAGATTACCCAATTATTTTTTCCAATTAAGGGGCAATTTAGCGTGGCCAATCCACCTACTCTGCACATTTTTGGGTTGTGGGGGCGAAACCCACGCAGACACGGGGAGAATGTGCAAACTCCACACGGACAGTGACCCAGAGCCAGGATCGCCATAAGCCGTTATTAGCGTTATTAAAAGAAGACAAGTCAATACCCCCGATCGCATCAGCTAGAATCCAACGCTGGGCGTTGCTACTGGCGGCGTATAGATACGTTCTGGAGCACAGACCGGGAACGCGAGTAGCAAATGCGGGTGCTTTGAGCAGACTTCCCCTCCCGGACACCCCGCCTCCCGGACACCCCGCCGCTAATACCGAAAGTAGAGGAGACAGTAATGACTCTAAATGACACCTTCCCAGTGGACGCACAACATATTCGGTTGTGGACGCAAAAAGACCCAGTTTTAGCCAAGATGAGGCATTTACTGCTAACAGGGGAACTGGAAAGACCAGTGGAGCCCCAGATGCACCCATACTGGAGCAGAAGGGACCAAATAACCGTTGAAGACGGTATCCTATTATGGGGAGCCCGGGTAATAGTCCCAGCTCAGGGCCGTTGGGCAATCTTTTTTTTTTTATAAATGTTTTTTATTCAGTTTTCATGTTTTATATTGAACAAATTACAAATTGTTAGAGAGTGAAAAAAAAACACGCAAAAATTAACATATATATTTACAGGTGAGCATCTTCGTAGTAATAACTGTGGCCTCCCCCTCTTTGCCGGCATACATATTTTACATTCCCCAACATGTTTATTGGCATTTATTTAGTTTGGTTTTGGGCCTTAGCTAGCCATCAAACCCCCGTAACGAGCCCGTAGCCCCCCCCCCCCCTCCCCGCCGGCTACCTTCCCCCGACTATTCTTACTCTTGTACGTTGGCCACAAACAGGTCCCGGAACAATTGCATGAATGGCTCCCACGTTCTGTGGAAGCCGTCGTCCGACCCTCGGATGGCGAATTTGATTTTCTCCATTTGGAGAGAATCCGAGAGGTCGGACAGCCAGTCTGCAGCTCTGGGCGGTGCTGCTGACCGCCAGCCAAACAGGATTCTACGGCGGGCGATCAGGGAGGCAAAGGCAAGGGCGTCCGCCCTCCTCCCCAGGAATAGATCTGGCTGGTCTGAAACCCCGAAGACCGCCACTATCGGGCATGGCTCCACCCTCACCCCCACCACTTTGGACATAGCCTCGAAGAAGGCTGTCCAGTACTCCACAAGTCTGGGGCAAGACCAGAACATGTGGGCGTGGTTGGCCGGGCCTCTTTGGCACCGCTCACATCTGTCCTCCACCTCCGGGAAGAACCTACTCATACGGTTTCTCGTTAAGTGGGCTCTATGTACCACTTTTAGTTGCGTCAGGCTGAGCCTTGCGCACGTGGAGGTGGAGTTGACCCTATGCAGTGCTTCGCTCCAGAGTCCCCACCCTATCTCCAGCCCCAGGTCGTCCCCCCATTTCCTTCTTGTTGCGTCCAGTACGGTGTCGTCCCTATCTACCAGTCGGCCATACATGTCACTACAGTTCCCTTTCTCTAGGATACTTGCATCCAGTAGGTCTTCCAGTAGTGTCTGTCGTGGCGGTTGTGGGTACGTCCTTGTCTCCTTTCGTAGGAAGTTTTTGAGCTGCAGGTACCGTAGCTCGTTCCCCCCAGCTAGCTGAAATTTCTCTGTCAGTTCGTCCAGTGTTGCGATCCTGTCGTCC
Source organism: Scyliorhinus canicula (assembly GCF_902713615.1). Lineage (NCBI taxonomy): Eukaryota > Metazoa > Chordata > Chondrichthyes > Carcharhiniformes > Scyliorhinidae > Scyliorhinus > Scyliorhinus canicula. The sequence goes on along the minus strand of NC_052155.1, from coordinate 108,143,291 downwards.
GTGTATAGGTCCCTGACTGTCAGTGTCCCCCCGTCCTGTCTCCACCTTTTGAAGGTGGCGTCAGTCAGTGCTGGTTTGAACCTATGGTTGTTGCAGATGGGAGCCTTGTCCGACATTTTGTTCAGGCCAAATTGCTGCCGCAGTTGGTTCCAGGATTGGAGGGTGGCTATCACCACTGGGCTGCTGGAGTGTTTTTTGGGTGGGGATGGGAGTGCTGCCGTGGCGAGGGCCCGGAGGGAGGTCCCCATGCAGGAGGCCTCCTCCGCACGCACCCACTCGGCTTCTGGCTCCTGGATCCATCCCCTTACTCGCTCGGCTGTTGCCGCCCAGTGGTAGAATTGTAGATTCGGGAGGGCTAGCCTCCCCCTGGATTTTGTTTTCTGTAGGACCTTCTTTGGGATCCTAGCATTTTTACCCCCCCATACGAATGCCATGATAAGTTTGTCCAGCGCTATGAAGAAGGCCTTGGGGATGTAGATCGGAATGGATCTAAACAGGAAGAGGAACCTGGGCAATACGTTCATTTTGATCGTCTGGACTCTTCCTGCGAGGGAGAGTGGGAGTGTGTTCCATCTTTGCAGGTCCTTTTTTACTTCCTCCGCCAGGCTGGTGAGGTTCCATTTGTGGATCCCTTTCCAGTCATGGGCTATTTGGATCCCCAGGTAGCGGAATTTATGTCGGGCTTGTTTGAACGGCAGCCCCTTTAGTGCTGCCCCCCCCCCCCCCCCCCTTGCTGGTGTACTGGGAAGATCTCGCTTTTGCTCATGTTGAGTTTTTAGCCCGAGAAGGCTCCAAACTCTTTCAGGAGCGCGATGATTCCGTCCATGCTGCTTTGTGGGTCCGAGATGTAGAGGAGCAGATCGTCTGCATGGAGTGAGACTCTGTGCTCTCTGCCTCCCCTTCGGATCCCCCTCCAATTTTTTGCTGCCCTGAGCGCAATTGCTAGCGGTTCGATTGCTAGTGCGAACAGCAGTGGGGACAGTGGGCATCCTTGTCTGGTGCCCCTGTGCAGCTGGAAGTATTGGGAGTTGGTATTGTTGGTCCGTACACTCGCCATGGGGGCGTTGTATAGGAGTTTTACCCACGCGGTGAACCCTGTTCCAAGCCCGAACCGCTCCAGTACCTCTATGAGGTATTTCCATTCGACTCTGTCGAAGGCCTTTTCTGCGTCCAGGGAGACGATCACCTCTTGTGTTCTCTCCCCGGAGGGGGTCATTATCACGTTCAGCAGGCGCCTGATGTTCGAGGTGAGCTGTCTACCTTTGACGAAGCCCGTCTGGTCCTCTGTGACCACCTCAGGTACAGTCTTCTAGCCTTTTGGCTAGGATTTTGGCCAGTATTTTGGCGTCTGCGTTCAGCAGAGATATGGGTCTGTATGACCCACATTCCGTTGGGTCTTTGTCTTTCTTAGGTATCAGCGAGATTGAGGCCTGTGCTAACGTGGGTGGCAGTGCGCCCCTAGCTAGCGAGTCTGTGAACATCTCCCGCAGGTGCGGGGCCAGCGCTGTCGCAAATTTTTTGTAGAAGTCCGCCGGGAATCCGTCCGGTCCCGGCGCCTTCCCCGTCTGCATGGAGCTGATACTGTCCATGATCTCTCCCAGTGCTAGTGGTGCTTCCAGGTCCCGTTTCCTTCCCTCTCCCACGACTGGTATGACCAGTCCATCAAGGAACCGGTTCATCCCAGCCTTCCCCGTTGGGGGCTCTGAGGTGTACAGCTCTTGGTAGAAGGCCTTGAAGATTTTGTTAATCCTCTCTGGTTCTGTTTCCAACATGCCTCTGGTACCCCTGATTTGCCCAATTTCTCTGGTGGCTGCCTGCTTTCTCAGCTGGTGTGCCAACAGGCGGCTGGCTTTGTCTCCGTGTTCGTACAGGGTCCCGCGTGCCTGGCGGAGTTGGTGCACTGCTTTCCTGGTGGAGAGCAGGTCAAAGTTCCTTTGTAGTTCTTTTCTCTCCGCCAGGAGCTCTACGGTCGGGGCCTCGGAGTATTTACGGTCTACCTCCAGTATGGAGTCGACCAGCTTCTGCCCAGCCACCCTTTCCTCCCTATCTCTTTGCGCTTTGAAGGCAATGATTTCCCCTCTTATTACGGCCTTAAGCGCTTCCCAGAACGTGGAGGATGATACCTCCCCGTTTTGGTTGTTCTCTGTATACTCCGCTATGGCCCGCGCTATCCTTTCGCTGAAGGCCTTGTCAGCTAGGAAGGCACCGTCCAACCTCCATGTGGGGCGCTGGGCCCTTCCCGTCTCCAGCCGCACGTCCATGTAGTGGGGCGTGGTCTGATATCACAATTGCGGAGTATTCCACCTTGTCTATCCCTGGAAGCACCGTTTTCCCCACCACAAAGAAGTCAATTCTGGAGAACACGTTGTGTACTGGGGAGAAGAAGGAGAATTCTTTCTCCCCCGGGTGGGCGAACCTCCAGGGGTCCACAGCTCCCATCTGCTCCATAAAGTGACCGAGTTCCCTTGCCATGTTTGAGGTTTTCCCCGTTTTGGGGTTTGATCTGTCCGTCTTTGGGTCCTGTACACAGTTGAAGTCCCCCCCCATTATTAGTCGATGCGTCGCTATGTCCGGGATTTCTGCCATGGTCTTTTGGATGAAGCTCGTGTCGTCCCAGTTGGGCGCGTACACGTTGACTAGGACTACCGGCGCCCCATCCAGGGCCCCGCTGACCATGACATATCGCCCCCCTGGGTCTGTAACCGTCTTTGTCGCCCTAAACATTGTCCTCTTGCCGATCAGTATCGCCACCCCCCTGGCCCTTGTCCCATAGCAGGAATGGTAGGTTTGTCCCACCCAGCCCTTTCTTACCCGCAGTTGGTCCTGCTCCCTCAGATGCGTCTCTTGGAGGAAGACTATGTCGGCCCTCATATTTCTGAGGTGGGTGAGGACTCTGGATCTCTTCACTGGGCCGTTAAGTCCCCTTACGTTCCAGGTGATTATCCTGGTGGGGGGCTTCTGCCCCCTCGTTCCTGTGGGATTAACCATGTTTGTCTGGTGGACGAGCCCCTGCCCTCCGGGGTTTCCCTTTGTTAGGGGGCCGTCCAGGATGGCCGCTACCACTGCTCTCCCCATGCGTTCGGGTCTCTGCGCTCCGGGGTTTCCCCTTGTCTTGGGGGCACCCGCCATGGCCGTCCACTGTGTGTCCGCCACGCGGGTAGTCCCCTGCACTCTGGGGGGCCCCTTTGCCCACAGACCGTACTGGGTGGGTGCTTGCAGCGGTTCCTTGTTCCGAGCCCTCGGTTGTGGTACTTTGTAGCCCTGTTCCTTTTCTGGCCTCGTTTGTCCCTTTGACCCTACCTTTCCCCTCCCTGTGTGCCCCCCCCCTGGTCTCTCCCTCTACCCTCCTCCCCTGTATACCCCTCCTTTGCTCCTCTATACCCTATTCCTGTCCCCGTTTGCTCTCCCGACTTTGGTGGGTGATCTCCCCCCTCCCCTGCCTGGCGCCTTCCCCCCTGTTGGGGGTGCGCAGCGGCCCTGCTTTGTTGTGTGCCCCCGGCGCTAGGTTTCCTGCTATTACGGTGGCTCCCCTCTCGGAGGTTGTTGTCTCGCTTCTCCTCTACCTGGCCTCTACGGTTTTCTGCCTGCTCTTCCCCCATCCTACCCATTGGCGTGTCGTTGCTCCTTGCCAGGGGCCTCTTGTCCCTACCCCCCCTGCTGTTCTTCCAGCCCGTGCTCCTCGACGAATCTATTTGCCTCAGCAGGGGCTGTAAAGAAATATTCCTTGTTTTGGTATGTGACCCAGAGCTTCGCTGGGTACAGCATACCAAAACGCACTTTGTTCCTGTAGAGAGCCGCTTTCGCTCTGTTAAACTCAGCCCGTTTCTTAGATATATCCACTCCAAGGTCTTCATATATTCGGATGGTGTGCCCGTCCCATTTGCTGGCTCTATTTTCCTTGGCCCAGCGCAGGATTGCCTCCCTATCCCGGTACCGGTGCAGTTTGGCTATGACTGCTCTCGGTTGATCCCCTTCCTTGGGCTTCGGGCGCAGCGACCGATGTGCTCTGTCCAGATCCGGTGGGGTGGGGAAAGCTTTCCTGCCCACTAAGTTGCCCAGCATTGCAGCCACATATTTTGTGGGGTTTCTACCCTCGGTCCCCTCTGGCAGGCCCACTATCCTAACATTTTGCCTTCTCGAGCTGTTTTCTTGGTCGTCTACCCTGCCCTTCAGGCTCCCCTGCGTTGCGCCCAGACTCGTCACTTCCCTTTCTAGGGCCGTGACCCGGTCGCTCATGTCTGTCGCTGCTTTCTCTAGCTCCTTAATGGTTGCCTCATGGGCTTCCAGTTTCCCCCCTTGAGCTTCCAGTTTCTTCCCTTGAGCTTCCACTTTCTCCTCCAATCTGGTTAGAGCCTGCTGCACCCCTGACATGGCCCTGGCCACTGCTGCCTGTGCTGCGGCCTCTGCGTCTGCTTTCAACTCTGCCTTGATTGCCTGCAGCTGCTCCCTCACCACCTCAGTAAAGGCTTCCTTCCAATTCACGCCCCCCTCTAACCCCAGGGGAGAGGGCACCTGTCTGTCCGGCTCTTTTTGATGCGGCGGTACATCCGTCCCGCTGCTTCGTGTGCTAATCCGCTCGCGTGAGTTGGCTTGCCTTTTGTCCCGCCTGCTTTTGGTGCCCCCTTTCCCTTGGCTCCCTTCTGGCGTTTTTTTCTCCCCCTTCATCTTTTCTTCTCCCCTTGTTTTTTTGTTCCCCCTTTTTCGATGCCCGATTTTTATTTTATTTATTTGTTTATTAATTATTTTCTCCCACCTCCTTTTATGCAACTCCCCTCAGGTGGGCTTGCTTTGATGGGAGTGGGTGTAGAGAAAGAGAAAATAATATATATCCCTCCCCCTTTCTCTTTAATAGTGTACTTTTTTTAAAATAAAAGTCCTCTTTTTTTTTTTCTCCCCCCTCACTTTTCCCCTACCTCTCTCACGCAGGAGAGAGAGAGAGTGAGAGGAGTCTGTCCAGTTCTTTGTTCTTGCCACGTGGTGGCTGCTGCCGTTTTTTTTTTGGGGGGGGGGGGGGGGGGGGGGGGGGGGGGGGGTGTGTATGTGGAGACTCCGCTCCGGGCCTGCTGGGGGGGGGGGGGGAGACTCCGCTCCGGGCCTGCTGGGGGGGGGGGGGGGGTAGACGCCGCTCCGGCCCTTTGGGGGGGGGGTATGGACGCCGCTCCGCTCCTTGGGGGGGGGGGGGTAGACTCCGCTCTGGCCCCTGGGGGGGGGGGGGGGGTAGACTCCGCTCTGGCCCCTGGGGGGGGGGTAGACGCCGCTCCGGCCCTTGGGGGGGGGGGGGTAGACGCCGCTCCGGCCCTTGGGGGGGGGGGGGGTGGACGCCGCTCCGGCCCTTGGGGGGGGGGGGGGTATGGACGCCGCTCCGCTCCGGCCCTTGAGGGGGGGGGGGGAGAGGGTAGACTCCGCTCCGGTCCTTGGGGGGGGGGGGTTATGGACGCCGCTCCGCTCCGCTCCTTGGGGGGGGGGGGTATGGACTCCGCTCCGCTCCTTGGGGGGGGGGGGGGTATGGACTCCGCTCCTTGGGGCGGGGGGGGTTATGGACTCCGCTCCGCTCCTTGCGGGGGGGTATGGACGCCGCTCCGCTCCGCTCCTTGGGGGGGGGGGGGGGGGGGGTCTGGACGCTGCTCCGCTCCGGCCCCTGGGGGGTGGGGGGGGGATGTAGCCGCCGCTCCGCTCTGCCGCCGCCCGGGCCTCTCCTGCCGCTGCTCCTGCTGCTGCCGCCGCCGCCGGGGCCCCTCCCGCCGCTGCTGCCGCCGCCGCCGCCGCTTGGGCCTCTCCCGCTCCCGCCGCCGCCGAGGATCCCTCGGTGACCGGTTTGTTTTGTGGGGGGGGGGGATATGTGCGTGTCCTTTCCCTTCCCTTCCCTGTTCTCCACCGCTACGGGAGCCCCTCACCTTGCGACCGCTCCGCTTGCTGACCGGAAGTCTTCCCCCCTGCGAGGCGTTTTTGTGGGACAGTCGCCGTTGGGCAATCTTAACCGAGTTACATCAAGGACACCCAGGGGTGTCTAAAATGAAGATCCAAGCTCGAAGCTACGTTTGGTGGCCAGGATTGGACACAGACATAGCGGCCTTGCCAGGAGTGCCAACAGGGGCAAAGAGTGCCACCAGCTGCGCCGTTGCACCCGTGGGAATGGCCAGGCAGACCGTGGACCCGCCTGCATATTGACCACGCCGGCCCTTTCATGGGCTCAATGTTTTTGGTGATAGTGGACGCCCACTCCAAATGGTTGGACGTCCACCGGGTAAACACGGCAAGCACAGCATCGACGATCGAAAAGCTCAGGGCCTCGTTTGCAACACATGGACTGCCAGAGGTATTGGTGTCGGACAACGGAACGGCATTCACAAGTGGGGAATTTGGAAAATTCCTAAAAGAAAACGGAGTCCGCCACATCAAGACAGCCCCTTACTATCCAGCGTCCAACGGCCTGGCAGAGTGAGCGGTCCAGACACTAAAAGCGGGACTCAAGAAGCAGCCGGCAGCGTCAATGGATACAAAGCTCTCCCGCTGGCTGTTTGATTACAGGACCACACCACATTCCACAACGGGCATACCGCCAGCTGAACTCTTAATGGGAATGCGGCTGCGAACGAGGCTGAGTCACCTTTTCCCAAATTTAACGGGGAAAGTGGAGAAACAACAGGAGGCCCAATGCAGGTGGCATGATAATAGTCGGCAGCAGAGACATTTCCAGGTGGGGGCACCGGTTTGGGTCAAGAATGATGGGAATGGACCAACGTGGATCAAAGGCACGGTAGAGTCCCAAACAGGGCTCATATCCTATGAAGTTGCGATAGGAGGTAAGGTGCTGAAGAAACACCTAGACTAAATAAGGGCAGCGGAGCCACACCTGGAGGCAGGCGAAGCAGGACCGCCTCAAGCTGGGATAGCCCAGATGGAAAAGATACCCACACCCCAGCCCCGAGCAATTTCTCCAGACCCCGTCATCCAGTCGTCAGAGTCGGAGATGGACACGTTCGACGAGGCTGCCGCGACACATCTCCCCGAGGAGAAGGAAGAACTTCCAAGGAGGTCGTCAAGAAAAAGACGGGCACCTATAAGGTACACCCCGCCCACGTCGGAGAACGACCCGGCGGACGACACAGAGGTGACGGACCCGGACATGAGCAGGAAGAAGCTCGGAGGAATGCCAGCTGGCAGGAATTCCTCGAACCTTGGGGGGGGGGGGGGGGGGGGGGGGGGGGTGGGGGGGGGGTGGGGGGGGGGAGGGGTGTAATGACCTCCAATTAGCATTATTGGTTGGCCAATTGGAGTATGAGCTCCCTCAATGATAGCTCATTGAGGGGGGCCATATAAGCACCTGTGTAGGCTTTGTGAGCAGTCTTAAGTTGACTGGAATGCTAGCAGCACTGTGGAGCTGCTCTTGTATCTAGTTGTTGGCAATAAATATTGGTGTGGTGACGGGACTCCTGCCTCCTGTGGATTATTACACATGTCTATGAATACGCTTGTATTCAATCATACAATGTATCCAGTTAACTTGAATCTCAACGGTTTCAACACATAGAATATGGAAGACACCATGTTGCTGAGAAAGGGGAGACGGGATGTCTGAAAAAGATGCGCTTTTTATTTTCTCTTCCCCTTCATTTTAGATTTCAGCTGTGTTTCAAAGTTCAATGATAAAAAATAAATGGTTAGATTTTTCAGATCGATGGCCTTCCATCACAGACATCAGGTGCTGTCCTGATCTGCTGACTATTTACAGTATTGTCTCTTAAATTCAGGTACTTTGCATTCTCGGGGTCGGTCAGCTCAATTATCCTGTCCTCACTCAATGTTGACATAAATTCAATGCACCTGAGGCTATTGGATAATGATTAAGAACAGGAAAACTAGATGATTTTATTTCTCTCCCTAGCCTGGGGCAAGAAAACTAAAACTTTAGTGTCCCAACCACTGCTTTGACTCTGGGAGGATTGGAGAAGCGAACGTGATATTTTAAACTCCCTCTCTCTTTCCTCTCCTGCCCTTTGGATAAGTTCAGTCACTTTCTTTTTCCTGTACCTCTAACTTCTTAATTTTTGTATCTCTTTGTAATTAAATTTTAGCTAGTTCAATTTCCTCACTCTGACCCCAACTGTATATTCAAATCTGTTGCTTGGTTTTCAATTACTCCGCTTTCTTAGCCCCTGTAGATAATCCTAATTCCAATTTCTCTGCTAATTCCACCAATATAGCTTCAGGTACACTTTTCAAATTGGCTAGGGTTATATTGTCTACTTCCAAATAAGATCGAGGCTAGATCACGAGCCATTTTTGCAGCCTTCTTACTTAAAATAATATGTTCTCATTTGATTCCACTTGTTCCTCACTCAAATGTTTAAAAGTCAAAAATGTCCCTACACCCAAGGAATTAAGATTTTTAAGATACAGACACTAGTCCCTAATTTTTCTGTCACAAAACACGCTGATGGTATCTGCGAGGGTATCCCAACCTGGAACACCAGTTCTTGGGGGTGTATAGTTTTGTTTTTTTCTGGAATAGTGTAAGGAGTCAAGTGAAGCCCCAGTGAGAATAACCAGCCCTGTTGTTGACTATTGAATTAAAGACAAATATATATGAACAGGCCTACCATACTCTTGGACAATTAAGTATATGAGTTACTAAACACCGTTTATGTAGAACTTACCCCTTGTCCCTGAACTTCTTAAGACTTCCCCTTACTCAAACAACATTTAAATTTAAGAAAATCTATAAGTCAAATTCAGCTTATAATTTCCATTGAATACAGTGGAGAAACCCCTTTTTCTGGTCCAGGGAAGATATTTAAACTGTCTTTATGAAGGTTTCTGCACAGCCTTGGCTCTAAGACTCCTTGGCTAGCCTAAAAAAACCTTAAAACTCGCCTCTTTGGCTGTTTGGTGTAAAATGTCTCTACCTTTGAGGGTGCTGGCAACTATATATCATTTGTCTAGATACCTGCATCTCATTACTTTTAAAATCACATCTCGTGCCTTTTGAATGCTGGCTACTGCTGTCACTGGGCAGGTTTCTACCTGTTACTGGGCAGATTACATCCCATCGTGCCTTGTTACATTCGGGTTACTGCTGGTACTAAGAATATTTCTACCTGTTGCTGGGCTGATCCATGACTATGGGCAGCAGAGTTTAGAAGTCACAAGTTTATGGAGAATGAAAGATGGGGGACCAGGCAAGAGACAGTCGCAATAACCTGGACAAAACAAAGGAAAGATGAAGGTTGCAGTGACAGATGACACCTTTCCCATGCTATAGCATCGTCACCTCCTATCAGCTGCACTTAGGTTTTTAAAAAAAATTATTTTCATTAATTCATTTATATAAATGCACAAATAAGAGCAAGAGCAAACTGGAACAACATAATAAATAATTAACACCCCAACCACCCTGCCCTTCCCTTCCTCCTGGCCTGCATTCCCCATGTTAACCCCCCTTATCTCTCTCTCTCTTCCCGCCGCCCTCTGCTGACACCTCGATCCTCCTTAAAGAAGTCAATGAACGGCTTCCATCTCCGGGCAAACCCATCAACTGACCATTGAAGATAAACTTAATCTTTTCCAACCTCTGGAATTCTGCCGGATCGCTGACTCAGACGCCTGAATTTTGGTGGCTCCAAGACCCTCCACCCAAACAAAATCCGTCCCCGGGCTATCATTACCTGGAACATTACGTCTGCAAATCACTGCCGGAACCCCTTAAGTTTTGGACTTGCCCAAAACATGTGGATATGGTTTGCAGGCCTCCCCGTGCCCACACCCATCCTCAAACTCCCTCAAAAAATATACTCATTCTAGCCACTGTCATGTTCAACTACGTTGAACTGGATAAGGCCAAGCCTCGCACACAATGAGGACGCATTCACCCTCCTCTGGGCCTCCTCCCACACCCCGTCCTCCAGGTCTCTCCTCTTCCCCCCCCCCCCCCCCCCCCCCCTGCCAAACACACACACACACAGTTCCTCCTCATTTCCATTTGACATCTCCTATCGGGGCTCCCTCCCAGTCCATTAGCTTCTTATAAATCTTAACCACTTTACTCTCACCCACTCGCTTCCTCTACAGCACCTTAACCTGCAATCGCAAGGGCGGCAGCCCAGGAAAGGACAGCACCTGCTTCCTCACAAAGTCCCTAACCTGTAAGCATCTAAACCCATCCCGATGGGCAACCTGTATTCCTCCTCCAGCTCCTCTAAATTCGCAAAGCTACCCCGTATAAACAGGTTACCGAACTGCTCGATCCCTGCCAGCCGCCTCCCCCGAAACCTTACGTCCAGCTCCCCCGGTGCAAACCTGTGATTGTCACAGATCAGTGCCAACACCAAGGCACCTTTCAGCCTCGGATGCTGCCGCCACTGCCCTCATACACTCGAGGCTGCCACCACACTGGACGTGTGAAGTACCTGGCCGGCAAGAACGGCAGAGATACTGTCAACAATGTTCTAAAACTTGTTCCCCAGAAGAGGCTGCCTCCATCCACTCCCACGCTGACCCCTCCCCCACTACTCACTTCCTAACCATAGCGATGTTAGCTGCCCAATAATAATTCATTATATTGGGCAATGGCAGCAACCCCCCCCCCATCCCATCTTGGCCCCGCAGGGTTTTCCACAAACCCCAAAATCAACACATTGGCCTTCTTTAAAAAAATGACTTTGGAATGAAGATTGGGAGGTTCTGAAACACAAATAGGAGCCTTGGCAGCACCGTCATCTTCACAGTCTGCACCTGCCCTGCCAGCGACAGTGGCAACACATCCCATCTCTTAAAATCTCCTTCATCTGCTACCGCGAAACCAAGCCAGATTCAGCTTATGCGTTGCAACCCATCCTGGCGCCACCTGGATGCCCAGAACCTGAAGCTCACCCCATCACCTTGAACGGCAGCTCTCTTCCTGATCCTGCCTCGATCAGAACACCTCACTCTCACCCATGTTCAGCTTGTATCTGGAAAATCGGGCAAAATCCTCCAAGAAGCTCATGATTCCACCAATGGGTCCGAGATATTGCAACGAGACGCTGTGCTCAACCAACCCCCAGCCTGCACAATCCTTCAATGTTCTAAGCGCCATTGCCAGTGGCTCTATTGTCAAGGCAAAAAGCAACCGGGGGTACGGGCAGATGTGGCTCTGCCTTGTCCCACGGTGCATCCCGAAATACCCCAAGCTCACCCAATTTGTCCACACGTTTTCTACCGGTGCCCTATACAGCAGCCAGACCCAATCCACAAACCCCTGCCGAACCCAAACCGTCCTAGCACCTCCCACAGATACTCCCACCCCCACCCGATCAAAAGCCTTCTCTGCATCCCATTGCCACTGCTACCTCCACATCCTGCCCCTCCGAGGGCATCATAATCACGTTAAGTAATCTCCTTACACTCGCTGACAATTGCCTCCCCTTCACAAATCCCATCTGATCTTCGACTGACACAGTCCTCAATATGCAAGGCCGGCACCTTCGCCAGCAACTTGGCGTCCACATAAATAAATAACTGTATTGGACGATAGGACCCACACTGTTCCGGATCTTTCTCTTTCTTCAGTATCAGTGAACTCGACTCCTGCGATAGTTGGGGGAGGGGGGAGCTCCCTGCCTTTCCGTAGCCTCATTGTAGGTCCTCATCAGCATGAGGCCCCAGGTCCCCCATCAAACGTTTTATTAAACCCATCCTGCTTGTCCCCATATTCTCCATTACCTCCACCAACCCAATGGGGGTCCCAAATTCCTCCACCAGTGCCTCCTCCATCTTGGGAAACTCTCAACCCATTCAAGAACCCCTGCATTCCAACCCAACTCCTCACCTTTTCAGCATTCGTCGCCCAATAGTAACATAATAAATTCAGGAGGCCCAACCCCTCCCCCCCCCCGCTTGCCGCCCACCCTGCAGGACCACCTTCCTAACTCTGGCTACCTCCCCGCCACCACCCCCCGCCCGACTCCCACCATAAACAAAGTGATCAACTTGTCCACTTCCTTAAATAATGCCTTTGGCAAAAAGACTGGCAGGCACTGAAATAAAAACAGAAATCCCGGCAACACATTCATTTTAATCGCCTGCACCCGACCTGCCAGTGACAGAGGGAGGCTATCGCACCTTGCCAAATCGGCTATCACCCCCACCCCACCCCCCACCCCGATAACTCCCGCATCTCCTGATCCCCTGATCCTTCCCGGTGGCTCCGACCTGTACAAAATTTTCACAGAACTTCCTCAACACCTTATTAATCTGGTTCTGGGGACACCACCAATTTCCTGTCCTATCCCACCCCTGGATATTTCCCTTGCCGCTGCTCCCTCCGAAATGGCCTCCAACATGCGTGCCTTCTCTTCATCCTCATAAACCGCTTCCCTTGCCCACCCAGTTGCGCACCGCCTTCCCCGTTGACAACTGATAAAAGCTAGCCTGAAGCTCTTTCCTTCTGTCCAAAAGTGCTGGATCTGCATCCCCTGTATACCTTCTGCCCACCTCCAACATCTCATCTATCAGCCTTTGATGCTAAAGGTAAATATTGGTCCTTTAGAGGATGAGAAGGGGTTTTTTAGAATGGGAGATGAGGAAATGGCTGAGGAACTGAACAGGTTTTTTGAGTCGGTCTTCACAATGGAAGACACAAATAACATGCCAGTGACTGATTTAAATGAGGCTATGACAGGTGAGGACCTTGAGAGGATTGTTATCACTAAGGAGGTAGTGATGGGCAAGCTAATGGGGCTAAAGGTAGACAAGTCTCCTGGCCCTGATGGAATGCATCCCAGAGTGCTAAAAGAGATGGCTAGGGAAATTGCAAATGCACTAGTGATAATTTACCAAAATTCACTAGGCTCTGGGGTGGTCCCGGCGGATTGGAAATTAGCAAACGTGACACCACTGTTTAAAAAAGGAGGTGGGCAGAAAGCGGGTAATTATAGGCCAGTTAGCTTAACTTTGGTAGTAGGGAAGATGCTGGAATCTATCATCAAGGAAGAAATAGCGAGGCATCTGGATAGAAATTGTCCCATTGGGCAGATGCAGCATGGGTTCATAAAGGGCAGGTCGTGCCTAACTAATTTAGTGGGATTTTTTGAGGACATTACCAGTGCGGTAGATAACGGGGAGCTAATGGATGTGGTATATCTGGATTTCCAGAAAGCCTTTGACAAGGTGCCACATAAAAGATTGCTGCACAAGATAAAGGTGCATGGCATTAAGGGTAAAGTAGTAGCATGGATAGAGGATTGGTTAATTAATAGAAAGCAAAGAGTGGGGATTAATGGGTGTTTCTCTGGTTGGCAATCAGTAGCTAGTGATGTCCCTCAGGGATCAGTGTTGGGCCCACAATTGTTCACAATTTACATAGATGATTTGGAGTTGGGGACCAAGGGCAATGTGTCCAAGTTTGCAGACGACACTAAGATGAGTGGTAAAGCGAAAAGTGCAGAGGATACTGGAAGTCTGCAGAGGGATTTGGATAGGTTAAGTGAATGGGCTAGGGTCTGGCAGATGGAATACAATGTTGACAATGTGAGGGTTATCCATTTTGGTAGAATAACAGCAAACGGATTATTATTTAAATGATAAAATATTAAAACATGCTGCTGTGCAGAGACCTGGGTGTGCTCATGCATGAGTCGCAAAAAGTTGGTTTACAGGTGCAACAGGTGATTAAGAAGGCAAATGGAATTTTGTCCTTCATTGCTAGAGGGATGGAGTTTAAGACTAGGGAGGTTATGCTGTAATTGTATAAGGTGTTAGTGAGGCCACACCTGGAGTATTGTACTCAGTTTTGTTCTCCTTACTTGAGAAAGGACGTACTGGCACTGGAGGGTGTGCAGAGGAGATTCACTAGGTTAATCCCAGATCTGAAGAGGTTGGATTACGAAGAGAGGTTGAGTAGACTGGGACTGTACTCGTTGGAATTTAGAAGGATGAGGAGGGATCTTATAGAAACATATAAAATTATGAAGGGGATAGATAGGATAGATGCGGGCAGGTTGTTTCCACTGGCGGGTAAAAGCAGAACTAGGGGGCATAACCTCAAAATAAGGGGAAGTAGGTTTAGGACTGAGTTTAGGAGGAACTTCTTCACCCAAAGGATTGTGAATCTATGGAATTCCTTGCCCAGTGAAGCAGTAGAGGCTCCTTCATTAAATGTTTTTAAGATAAAGATAGATAGTTTTTTGAAGAATAAAGGGATTAAGGGTTATGGTGTTCGGGCCGGAAAGTGGAGCTGAGTCCACAAAAGATCAGCCAGATGGCCTATTCCTGCTCCTAGTTCTTATGATGCTCTTCCCTCTCCTCTTCATCCGCCTTGGCCTTAAATGATATCACCTCCCCCCTCACTACCATCTTCAGGGCCTCCCATACCACCACCTGCGATACCTCCCCCGTACAGTTAAAGCCCACGTACTCCTCAATCACCTTCCCGATCTTCTCACAAAAACTTTGGTTCTCCAGCAACCCCACATCCATTCTCCACCCTGGTCTCTGCACTACCCCCTACTCCATGACCATGTCCACGCAATGCGGCGCGTGATCCGAGATCGCTATTGCTGAATACTCTGATCCCCAACCAGCGCCAGCAATGCCTTCCTTACTACAAAAATTCTATCCTCGAATAAACCTTATGAACTGAAGTGAAAAACGAATACTCCCGTTCCCTCGGGTGCAACAACCTCTATGGGTCCACCCGTCCCATTTCCCTCATAAGCTCAGTCAGCGCCTTCGCCCCACTCCTCCCCCCTCCCCCCACCCAACTGGGCGAGCGAGTGCAGCTGTGACCTATCCATCCTTGGCTCTTTCCTCTTGCACCAAATTCCAATCCCCTCCCACTCTTAGCTTGTGCCAATCCAGGTCTGGAATGAAAACAAACACCTTCATCACAAATCCTGTATCACCCCAGTTAGGGCAATACACACTCGGCAACGCCACCAATCTCCCCTCCAATGCCCCTGTTACTATCACACTCCCTGGTCCGCCACCACGTTCTCCATCTGGAACCTCACTCTCTTACCGACCAAAATCGCTACCTCTCATACCCTGCTGTCAAACCCCGAATGAAATACTTGGCTTACCCAACCCTTCCTGAGCCTCACCTGATCTTTTAGCTTCAGATGAGTCACCTGTAGCATGACAACATCGGCCTTTAAGCATTTTAGGTGTGCACCTTTTCACTGCCCCCCCCCCCCCCCCCCCCCCCCCCCCCCCCCCCCCCCCCCCCCCAACCCCTCACGTTCCACCTAACTATTCTGACTGGTGGTCTCTCACCATCCCGCCCCTCCCATCCACCATCATCATAACTCGGATCCTGCCCACTGGGCTTCGCCCTCTCAGCCCCTTTGTTGCCATCGAACTCCTCCTGCCCACCCAGAATCCCCCCATCCGCTTCCTCTCAAAAACACCTCACCCCACCACCCCATTTTTCACGCTTCCTAGGCCCATCAAAACCTGTTTGACCAGGCTCTAATGACCGCAGCCCCTCCCCCCACCACACTCCCATTCACCAGCCAGCTTGAGCTACCCAGGAAAACAAAGAAATCCCATTCAAACAAGCAAACCCAGTGCAAATGCAAAAACCCCAGAAAACCACCTCCTACCTCACCCAAATAGGCAACTTCACCCCATTTAACACAAATAACAACATGAAATAAAAAATACAATCTTCCATCCCCCTACCCTCAGTCCAAGACCAATCCTCAGTCCCATTTCTCACTTCTGCCCCAGTCCTTCTGCCTTCACAAATGCCTCCGCCGCTTCCAGTAAAAGTCTTTGGAGTTGTAGGTCACCCTCAACTTAGCTGGGTACACTACGCCAAACCGCACACTGCTGCTACACAGTGCCGTCTTCACTCGGCAGAAGGCCACCCACCTCCTCACCAACTCCACGGTTATGTATACCAACTCCAGGCCACTGTACCTCCAACTTCTGCTTTGCCCAACTCAGGATCTTCTCCTTCACATGGTACCTATGGCAGCTCATTCGGCTTTTGTTTAGGCCTCAACGACCGATGAGCCCGATCCAGTTCGTCCCACAACAGCTCCGCTAACATCTTGGCAAAGTACTCAGTAGACCTCGGGCCCTCCACCCTTTTCGGGCAGGCCCACGATCCGCAGATTTTGCTGCCTAGATCTGTTTTCCAGGTCCTCCAACTTCGCTCGCAGACCTTTGTTGGCCTCCATCATCCTCTAGACCTCCCATCGAGGTGAGCTGATTGCTGTGTTGCGACAAGGCCTCCTCCACTCCCTTTAGTTTCTCACCCTGCTCCCGCACCTCAGCCGATGCCTTTGACACCGCCGCCTTCACCGGGGCAATCACCTCCTCCACCAGTACCTTCAATGCCACCATCATCTTCTTCCTCTCACCTCCATGTACTTTGCAAACTGTTTTTCAAATTCCACAACCATCACCTCAGCCATCTTTTCTGCAGTGAACAGAGCAGCCCCACCCAGCAGCCCAGCCTCTGCCATCTTTCCAGTTGCCGAGCTGACCCTTTCGCTTGATGACGAACCTTCACTCGCCTCCTTCTTCACGGCAGCTTCTTTTTTTTGTTTTTGGACATCCTTCTTCTTTATGTCTTCCGGCACTTATTTGTCAAAAAATTGCCTCTGGGACCGGGCATTAAATTCTAAAAAAAATCAAGCCTTGAGCTGGAGCCAGCCAACGTGTGACTTTCTCCTGCATGCTGCCACCAGAAGTCCCCACACCCTTTGGCTCAATAAAGTGTAGTGGTTTGGAATTACTAATTGAGTTATCCAATGTTGCTGTCCAATTACAGAAACTCAAGCACACTATGTTCAAGGTTCACTCACTCATTTTGACTGCCAGAATTGCTATCATTACAGTTAATATAATGCAGGGAAACATGTCTCCACACTGGAGAGTTTTGCTCTTGGGATCACATCCAAAATTGATGAGCCACCTGTTTTTGGTTCACATGGAAACATAGTGGCCTCTTTTTACTGCCTTATCTCATATTTCTGTTGATAGATGACAATTTCATATAATTGTAGCCATTATTTATAATTGTCTTTTAATTGCCTTGCTTCTCCTTCCATTCTTGTCAGCCTGCATGATTCAGTAAAACTGTCATCTGCTAGTGCCAATGGATCTGTGATTATACAAGTAGTTAAATATCAGAATGGTGTAATGAACAATTAAATATTTATCCCCATTAATTATTTTATATATACTGAAGGATTCTCAAGAAATCCAATTTTTAAGAATCCTGCTGCTGTTAAATACAAGGGTATCCCAAAACTCAGAAGGGTAACTTGGAAACACCAGTTCTTAGTGATGGATATTTTCAATTTGGCGAGGAAAGGCAGACAACCAATGGGAAACAGTCCAGCCTTGTTGTAATCAATTATTAAAGAATTATTTATTAACTTAAAAGAAACACACAACAAAAAACACTACAACAGTACATTCGACTACAATAATAGCTACTATCTCGTGAAGTTAACCTCTGTTCCCATTATCTACGTTCCTGACCTCTGAGAAATACACCTTTCCCAAATAACATACAATATTACGTAACTATGAGTTAAATCCAGCATATAATTACCACCCACAAATTATTTTTCAGGTTGGGAAAGTCTTCCTTAACTTTTCTTGCATCAATTTAAATGGTCCTCTCACTTCATGTCCATAAATCAATTCAGAAGGATTAAATCATTTGGTGCATTCCTAATGGAAAATAATAAAAATGGGACCCTTTGACCCAATCATGAGGGTAATTGTGACTATACACTCTCATCAACGTTTGATGCCACCTCTCCAGTGCTCCCTGTGACTCTGGATGATACACCGATTGTATTGTTGTGTTTCCAGGTTATTCATGAGCTCTTTAAATAATCCTGGCATGAAATTTGGCCCTTGATCCGAATGTATCTCTTTTGGTAAGCCATATCTAGTAAAGAACTTGGTTAACTCTTCTACCACTCAGGTCAGCACGGTGGCAGGTTCAATCCCGGCTCTGGGTCACTGTCCGTGTGGAGTTTGCGTATTCTCCCTGTGTTTGTGTGGGTTTTGCACCCACAATCCAAAGCTGTGCAGGGTAGGTGGATTGGCCATTTTCCTTAATTGGAAAAAATAAAGTGGTTACTCTAAATTCTCCCTGCGTCTGCATGGGTTTCCTCTGGGTGCTCCAGTTTCCTCTCACAAGACCCGAAAGAAGTGCTTGTTGGTTGAATTGGACATTCTGAATTCTCCCTCTGTGTATCCGAACAGGCGCCGAAATGTGGCGAACTGGGGATTTTCACAGTAGCTTCATTGCAGTGTTAATGTAAGCCTACATGTGACTATAATAAAGATTATTATTATAATTTCTTCAGCTGAGTGCGGCTAGGGTAGTACAGTAGCTGCTTCTCCCCTGTTGTACTCGGCTGTCCAGCTATGATTATACAGTTTCTTCCCTTTAATGTTATGCTATCTTTCAATGAAAGTGCTTTGACTTTATTTAATTCTAAACAATAATCATATCAGTGAATTTTATTTCAGTGTAGCGAATCATTCATTTATCTAGAGGTTTTGAGAAACTGTCGCTCACTAGGGGACCAATTTTCACGTGGCCCCAATTGAATGGCAAATTGCATTTCTGTATTGCCTTTCATGTCATAAAATTCCACAAGATGCTTCATTATCAAATAGAATTTGACAAAGATTGATATTGGACAAATTTTAGAATTATTGTCATGGGTACCGAGGTACAGTGAAAAGTATTGTTCTGCGTACAGTCCAGGCAGATCGTTCCATACGTGAAAATCACAGGACATACGATAAATACACAATGTAAATACAGGCGTAGACATTGGGTGAAACACATGGAGTATAGTGCTACAACAGTAGAGAAGATGTGTAGAGAGATCAGTTCGGTCCATAAGAGTGCCATTCAGGAGTCTGGTAACAGCGGGGAGGAAGCTGTTTTTGAATCTGTCAGTGCATGTTCTCAGACTTTTGTATCTCCTGCCTGATGGAAGTGGTTGGAAGAGAGAATAACCTGGGTGGGAGGAGTCTTTGATTATGGTGCCCACTTTCCCAAGGCAGCGAGAGGAGTAGACAGAGGAGTAGAACCTAGGAGGCAAGTTCACGTGATGGACTGGGATGTGTTCACGACTCTCTGTAGTCCCTTACGGATCTGGGTCCAATCAGTTGCCATACCAACTGATGCAGCCAGATAAGATTCTTTTTATGGTGCTTCTGTAAAAATTGGAAAGAGTCAATGTGGACATGCCGAATTTCCTTAATTTCTTGAGGAAGTATAGGCGCTGCTGTGTCTCCTTGGTTGTAGTGTCGGCGTGGGTGGACTAGGACAGATTGTTGGTGGTTAGCATAAATGCTTCACAGCTCCAGGGTCCCAGGTTCAGTTCCCGGCTGGGTCACTGTCTGTGCGGAGTCTGCACGTCCTCCCCGTGTGTGCGTGGGTTTCCTCCGGGTGCTCCGGTTTCCTCCCACAGTCCAAAGATGTGCGGGTTAGGTAGATTGGCCATGCTAAATTGCCCGTAGTATCCTAAAAAGTAAGGTTAAGGGGGGTGGAGTTGTTGGGTTACGGGTATAGGGTGGATACGTGGGTTTGAGTAGGGTGATCATTGCTCGGCACAACATCGAGGGCCGAAGGACCTGTTCTGTGCTGTACTGTTCTATGTTCTATATGTACACCTAGGAATTTGAAGCTGTCAACCATCTTCACCTCTGGCACCATTGATGCTGACATGGGTGTGTACGACATTTCGCTTCCTGAGGTCAATGACAAGCTCCTTAGTTTTGTGTTGCTGTTGTGCCATGCCACTAGGTTGTCTATCTCCCTCCTGTACTCTGGCTCATTGTTGTTTGAGATCTAACCCACTACGGTTGTGTCATCAGCAAACTTGTAGATGGATTTGGAGCCAAATTGTGTCACACAGTCATCTGTATATAGTAGGGGGCTGAGTAAGCAGCCTTGTGGGGCTACAGTATTGAGGACCATCGTGGAGGGGGTGCCTTTGTTTATCCTTACTGATTGTGGTCTATGGGTCAGGAATTCGAAGATCCAATTGCAGAGGGAGGAGCCAAATCCTGGGTTTTGGATACGAGCTTGGCTGGGATTATGGTGTTGAAGGCGGAGCTGTAGTCAATGAATAGAGTCTGACATGGGACTCCTTGTTGACGAGATGCTCCAGGGATTGGTTTAGGGCCAGGTAGACAGCGTCTGCTGTGGACCAGTTGTCGCAGTATGTGAATTGCAGTGAATCAAGGCATTCTTGAAATATAGAGTTGATGTGTCTCATGGCCAACCTCTTGAAGCACTTCATAATGATAAATGTCAAGGCCAACGGATGATAGTCGTTAAGGCATGTTGCTTGGTTCTCCTTTGGCAGCGGCATGGTAGTGGTCTTCTTGAAGCAAGTGGGAACCGTGGAGCGGAGTAGGGAGAGGTTAAAGATGTCTGCCAACATACCCGCCAGTTGGTCCATGCAGGATCTGAGTGCACGACCAGGGATTCCGTCAGGACCCATTGCTTTCTATGTGTTAACTTTCAAGAAGGCCGACCTGACTTCTGAGACTGACGATAGGTATGGGTATGTCCGCGGCTGTTGGGACAGTACACAACGGTTTGTTGGCTTCCTGCTCGAAATGAGCATGGAATGCATTGAGTTCATCAGGGAGGGGTGCTCTGTTGCCGGAGATTCTGCTCGGCTTTGTTTTGTAGCTTGTTATATTGTTTAAGCCTTTTTGATTTGATTTATTATTGTCACATGTATTAGTATACAGTGAAAAGTATTGTTTCTTGCATGCTATACAGACAACGCAGACCATTCATAGGGAAGGAAGGAGAGGCTGCAGAATGTAATGTTACAATTAGGATTTACTAGGGGCTGGGATTCTCCCTTTTGGGGACTAAGTCCCCACGCCCGCCAGAAAACGGGCAAAAATCACTCCGGACTTTTCCAAGGGGCTAGCAAGGTGCCAGTGTGCATCCCACAGCTCTGGCTGCCGGCGGCGCCCTGCTGTCCAGACCGCCGGCCGCGCATGTGCACGGCGATCGCAAACGGCTCCGCGCTTGCATGCAGCGGCCCACTTTGGCCGGGCGCCGCCAATATGGCGGAGCCATACAGCGGGCCCACGCGGAGGAAGGTAGGTTTCCCCCCCCCAGATCACGATGGCCTGCTGATCTGTGGCACCCAATCGCAGGCCTGGCCACCGCTGAGCCGCCCCCTGGAGTCAGATTCCCCCTTCCCCCACCAGGATCGCCACAGCGGCAGTGGGTCCGAGCTCCCGCTGAGCAGTACCAGATGTAAACCACGCTGACGGGACTTCGGCCGGTTGCCCGCGGAGAGTCGCCGCAGGGGCCTATTTCAGCAGCCCCCGACTGGCGCCTTGGCAACCGCTCGGCCGCAATTGCCACCGATTCTCTGGTCGCCGGAGAATCGGCGGCCCAGCGTCGGAGCGGCGTGGCGGGAATTTCTCGTGCCCCCGGCGATTCTCCGGCCTGCCGCAGGCTCAGAGAATGCCGACCCGTGTGTAGAGAAAAGATCAACTTAATGCGAGGTAGGTCCATTCAAAAGTCTGGTGGCAGCAGGGAAGAAGCTGTTCTTGAATCGGTTGGTACGTGACCTCAAACTTTTTGTATCTTTTTCTTGATGGAAGAAAGTGGAAGAGAGTATGTCCGGGGTGCGTTGGGTCCTCAATTATGCTGGCTGCCTTTCCGAGAGAGAATGATAGACAGTCAATGGATGGGAGACTAGTTTGCGTGATGGATTGGGCTACATTCACAATCTTTTGTAGTTTCCTGCGGTCTTGGGCAGAGCAGGATCCTTACCAAGCTGTGATGAAACCAGAAAGAATGCTTTCTATGGTGCATCTGTAAAAGTTGGTGAGGTGCATAGCTGACATGCCAAATTCCCTTAGTCTTCTGAGAAAATAGAGTCATTGGTGGGCTTCCTTAACTATAGTGTCAGCATTGGGGGGGGGGGCGGCAGGACAGGTTGTTGATGATCTGGACACCTAGAAACTTGAAGCTCTCAACCCTTTCTACTTTGTTCCCATTGATGTAGACAGGGGCATGTTCTCCTCTACGCTTCCTGAAGTCAATGACAATCTCCTTCGTTTTGTTGACATTGAGGGAGAGAATATTCTCGTCGCACCAGTTCACCTGATTCTCTCTCTCATTACTGTACTCTGTCTCTTCATTGTTTGAGATCTGACCCCCGAGAGTGGTGTCATCAGCAAATTTGAAAATCGAGTTGGAGGGCAATTTGGCCACACAGTCCATAGGTGTACAAGGAGTATAGTAGGGGGCTGAGGACACAGCCTTGTGGGGCACCGGTGTTCGGGATGATCGTGGAGGAAGTGTTGGTGCTTATCCTTACTGATTGTGTCCTGTGGGTTAGGAAGTTCAGGATCCAGTCACCGAGGGAGGAGCCAAGGGCCAGGCCACAGAGTTTGGAGATGAGTTTTGTAGGAACAATGGTGTTGAAGGCTGAGCTGTAGTCAATAATTAGGAGTCTGACATAGGTATCTTTGTTATCTAGGTGTTCCAGGATTGAGTGCAGGGGCAGGGAGATGGTGTATGCTGTGGACCTGTTGTAGCTGTAGACGAACTGTAGTGGATCAAGTAAGAAGTCTTACAACACTAGGTTAAAGTCCAACAGGTTTGTTTCAAATCACTAGCTTTCGGAGCGCAGCTCCTTCCTCAGGTCAATGAAGAGGTGGGTTCAAAGAAACATATATAGACAAAGTCAATGATGCAAGATGATACTTTGAATGCGAATCTTTGCAGGTAATTAAGTCTTTACAGATCCAAACAGAGCGACTGGAGAGAGGCATAATCACAGATTAAAGAGGTGTGAATTGTCTCAAGCCAGGACAGTTGGTAGGATTTCGCTAGCCCAGGCTAGATGGTGGGGGATGAATGTAATGTGACATGAATCCAAGGTCCCGGTTGAGGCCGTACTCATGTGTGCGGAACTTTCCTATCATTTTCTGCTCAGCATAGTGGATCAAGGCAATCTGGGAGGCTGGGGTTGATTTGTGCCATGACTAACCTTTCGAAGCACATCATAATGATGGATGTCAGAGCCACTGGATGATAATCATTAAGACACGCTGCTTGGCTTTTCTTTGGTACAAAGATGATGGTCACCTTCTTGAAGCAGATAGGGACCTCAGATTGTTGTAAAGAGAGGTTGAAGATGTCTGCGAACACTCCCGCCAGCTGATCCGTGCAAGACCTGAGTGCTCGTCCGGGTACCCCATCCGGGCCACTGGCTTTCCGTGGGTTGACCTTCGAGAAGGCTGCTCTGACATCTGCAATGGTGACCTCAGATACAAGTTTATCCGAGGCTTCTGGGGTGGAGGACGTGCACTCGCTGACCTCTTGCTCAAAACGTGCATAGAATATGTTGAGCTCATCAGGGAGGGGTGCGTTGGAGCCTGCGATTTTACATGCCTTCATCTTGTAGCCCATTATGTCTTGCAGACCTTGCCGCAACTGAAGAGAGTCCGTGTCGTTAGTCTGTGACTCTAGTCTGGTATTGTCTCTTGATGTCCCTGATGGCTTTGCAGAGGTTGTACCTCGATTCCTTGTACAGGCCGGGTTGCCTGTCTTGAACGCCTCAGACATGGACTTCAGTAGGGAGTGGATCTCCTTGTTAAACTATGGTTTCCAGTTGGAGATCTCACATACTACCTTTGTTGGGAAGCAATCTTCGACACGCTTGCTGATGATGTCTGGGATAGTGGTGGCATACTGTCTAGGTTGGCCGCTGAGTTCTTGAATATGGACCAGTCCAAATGACTGAAAGTTTGGTTAAAGAGGCACATTTTATGGAGCATCTTAAAGAGGAAAGCAAGGTAAAGGGCGCGATTTCTCCCGGCATACTGCGCTGATCCGGTACTCCGGGAGCATCGTGGGAGAGGCCCAATTGGGCTTTGCGCCGAGTACAAAACCTCGAGTGAGCCACCTGACCTGCGGCGTCTGGCACAATCTGGATCCTGTCCTCGCTGAGCGTGATCCAGGTAATGAAAGCTCATTTAAATATGTACAGCCTGGTTGAGGCCGCATTCTCCCAGCGTCCAGGAATCACCTGCCGCACCAGTGAAGCCAGGGTGCCGATTAGTACTGATCTCCACAAGTGGAGACGAGGCGTGATGACCACTCCTGGGTCTTGGAGACAACAAAGAACAAAGAAAAGTACAGCACAGGAACAGGCCCTTCGGCCCTCCAAGCCTGTGCCGACCATACTGCACGTCTAAACTAAAATCTTCTACACTTCCTGGATCCGTATCTCTCTATTGCCATCCTATTCATGCATTTGTCAAGATGCCCCTTAAATGTCACTATCGTCCCTGCTTCCACCACCTCCTCCGGTAGCGGGTTCAGGCACCCACTACCCTCTGTGTAAAAAACTTGCCTCGTACATCTCCTCTAAACCTTGCCCCTCGCACTTTAAACCTATGCCCCCTAGTAATTGACCCCTCTACCCTGGGAAAAAGCCTCTGACTATCCACTCTATCTATGCCCCTCATAATTTTATAGACCTCTATCAGGTCGCCCCCTCAACCTCCGTCGTTCCAGTGAGAACAAACCAAGTTTATTCAACCGCTCCTCACAGCAGTGCCTTCCATACCTAGCAACATCCTGGTAAATCTCTTCTGCACCCTCTCTAAAGCCTCCACATCCTTCTGGTAGTGTGGCAACCAGAATTGAACACTGTACTCCAAGTGTGGTCTAACTAAGGTTCTATATAGCTGCAACATGACTTGCCAATTCTTATACTCAATGCCCTGGCCAATGAAGGCAAGCATGCCGTACGCCTTCTTGACTACCTTCTCCACCTGTGTTGCCCCTTTCAGTGACCTGTAGACCTGTACACCTAGATCTCTCTGACTGTCAATACTCTTGAGGGTTCCACCATTAGAGACCATTAGAGTCCCCAGGTGGTCTAGGATGGAGCAGGACAGTACCCTGGCACTCCTCCTGGCACCTGGGCACCCGGGTGGTGGGGTGTGGGGAACACTCAAGCTCACTTAGAGATCAGGGCACCTTTTCAAAATGGCACTCAATCTATGCGGAGCCGGTCTCGCCGGTGAGTTCAGCTCCCCACTGCTGAAAACATTTTTAAGTGTGGGCTGGACCAGGGAGAAACTCCCCAGGGCCCAAACAAATGACTACATTTGGGTGAATCCAGGTCAGGATCTCACCCAGAAAGCCAATGGGAAACACCCTGCCAAAAATGGCACTCAGTCACTTTTCAAGAGGATTACGCCCAAAGAGGTGGAGGTGTGTAGAAGATTAGTGAGGGAATTTTGAAACTTATGAAGCAGTTGAAGCTGCCAATGGTGGAGCACTTATAATCAGGAATGCTCAAGAGGCTAGAATTGGAGAAGCACAGAGATCGGAGACATTGTCGGGCTGTAGGATGTTGCATTGATAGTGAAAACCAAGGCAGGATTTGAAAACAAGGATGAAAATTTAAAATTGAGGGGTTGCTGGACAATATAGGCCAAAGAGCAGTACTGATGCTCATAATTTGATGTGTGTTACAATATTGGTTGCAGAAAACATTGGCATAGTTGTGTTTATAGATGAAGATGAGGATTCAACGGCATATAAACTGAGGCAGGGAAGGGATGTCTTGGGATGTTTTACTACCGGTCTATGCAAATGCAAATTATTACTGTTGAGACAGACGATATCATGGAAGTGATTGTAGGCAGGTTAGAGAAGATATGGGACGGGATTCATCGTTCCCTGACGCCGATTTCATAATCGGCAATTGGGCGGAGAATCTCTTCTAACGCCAAAATCAGGGGCGGCACCTGTTTCATGCAGGTTTGGTATCCTCCGCCCCCTCCAAAATGGCATCATCGCGTCACACCCCCTTGGGACGGCCTTAGCGCGTCACCTGAAGGCCCTTCCTGATGCTCCTCCCCCGATAGGTCGAGTTCCCGACCGCGCGGTTGACGTGTGGTCTCAGCGGTCAGGAACCCGGCGTGGCGGCTGCGGACTGTGTTCAGCACCGTCACAGTCGAGCGGGAGCCATGCTGCTGGCCGGGGGATTTCTGCAAGTGCTGGGGGGACTGGTGGGGGATGACCAGGGGTGCCCAGGGGACCACTATCTGGCAGGTCAGGTCATTGCACAGCCGGCGCCATGTTTAAAGCGCGACCGCTGCAGATCGTCACCATGTGCATGCGCGGCCACGGACCCGGCCATTCTCCAGACGGTTTTACACTGCGTGGCTGCTAGTGTCTCACTGGTCGCAGGATCGGTGGGGGGTTGGCGCCTATTTCTTTCACATAAAACGCCACAGATCCTCCGCACCTAGGCTCAAAAATGGTGAATCCAGCCCATGATGTCAGAAGCTCAGTTCCGGGTCAAATAAGATGCTATGCTTACAAAAAGTCTAGTTCAACTTTTGACAGTGGCTACGAGAGTAGATGGAATCAGTTGTTAAGGAATGAAGTTTGTGACATGGATCACACCCTTGTAGCAGGCAAAAAAATCCACCTCTGAGCTGCAGTAGTTCTGCAATTGATTACAGCATTCTTTACAGATCACTCCCAGCATGCAGCTATAGTGGTACCAAACACATTAAATGTTTTTCACAAACACCCATTCAGGAAACAAAAAGAAGAAAACTAAATTCAGCTTTAAAATGTTTAGATTGATCAAATTAAGGATTGGGACATATACATGAGTGAATGTTGAAACTAGAATAGTTTGAAGAAATGTTTTTTAAAATTGTAAACATTCACTTTAAAAATATCAAGGTGGCTCAGTGGTTAGTACTGCTGCCTCACAGGGCCAGAGAAATAGTTTGATACCAGCCTTGATTGAGTGACTCTGTGGAGTTTGCACATTCTCCCCATGTCTGCGTGGGTTTCCTCTGGGTGCCCCAATTTCCTCCCACAGTCCAAAGATGTGCAGATTAGGTGGATTGGCCATGCTAGCCTGCCGCTTATTGTCCAAAGATGTGCAGGTTAGGTGGGGTTAGGGATAGGGCAGGAGAGCAGGCCTAGGTATGGGCTTTTTCGGAGGGTCGGTGCAGACGCAATGAGCCAAATGGCCTTCTTCTCTACTGGATGGATTCTATGGATTTAACTCCATGAATATAACATTTTTTTCAGGGCTAGTTCTGTTGTTCATTAAGTTTTATTAATCACAATGCCATTAAAATCTCAGTTACACCTGATTGAACAAAGTCTACCATTTGCTGAGACTTCTAGTTGTGACATGGGAGCAGAAAAGTTGAAATTTTCACTGGCTTTATTGATTGCTGGCTCATTGCCACTGCTTGACATCCCACAAATTTTGGATTCCTGTGCCAATCTACACATATGCTACATCCTGAAGTCACGCTCAAATGGGTATTGACGGAAAATGCTGAATTTGCGCCTGATGCAAGACTGAATGTGGACAAATGGTTTGAAAACACAGAGGTAGGGGAGAAGGGGACAGGCTGAGAAAGCCAGTGGCGAGGCAGAGTTAGCTGTTGTTATGATACATATAGGGTGGGACTCTCTAAAAATGGGGCTATGTCCCCACGCCGGCGGGAAAACCGGTGCCAAAGACTCCGGCGTCAACGGCCCCCAAAAATGAGGAAGTCTCATCTTTCTAGGGGTCTAGGTTGCTGCCGGTGTCGGCCCCGCTGGGGAACGGCCCGCGCGAGTCCTCACATGCGCGGAACGGCCAGCATGATCTCACGCATGCGCGGAGCGGCCGGTGTATTTCAGCGCATGCGCAGGGGTTCACTTCTCCGCACCGGCCCCCGGGCAATATGGCGGAGCCCTATAGGGGCCCGGTGTGGAAGAAAGAAGGCCCCCACGGAACAAGCCCGCCCGTCTATCGTTAGGCCCCGATCGTGGGCCAGGCCACTATGGGGGCCCCCCCAGGGTCAGATCCGCCCGTGTTCCCCCCCCAGGACGGCCCCCGCACATTTACCTGCCAGGTCCCGCCATGTGTGAGGTGAGTAATCCACGCCAGCGGGACTGGGCAAAACTTGTCGGCCACTCGGCCTGGAGAATCGCCGGGGGGGGGGGGGGGCACTGTCAATGGTCCCTCGACCAGCGTGGCGGGAATCTCACCGCATCTGAAAAATGGCGCCGGAGAATAGGGAAGCCGGCATCGGGGTGGCGGGGCAGGATTCGCGCCTCCCCCTGGGTATTTTCCGACCCAGCGCAGGGTCGGAGAATTCAGGCCATGGAATTTGATGTCACCCGTTTGAATGCTGTTGCAGGGCCCACCACATCGATGAGGGCAAATGATGGATTCTTGTGGTACTCCAGAGTTTGAAGTCAGGAGGAAAACTCTTACATGAAATCCTCTATAACAGGATAGATAAGAATGGAAACAGACAAGTGCACTTCAACTCAGCTGCACAACAGAAGAGCGGCGTTGTCGGAACATGTTGTACTCAACTGTGTTGAAGGCTGCAGGAAAGTCAAGGTGGATAAAGGCATGAATTGTGAAGGCAACAACTTGTTCAAAGACTTTGAAAAGGAAAGGGAAGTTGGAGCTGAGGCTGTAGTTAGCAAGAGTGCATCAAGGGTAAGGTTTTGTTTGAGGGTGGAGTAGTGATACGACATTTGAAATGGAAGGGTCAGTACCTGAGGATTGGGAACTATTCATGATATTAGCTAGGTAGCTAGTTGGATAGTTAATAATGAATGAAAATAGAAGAAAGAGGTTCAATAGAATTAAGAGAAGGGGAAGAGATTTAGAGATAGGGTGAGCTCAGAGACAGCA
This sequence comes from Scyliorhinus canicula, assembly GCF_902713615.1. Lineage (NCBI taxonomy): Eukaryota > Metazoa > Chordata > Chondrichthyes > Carcharhiniformes > Scyliorhinidae > Scyliorhinus > Scyliorhinus canicula. The sequence goes on along the minus strand of NC_052155.1, from coordinate 108,114,585 downwards.
CCAGGACAGCACAGTAGCACAGTGGTTAACACTGTTGCTTCACAGCTCCAGGGTCCCAGGTTCGATTCCCGGCTTGGATCACTGTCTGCGGAGTCTGCATGTCCTCCCTGTGTCTGCGTGGGTTTCCTCCGGGTTCTCCAGTTTCATTCCACAAGTCCCGAAAGACGAGCTGTTCGGTAATTTGGACATTCTGAATTCTCCCTCTGTGTACCCGAACAGGCGCTGGAATGTGGCAACTCAGGGCGTTTCACAGTAACTTCATTGCAGTGTTAATGTAAGCCTACTTGTGACAATAAAGATTATTATTAGTATTAATATTATGATTATGACTCCACAGGGCAGCATGGTGGCACAGTGGTTAGCATTGTTGGCTCACGGCGCCAAGGTCCCAGGTTCAATCCCAGCTCTGGGTCACTATCCGTGTGGAGTTTGCACATTCTCTCCGTGTTTTGGGTTTCGCCCCCAAAACCCAAAAGATGTGCAGGCTAGATGGATTAGCCACGCTAAATTGCCCCTTAATTGGAAAAAATTAATTGGGTACTCTAAATTTATTGGGAAAAAATTAATTTGACTCCATATCCTCTCCATCAAAAAGATCGCCTGCTCCCACCTCCATAATCAGAGAGAAAAACACCATCACTAGAGCAAAAACAGAGAAAGCTGGAAAAACGCAGCAGGTCTGGCAGCATATGCAGGGAGAGAAAACAGAGTTAATGATTTGTGTTCACATGCCCCTTATTCAGAACTAAAGAGATAGAAAATGTGATTATACATAAGAAGGGATGGAAACACCAGGAACAGTGATTTCTGGGAGCTGGGAGAGATTGCAGCAAAGATGTAGCAAAACTTAAGAACAGGTGACAGATGGCCCAATGGGCGAGGGGGAAGGGAGGTTTTTTGCATAGAACAAAAAAATGTTTGGGATGTTGAAAAAAGGTAAAGACGGTTTGCATTGGGTTTCACTGGAGTAGTGCAGCAGGCCAAGAACAGATATATGGACATGAAAGGAAGATGCTGAGTTGAAATGGGACGGTTGGGTCATGCACGTGGGTTTAGCAAAGGTGTTCTGCAAAGTGGTCACCCAGTCTGCATTTAGTCTCCCCAGTGTAGAGGAGACTGCATTGTGAGTGGAAAATACAGTAGACCAAATTGAAGAAGATGCAGGTAATAATACTAATAATCTTTATTATTGTCACAAGTAACCAGTAACAAATGACAAGGGTGGCACGGTAGTACCAGGACGCATGGGATCTCTCCGGGTGCTCGGGTTTCCTCCCACAAGACCCAAAAGCTGTGCTTATTAGGTGAATTGGACATTCTGATTTCTCCCTCAGTGTACCCAAAAAGGAGCCAGAATGTGGCGACTAGAGGATTTTCGCATTAACTTCATTGCAGTGTTAATGTAAGCCTACGTGTGATTATTGTTATGGGCCAGGGTTCAGAGAACCCCAAAGTGTATCGTGGAATTCACCTGACCCACAACTTTTCATAGATTGTGGTATGGGGAGCACACAGCCCACTTTACAGGTGTGGTACAGCAGAAATGGAAAAGTATTTTTTTAAGCAAAACAATGTTTATTCTATTCACTCAAGTTAAACTTTTTAAAACATACAATGAACATCTTAGCAACCATCAATTCAAATACAACCCCCAAAGAATACAACACTAAGTAATCCTTTAAGCTTTCCTTTTACCATCCATAGGACTTAAAATAAACCTTTAAACAGAAGAACATCAGGTTAAAGTCACTACTGAGAGCAGTTATTAGTTTTAAATCACCAAGGATCGATTTAGTCTTTTTAGATTGTGATTTAGATTTAGATTTTAGATTTAGATTACAGAGAGAGAGACTATTACCCCTCCTGTCTGTGACTGCAGCTATCCAGCTCTGAAAACAAAACTAAAACACGCCCTGCAGCAAACAGCCTAAAATGAAAGTAAAAAGCTGACAGACAGCCCAGCTCCACCCACATTCTGACATCACTGATAAACACCCATTTCTTAAAGGTACTCTCACATGACAGAATAAAGATTATTATTATAAGTAAGCACATTAACACTGCAATGAAGTTACCGTGAAAATCCCCTAGTCCGCCACACTCCGGCGCCTGTTCAGGTACACTAAGGGAGAATTCAGAATGTCAAATGTACCTAACAAGCACGTTTTCGGGACTTGTGGGAGGAAATCGGGAATTGAACCTGGGCCCCTGGCACTGTGAAGCAACAGTACTAACCACTGTGCTATGGAGTGCTTCACCTGAAAAGAGTGCTTGGGGCCTTGAGTGGCGAGGAGGGAGGAGGTAAAAGGGCAGGTGTTGCACCTTCTGCAATTATATGGGAAGATGCCACTGGAAGGGGATGAGGAATGGATCATGATGGAGGAGTGAACCAGGGTGCCACAGAGGGAGTGGTATCTGTGGAATGCAGACAGGAGAGGTGACAGGAAGATGTGTTTTGTGGTGGCATCATGCTGAAGTCTTTTTTTTAAATTTGGTGTACCCAATTGATTTTTTTCCAATTAAGGGGCAATTTAGCGTGGCCAATCCACCTACTCTGCACATCTTTGGGTTGTGGGGGTGAAACCCACGCGAACACGGGAGAATGTGCAAACTCCACACGGACAGTGACCCAGAGCCGGGATCGAACCTGAGACCTCGGCGCCATGAGACAGCAATGCTAACCACTGTGCCACCGTACTGCCATCATGCTGGAGGTTAAGGAAATGGCAGAGGATGATTCTTCGAAAGCAGAGGCTAGTGGAGTACAAAGTGAGGGTAAGGGGATCCTATCGTGGTTCTGGGAGGGAGGGGAAGGGGTGAGGGCAGAGCAGAGGTGTAGGAAATGAGTTGACCCCGGTTGACTGCCCTCGGTGAAGGAAAACATGTTAGAAGTGCCATTTCGTAGTAGGCATCATCAGAACAGATGCAATGGAGGGAAACTTGGAAAATGGATGGAGCTGCAGTCAAGGTAGCTGTGGGAGTCGGTGGGCTTGTAATGAATATTAATGTTCAGTCTGTCCGTCTGGAAATGGAATCAGAAAGGTCAAGGAAGGACCAGCGCATCCCACCTTTTACAGTTTAGCTTAAGTTCCTCCACCAACCCCGTCAAATTCCACCTATGTATCGTGGCCCACTTGTGCATTACCTGAATCCCCAGGTACCAGAACCGCTCCCGTGGCACCTTAAATGGCAGTGCCCCCAGGTTCGCTCCCCGACCCCACTGCATTCACCAGGAACACCTCACTTTTCCCTACATTCAATTTTTAGCCTGAAAAGGCCCCAAACCTCGCCCATGATTCTGCCCATGCTTTCTAATGAGTTCATTACGAGCAGCATCAGGTCATCGGCATAAAAGGACACCCGGTGCTACCTGCCCCCTCTCAATCCCCCACCACTCAGCTGAGGCCCAAAGTGCCATCGCTAAGTGCTCAATCACCAAGGTCAACAATAGCGGGGACAGTGGACAGCCAGCCACGTACCCCTGTGCAGCCCAAAATACCCCGAGTATGTCTCATTCGTTCACACACTCACCATGGAGAATGCATACATCAACCGAACCCATGCAAAAAAAATTTGGATCAAGGGCGGCACAGTGGCATAGTGGTTAGCATGGCTGCCTATGGTGCTGAGGACCTGGGTTCGATCCCGGCCCTGGGTTACTGTCTGTGTGGAGTTTGCTCATGCTAGTGAACAGAACTTCCCAATCTCAACCCTGCTGTGCCCTGGAATTTTTTCCTTGTCCTGAACTCATGCATATGCACAATCACTGCCCCGCGGCAGCTCCTCCGCTCTTCACCTCTGCCTCAGGAATCTGCGGCGATTCAACAGGGACCGGAGAATTGCGGGAGCAACGTCATGCCGGTTGTCGTCATCAACGCCCATTCTCCGCCCCCACGCCGATCACGATTTCGGCACGGAGGCTTGGAGAATTCCGCCCAAGGTTCTTTACCCTGAGTGTCCAGGATTTAAACTGAGCCCATTGACTCTCTGGAAATCATCCCACTCGGGCAAGATCCAATCTTCACCTGTTGCTGGGCAGAATGCAGCCTTTTGGCAAATTAATTAGCCACCAGCCAACCAATTGAACCGATTCCCATGCCATCTCTCGGGTGCTGAAGGGTTTAGGTCTTACTGTCCAAAGCTAGCAGCACTATATATTATGTTACAACTTCTTGAATTCCTCTTTCTCTCTGCTGCTTAACTTAAAGATACATGTCCATTAAGTATCCATGGATCAAAATGATAACAGCAAAAATAAAGAAACGCAAATAAGGGAATCATCAGGAAGGACCATTACATAAGGCACATAAAGATGTTAACACTTGTGTGAAACTTAATAAAACACTATTGCACCATATTGGAGTCACATAAATCATTAGGAAATGGTTAAAGTAGAAATGGGTAAACTAGCCCATAAGAGAGAATGGATATGGTGCGAAAACTAGTAGATGGAACTGATTTCTGAGAAAGGGATGAGCTTGCTGAATCTAACATCCTATGTCTGTTCCCAGTTCTTATGTTCAAATTATATAACAATGAATTGTACTAAAACAGAAAATAAGTAAAGCCTTTATTAAATGATTTTTCCCCAGCTAGTATATACTAAAGTACATTTTGTTTCATTCAACCTCATTGAATTGGCAAGGGACTCTCCAGTATGTTTTCAATTAGCAAATAGTCACTTCATTTCCTTTAGAAAAAATCAACAGTCATTATAGAATGCTAAACATCATGAGCTCTGAATATTATTTTTAGAAAGTTGAATGCTGATAAATGGAAGTGGCCAAATTACCATGGTGATATCTGAGATTAATGATAAATGGCTTCCTTCATTTTTAAGCATATAGTGACCTAAAGTGCTTAAATTACTAAACTGATACACAGTAGTCTTAGGTTCTTATGTAAACTTCATGTTTACTTAGGATTTAAAAACAGTTTTAACAAGCATGTTAAATGATTGGCAGAACCCCTCTGTTGAAAAGGTAATGTTTGATTAATTACATTCTGAAGTTTCCTTTTCGCTCAAAAAATCTGCATGCACAATGCATGATGAATATCCTTTACAGGAAGGTCATTTCTTAAATGTTAATTTTGTAGGTCACTAAATAAGTCCAGGTTTTTGAACTCTTACTTAATATACTGTATCCACATTTTGTTCTGTAGTAGTGTGAAAGGTTCAGTGATCCTGCTGCTAACTGGTTTAACAAACTAGGAACTGTGACCTGTGCCCTGTTCTCGTCCAGATACTTGACATATCTCCAAACCAGTCTAGCCTAATATCGCATAAGCCTATCGTTAACTGGTTCTGACTATTCTGATGAATAATGAATAGATAACTTGAATATCTAGTAGATCAAGCTTGATAAAAAGTTAGCAATTTTTACAAAATAGACTATTTCTGTAGATTTGAGTGTGGGTTTGACTGCAGTCCGAATGTAAATTGCATCTGTGGTGGAACTGTTAGTCAGGATCACGGCTTGCATGACAAGGTGGAGCAGGCAGAGGATAGTGACAAACTTCTGGGGGCAGCCAAAATGGAGACGACACTCTATATAATCTCTCACGGTTGAGTGTCGAAGACTTTTGTGAGGTCAAATAAGGCCATGTACAAGGGTTGGTGCTGTTCCCTGCATTTCTCTTGTAGTTGCCAAGCAGTAAAGATTATGTCCAGGGGCGGCACGGTGGCGCAGTGGTTGGCACTGCTCCTCATGTTCCAGGTTCGAACCCAGCCCAGGGTCACTGTCTGTGTAAAGTTTGCACATTCTCACCCCCAAAACCCAAAGATGTGTAGGGTAGATGGATTGGCCAAACTAGATTGCCTCTTAATTGGAAAAAACTAATTGGATACTCTAAATTTAAAAACAGATTGTGTTCATTGTGCCCCTTAGAGGACAGAATCTGCATTGCAACTCTGGGAAGAGCTCTCAAAACACAGGGTGATTAAGGAGGATTCTTATAGAAGCAAAGAATTTACAGTGCTGTAGGAGGCCATTCGGCCCATCGCGTCTGCACTGGCCCTTGGAAAGGGCATCCTACTTAAGCCCGTGCTTCCTCCCTATCCCCGTAACTCAGTAACCCCACCTAACCTTTTGGACACTAAGGGGCAATTTAACATGCCAATCCACCTAACCTACACATCTTTGGACTATGGGAGAAAACCAGAGCACCCGGAGGAAACCCACACAGACACAGGGAGAAAGTGCAAACTCCACACAGACAATCACCTGAGGCTGGAATTGAACCCAGGACCCTGGAGCTGTGAGGAAGCAGTGCTAACCACTGTGCCACCCTTGCAATGATCTTCCCTGTGGCTAACAGCAGGGAAATTGATTGATTGATATTTATTGTCACATGTACCGAAGTACAGTGAAAAGTATTTTTCTGCGGCCAAGGGAACGTACACAGTACGTACATAGTAGACAAATTCCTCTGTAGTTACTCCGGTCGGACTTCTCACCTTCCTTGAAGATGGTCATGATTACAGGGTCTCTGAGATTTTCGGCCATGTTCTCCCCCTTTCAGATAAGGAAAATTAGGTTAGAAATTTGTGTTAATAGTGCTCCTCCACCATAGAACATAGAACATAGAACAGTACAGCACAGAACAGGCCCTTCGGCCCTCAATGTTGTGCCGAGCCATGATCACCCTACTCAAACCCACCCTATACCCATAACCCAACAACCCCCCCTTAACCTTACTTTTATTAGGACATGTTTTAGTGTTTTGGCAGAGATTCCATCTGCACCTGGTGCCTGCTTTTTCTTTAGCTGTCAGAAGACATTTTCTACCTTGGGCCAGTTTGAGGTTGTGCTGAGATGGTGCAATAGCATGCTGCAGGATGGAGTCGAGCTCACTCACATTGAAGACAAAATCTCTGTTTCGGAGGTCTTTAAAGTGCTCCTTCCAGCGGGCATTGACTACCTTCCAGTGTTTGATGAGTACCTCTCCATTCTTGGCCAGCAGTGGGGAGCTTGGTCATAGGTTGTCTTGACTGCGCTAGAGAAATCTTGGACGTCATGTCATGGTTGTCAGCTAGCTGCTGGATCTCCTGCACTTTTTCCACCATCTGTTCTTCAGGTCACGGGTTTTTCGCTGAACTTCTGCCTTCAACCATTGGTAGAGCGAATTTGTTGCTCTCGTGTTTCATGTTTCATGTTCAAAACACCTTGCACTTGTGGCTTATCAGCTCCTAGATCTTCTAGTCATTCTCATTGAACCAGTCTTGGTGTTTCCCGATTGAGTAACCACGCATCTCTTCGCAAGTGCTCGTTATGGGGGCCTTGAAGGCCACAGGTGGTGAGGACACTCGGTGTTCTTGTGTCACCGGGAGTTGGCAGATGGGCAGTGAAGTACTGGTTGAATAGGGTTCTGCTATCAAAACTTTGGAAGACCTCAACATTGATTTTCCTGCAGCATTGTTTCTGTTGCCATCACTGCTTTGGGGATATATTGATATTGATCACAGAGCAGATAAGACGGTAGTCTATCCAACAATCATCGTTTCCTTTCACGGAGCGGGTGATCCACACAAGTTTTTGGTCCCTCGCTTGGACAATGACATAGTTGAGCAGGTGCCAATGCTTAGAGCAAGGGTATTCCCATGTGGCCTTGACTTGTCTCTCTGACGAAACAAGGTGTTGATTATGACAAGGCCGTGTTCTAGGCATTTTAGCGAAAGCAGGGTACGGTTGGTTTTGGATTCCTTCCCCTCCCCCCGCTTCCCCTGCCGATTACACCTCACAAGAGGTCTGTATCCTATCCAACTTCGGCATTGAAGTTACCAAGGAGGATCTGATTCTCGCCAGTTGGGACCCGGGTGAAGAATTCTGCTTTGAATTTGTCTGTCGCTTCCAGTGTTGTTACATTCGCTCTGTGGATTATAATGCACTGGTTCTGGGCTTGGGTGAATCGAAGGGTCATGAGGCATTTGTTTATCCCGCAAGGGGAGTATATGAGAATACCAATTATTTTGTTTTTCATGCCAATGCCAACCCCATGGAGGCGGCGATCTTCTTCTGGTTTATCTTTCCCGAGGAAGGTGTGACCGCCACCTTGTTCCTCCAGCAAGCCTTCCTCTGCCTGTCGGGTCTTGCTTAGAGTGATAATTTCAATGTCAGAATGCCTGAGCTCCCAGGCAATGACAGTAGTACACCATTCTGATTTGCCGCTTTTGGGGTTGTACATGAGGTTCCTGACATTCCAGGTCCCGAGGTTCATTGTGAGTGGTGTAAGAGCTCTTTTAACATGGCATGGCTATTGCACACCAGTTGCCACACAGGCTTGATGGGGCAAGGCTTTGGTCCATTGGCAAGGGGGTCCAAGATGGCTGGAGACCCAGCTCTGCTGCATGGGTCTAGGACATCGTAGTGCACATACTCTGTGATGAATGTAAAACATTGAAATATATATGTTGTATTATATGTATTTGTTGCAGTAATGTTTGAAAAGCCCAGGTTAGGATGTTTATATATCTGCATCAGTAATATTATTTAAAATCCTGGATTAAAAGACAGGCAGACTTTGTGGCTGTAAAATTGTAATTAAGGTGTCATAAAAGTGTGATAATCATTCTTTCAAACCATGTTTATGTTTAGAAGGAGAGGCCTAATGTGATTTTGTTATGATTTCTGGGGATTTCCGAGGGAATAGATAATTAGAGACATTGGGTTGGATTCTCCGTCCAGCAACACTGGAATCGGAAAATGCGATCAGGTGAAGAATCTCACATCAGCTGAAAACCGAGGCCGACACTGGGCGTCCGACGGCATGCCATGCTCCGGTGCTTCAAAAGAGGTGTGAATGCATTCCATAGCGCACACTGGCGTGGACATGCGAATTGTAGAATAAACACCACTGGCATATCATTAACAGGCCCAACCCGACCTGGCAATTTCTGGCCCCCGTGCAATGCTCCGTCTCCAATAGGAGGAATTACCAACTGTGAGGTTCACGTGACATATTTAAAATCGGGAAGCAGACGCCATGGCTGATGAGGCAGAGAGAGGGAGGTACAAAAAGTGTCCAACATTGCTATGGTGGGCTGACAGTTGTGTTGCTGGCTGGAGAGTTTCTGCCAGGGCCGTGGAGAGTAGTGGGGAGCGGCCAGGAGATGGGCCCTGGGATGGGGGGAACGGGCACAGACCATTGCTGCAGGCTGCAAGGCAACCATCCGGCTGCACATGCTGCTGACCGCTCACAGGGAACTTAGCGCCACGGGTCGTATGATTGCCTCACCAGGCCACCCCCTAGGTACCATCTGGCCTCAGCCAACCCATCAACGGGATGGGCGTGCTCCAGCATAACCAGTGCCTATTTGCAGCTCCTGCTTGTCGGGCTCGCCGCGCCATACCTTATGTCGGCATGCTTTGGAATTGCATTAGTTCCACATGGTGTCAGTGCTAGCCCATTAGGATGTCCTGAATTGCTCCCGAACCGGTGTCGCTATCATGCACGTAAAATACTCGCGATTCAGTCCCAGCGTCAGCACTTAGTCTATCAAACGGAGAATGCAGCCCATTGTGTTTAAACTTAAGTAAGTCATGGGATTTGAGTGGGATAAAGATGATGCAAGTCATGAGAGGAGGCAGTAGCTACATGCCTGTAGCAGAAGGTAGTTTTTGTTTAGTTTCTGGAAGCTCTGAGCTGAACAATAACATTTGCAGAAGGCTGTCAGATTCAGCATTTAATCTGACAGACAGGGATCTGCAGGTTGTTTACTGAATGGATTTCTCTCTCAGTCTTGTGGTGATATGATTTGCATAGCTGTCTGCCATTGGTGCCGAACACCGGCTTACCATTGGCCCTGGTCGGTCATGTGCCTCTCGGCCGATTGGTTGAGACCAGTCATGTGACAGCTCTCCGATTGGTCGAGAGGCTGAGTTAACCACGCCTCCTTACTGAGGTATAAATAGTCGAAGCGCCCGGCGGTCGTCCATTTTATTGTAGACAACCGCAGGGCTACGTTCTAGCTTATTAAAGCCTAACTTTTGTATAGCAACTCGTCTCTCATGCAATTGATGGGTCATCAATTTAATAAGCTAGATTTTTGAAGATGGAGTTCCGGATCAAGCCCGAATGCCTCCGCATCAGCCCGCAAACTCCGAACTGCAGAACTTTTTCAACATTGGCTGACATGTCTCGAAGGATACCTGGAATCTGCAACCTGCCCCCCCACCATGGCACAGAAGCTTCACATCCTCCACTCCAGCGTGGGTATAGCAGCCTATGCGATAATCAAGGAGGAGAAAGATTACGATGCTGCCATGCTAAAGCTGAATGGACAATTCCTTAAACCAGTCAACAGAGTATTCGCCCGACATCTGCTAGCCACCAGACAACAGCTCCCCGGTGAGTCATTAGACCAATTTTACCAGGCCCTCGCCATCCTGGGGAGGAATTGCTCCTGCCTCGCAGTTTCAGCTACGGAGCACATGGAACTGCTGATCAGAGACGCTTACGTGGCTGGGATGCAGTCCCCCACTATCCGCCAGCGGATGCTGGAGAAAGATGACCTCAGCTTAACTGAGGCACGGACTCTCTCCACCTCCCTGGAGGTCGCCGATTTAAACGCCCGCGCCTATGTCCCCAGCCGCGCGGCACCATCCTGGGCCTCCTGGCACGCTTCCCCACCGCCATCCGCCGCTCCCGACCTCCCTCAGGCCTGCGCTGCGGGACGCCCCGACAAGTCCACGGGGCCCCGCTGCTACTTTTGTGGGTTCGTGAAACACCCTCGCCGCGCTGCCCAGCCCGCTCCGCCCTCTGTAAGAGCTGCGGGAAGAAGGGCCACTTCTCTAATGTCTGCCAGGCCAAAACGGTTGCTGCAGTTCTGCGCAGCGACCAGGGATCCCCACCTCCAGGCCCTTGCTGGCCCCTCCTGGACGCCGCGCAACACTCTCCCCCCCGCCCCCGGGCCCCTGCGCCCGGCCTGCGCACCTCTCTCTCTCCTCCGGGCCCTCCCAGTCCCCTCCTGGACGCCGCGCAACTCTCTCCCCCCCCCGCCCCCGGGCCCCTGCGCCCGACCTGCGTGCCTCTCTCTCTCTCCTCCGGGCCCTCCCGGTCCCCTCCTAGACGCCGCGCAACTCTCCTCCCCCCGCCCCCGGGCCCCTGCACCTGGCTTGCGCGCCTCTCTGCCCCCGCTCCCTGCCGCTCCGATCGGCCCGCCGGCATCGCTAACCCCGCCCCCAGCAACCAAGAGGGCCCCACGTGCGCCGCCATCTTGGGGCGCCGACTCCACGTGCGGGCCCTGGGCGTCGACATCTTGGGGCGCCGACCCCATGAGCAGGTCCTGGGTGCCGCCATCTTGGGGCCCCGACTCCACGTGCGGGTCCTGGGCGCCACCATCTTGGGGCCCCGACTCCACGTGCGGGTCCTGGGCACCGCCATCTTGGGATCCCGACTCCACGTGCGGATCCTGGGCACCACCTTCCGGGACTGGCACGCAAGGTTCTTCCAGCATCTACTCGGACGACGACGACGAATACGGATTTTCTCCACGGCTCGCGGCCATTCAGCTCGACCAGTCACGTCCACGCACGCTCGCCAAAACGACAACGCTCATCTACCTCAACGGCCACGAGATGGGCTGTCTGCTGGACTCTGGGAGCACGGAAAGCTTTGTTCACCCTGCCACGGTAAGACGCTGCGCGCTCCCTGTCCATCCTGTAAAACACAAAATCGGGTTAGCCTCAGGTTCGCACTCCGTCCGCATCACCGGGTGCTGCATCGCGGACCTCACGGTCCAAGGGAAGGTTTTTTAAAATTATAAACTCCTTGTCCTCCCTGACCTTTGCGCACCGGCACTCCTAGGACTGGACTTCCAGTGCAACCTGCAGAGCTTGACCTTCCAATTCGGCGGCCCTATACCCCCCCTCACTGTCTGCAGCCTCGCGTCCCTCAAAGTGGACCCCCCCTCCTTGTTTGCTAATCTCACCCCCGATTGCAAACCCGTCACGACACGGAGCAGACGGTACAGCGCCCAGGACCGGTCCTTCATCAGGTCCGAGGTCCAGAGGTTGCTGACGGAAGGGGTCATCGAGGGCAGCAACAGTCCCTGGCGAGCCCAAGTGTTGGTGGTCTGGACTGGGGAGAAAAACCGGATGGTCATCGACTATAGCCAGACCATCAACCGGTTTATGCAACTGGACGCGTATCCTCTCCCCCGTATTTCCGCCATGGTAAACGATATCGCGAAATACACGGTCTTCTCCACTGTGGACCTTAAGTCCGCTTACCACCAGCTCCCCCTCCGCGCGAGTGACCGCAAATACACCGCGTTTGAGGCAGATGGGCGCCTCTACCACTTCCTTAGGGTTCCATTTGGTGTCACAAATGGGGTCTCGGTCTTCCAACGGGAGATGGACCGAATGGTCGACAAGTACGGATTACGGGCTACCTTCCCGTATCTTGATAATGTCACCATCTGCGGCCACGATCAGCAGGACCATGACGCCAACCTCCAGAAATTCCTCCAAACCGCAAAACTCCTTAACCTCACATACAATAAGGATAAGTGCGTGTTTAGCACCGACCGTCTAGCCATCCTCGGCTACGTAGTGCGTAAAGGAGTGATAGGCCCCGACCCCGAACGCATGCGCCCCCTGATGGAACTCCCTCTCCCCAATACCCTCAAATCCCTCAAACGCTGCCTGGGTTTCTTCGCGTACTACGCCCAATGGGTTCCCAACTACGCTGACAAGGCCCGTCCCCTCATTCAAACCACGATCTTCCCGCCGTCGACAGAGGCCTGCCTGGCCTTTAGCCACATCAAAGCGGACATCGCAAAGGCCACGATGCGCGCCATCGACGAGTCCCTCCCCTTCCAGGTCGAGAGCGACGCATCAGAATTTGCTCTGGCGGCCACCCTGAACCAAGCGGGCAGACCCGTGGCCTTCTTCTCCAGAACTCTCCAGACTTCCGAACTCCGCCACCCCTCTGTGGAAAAGGAAGCCCAGGCCATAGTCGAAGCTGTGCGACATTGGGGGCACTATTTGGCCGGCAGGAGGTTTACCCTCCTCACAGACCAACGGTCAGTAGCCTTCATGTTTGATAATGCACAAAGCGGCAAGATCAAGAATGACAAGATCTTACGGTGGCGGATCGAGTTGTCCACGTACAACTATGAGATCTTGTATCGTCCTGGGAAGCTCAATGAGCCTCCTGATGCCCTGTCCCACGGTACCTGTGCCAGCGCGCAGATAGACCGCCTCCGCTCCCTCCACGCGGACCTCTGCCATCCAGGGGTGACCCGTCTCTACCATTTCATTAAGGCCTGCAACCTGCCTTTCTCCATCGCGGAAGTCAGGACAGTAACCCGTGACTGCCACATCTGCGCCGAGTGCAAACCGCACTTCTACCGCCCCGAGCGCGCACACCTGATCAAAGCATCCCGCCCCTTCGAACGTCTCAGCATTGACTTCAAGGGGCCCCTTCCCTCTAACAACTGCAACATTTACTTCCTGGCGGTAATTGACGAATTCTCCCGCTTCCCCTTGACATGACCACATCGACCGTCATTAAGGCCCTCCTCTCCATCTTCTCCCTGTTCGGCTACCCCGCATACATACACAACGATCGGGGGTCCTCCTTTATGAGCGACGAGCTGCGTCAATTCATGCTCAACAGGGGCATTGCCTCTAGCAGGACGACCAGCTATAACCCCCGGGGTAACGAACAGGTCGAGCGGGAGAATGGTACCATCTGGAAGACCATACTACTGGCCCTCCGGTCCAGAGATCTCCCTATTTCCCGATGGCAAGAGGTTATCCCCGATGCCCTACATTCTATCCGCTCACTCCTCTGTACCGCAACAAATCAGACACCTCATGAACGTCTTCTTGTCTTCCCCAAGAAGTCGTCCTCCGGATCCCCTCTCCCGGCGTGGCTGGTCACCCCCGGACCCATCTTGCTCCAGAAGCATGTGCGGGTGCACAAGTCCGACCCGTTGGTGGAACAAGTTCAGTTACTCCACGCTAACCCGCAGTATGCGTATGTGGAGTACCCCGACGGTGGCCAGGACACGGTCTCCCTCCGGGACCTGGCACCCGCCGGCGTGCGGCCTTCTCCCCCTTCACCACACACCCCCCCCTGTTTTTTTCCCCCCAGCGCCCACTCAGGTCACCCCTTCCCCATCCATGGCGTCTCCACAGCCAGCTCGGGTGACGGAGACTATACAAGGACCATTGCTCCCGGGCTCCAGGACGTCACCGGAACCACCACCATCGGCTGAACCGACGTCACCTACTCCACTGCGGCGGTCTGCCAGAACGTCACGGGACACGAAAAGACTGATCGAATCGATCTAAATTCAACAGCTCCATGGACTTTGTTGGGATTTTGTGTAATATTGCGAATTGTCTGGGCCAGTGGGAAGCCCAAAATGTAATAAAAGGAGAGAAAATTTTTGTCCTCCCGGCTGCTACTCATATCACCAGTTCTCTCCCCCCCCCCCCCCCCCCCCCCCCCTCCCGGCTTCTTTCTCCGCAAGGGGTGAATGTGGTGATATGATTTGCATAGCTGTCTGCCATTGGTGCAGAACACCGGCTTACCATTGGCCCTGGTCGGTCATGTGCCTCTCGACCGATTGGTTGAGACCAGTCATGTGACAGCTCTGCAATTGGACGAGAGGCTGAGTTAACCACGCCTCCTTACCGAGGTATAAATAGTCGAAGCGCCCGGCGGCCGTCCATTTTATTGTAGACAACCGCAGGGCTAAGTTCTAGCTTATTAAAGCCTAACTTTTGTATAGCAACTTGTCTCTCGTGCAATTGATGGCTCATCAAGTCTTCAAGCAGTCTTTTTTTAAAAAAGTCTTTATCCAGAGGCTGGCAAATAATCCACATCGGAATTCTCTGTTCCTAAGACTAAGTGTTGATGCCGGCGCAGAATTTGTGGAGTTCCACCACAGCAAAACTGTCGCCGCACCTGGACCGATTCAGCAACTGTTAAGGGGCTAGCACCGGCACCACGTGGAACACAATCGATTTTAATGAGAAATGGTGTGGGATTCGCAGGTTTCGCGATTGACACTCAGGAGGCTGACAAGCTGCAGCCTCATATTCGCACTTCACTCCCCACACACATCATCCCAGCAAACAAGATGGCAGCAATATGGCAGATGCCCCACACTTCAAGGATGCCGAGCTGGAGACCTTCCTGGACGCAGTGGAGGAGAGGCAGATGACCCTGTACCCCGGACTGCGAAGGAGGCTGCCAGCCGCTGCCATTTTCCATGCCTGGACACAGCTGGCAGAGGTGGTCAGCGCCACCAGTAACACTGTCAGGACCGGCCAGCAGTGCCGCAAAAACCTGCACAACCTCCTCAGGACGACCAGGGTGAGTAGGCAACACTGTGTCACTGGCACCAACCACTGTCCCAGACACCCGTAACCCTACCCCCACCCACCCAGAGGGCAGGTGAACCCCAACCTTGCACCCCACGTCGACACCCTGTAGAAATCTACCCTGTGGTTAAGTGTAGTCTCGTTTACACCTTAACTCAGTAGAAATTTGCACTACACGTCTTGGATGCATAATTAAATCTTTATTGTGTCTATTGATTACAATTGAGAGTTTGAAATCTTCTTGCGGTTACAAATCAAATATTCTCAATAAAGCCCCTGCCAGCAGAAGACTTTAAGAGATATAATTAAACTTAGTAGCATACAAACAAATTGAACTTTCAAAATACAGTAATGGTTTCTTGCTCAAAGCAAAACAGCTTGCGCAGACTTAGAGTTAGAGTGGAAATATGAATATACGAAATAAGATAGTAGATAGTCAAGCATATAGTATAGTGTGATCCCGGAATGGAAAATGGCTGCCCGGACCTCTTTCTTTAAGTAAAATGTTATCAATCTGAGTCCTCTGTTCCTACCCTTGTAATATGCTGATTGGCTTGGATGAGTCTCAAATGCATTTGATTGGATGGTTAGTTGTCAATCATCAATATGCAACATAGATATGACTATGTTGCATCTTTGGGTGACTTGTGTGTGTTGGAATGTAAACTTACACTTATTATCAGGTCTGGTATTTGCTGACTGCCAAACTATTCACATTTTAAACAATGGTAGATCATGTTAACTATGGTGCACATTTTGACCTTCAGTAGAATTGTTGTATTTGCTTCTGGTTCGGCTGCAAATATTTTGAAATCCATTCTTTTATGATTGCAAGCTATGCGCTTTTGTAATCTGAGGTTGTGTTTGCAGTCTTATGGTGGGATCCATTTTTCAATGATTTTTGGACTGGGCTTTAGTATTTATAACAAAATGGCTAAATCAATGATCCTTTTACCTATCAGAAATAGCTGGTTTCCTTCACACCCATACCGGCCACCATGGCCTGGTGCCCTGGCCACTGAGGCCACCAGCTACCCACCACCTGAGCTGCATACGTTGGACTATCTAACACTGTTGTTTTCTGTTTGCCCTCTCCTCCCCCTCAGAAGACTGCCCACAACCGCCGGGAGCGGGAGAAGACTGCTGGGGGACCACCGGACTTGCAGCCCCTCACCATGGCAGAGCAAAGGGTCCTGGACGTGGTCGGCGGCCCACAGGAAATGGAGGTCACCGGGTTGGATTTCAGCCGAGGATGAGGAAGTGAGCCCCTGCTGAGTGGCGGTTTCCCGTGACACATGTGTCAACCACCCACACCCTCACCCCCATATCACCCTCAACCTTGGCCCCCACACCACCCTCACCCATACACCGCCCTCACATCACCACAGCAGCCACCACACGTGAAGACAGCCCAGTCCATTACAAAAATCTGCCTCCCATCCATTGACTCCATCTACACCTCCCGCTGCCTGGAGAAAGCGGGCAGCATAATCAAAGACCCCTCCCACCTGGCTGACTTCTTCCATCGGGCAGGAGATACAAAAGTCTGAGAACACGCACAAACAGACTCAAAAACAGCTTCTTCTCCACTGTTACCAGACTCCTAAACGACCCTCTTATGGACTGACCTGATTAACACTACACCCCTGTATCCTTCACCCGATGCTGGTGTCTATGTATTTACATTGTGTATCTTGTGTTGCCCTCTTATGTATTTTCTTTTCTTTTCATGTACGTAAAGATTTGCTTGAGCTGCTCACAGAAAAATACTTTTCACTGTTACACGTGACAAAAAAATAAATCCAAATCCAATATCAATATTCTACATTACCGGTGACTCGAAGCTGGTGAGGTGCCTTCAGACTTTCCACCCTGAACTTTGAAGTCTTAAGGTGTATTGAGTATTAGTTGGGTCACTGTCTGTGCGGAGTCTGCACGTTCTCCCCGTGTCTGCATGGCTTTCCTCCGGGTGCTCGGGTTTCCTCCCACAAGTCCCGAAAGATATGTTGTTAGGTCATTTGGATATTCTGCATTCTCCCTTCGTGTACACGAAGGGGCACCGCAATGTGGCGACTAGGGGCTTTTCATGGTAACTTAATTACAGTGTTATTGTAAGCATCATTGTGACAATAAAGATTATTATTACTAGTTCACCATATTAGTAGAAAATTACTTTCTTTTTGTACCTTCTTCTTAAGAGTTATCTTTAATTGTTTGGATCTTCAAAGAAGGTTTTTTTTCTTAGTTGATCCTCAGTCCTGGTACAATCTCATGTTCTTGTGCTATGGCCGGTAGGAATTATGCACAATAGTACATCTAATTCTTGACTAGTTAAAGTAATTTATTTAAAAACAAATGGGTGGTAAAGATAATTATAAGAAATATACTGCAAACTACTAATACACAAAATTATCCTAGAGCAAGTATGACTATCCACCAACTGGACTAACTCCCAACTCCTCAAGGTAGAGTCACATGGCAGATTTACACTGTCATCTGCTGGTCGGAGATCGTGTACATCATTGTACATATGATTGCTTATGCATCACACCCATCTTTAAATCCAATCTCAGGGCCTGTAAGTTGATCCATTACATTGTGAAAAATTACCCTGGACATATCCATTTGGAGAAGTCTCGGTCATCAAACACTCAACATTTGCGGAGAATGCAGGACAAACGAGCATGCCGCAAAATTAGTGCTTTAAACCCCTCTAATGACTTTGCATATATTTGCAATCTGCAAATCGACTTGGCTTTACATCGCATATGCTGACTACACTAACCTAGACCAGTGTTCTTCAAACTTTTTATCCAGGGATCCATTTTTACCAACCAGCCAACCTTCAGGACCCAACCCGGCCGATCTTCGTGACCCACGCCGGCTAACCTTCGCAACCCATGAGGGCCGAACTGCGCGACCCACCATTTTCTCTTACCTTGTTTGCTGCTGACAAAAATGGAGGAAATGGTTTTGTGTCTCTTTGGCCCTCATACACGCTCCTCCAATGGAACCTGTTGGATGAAGGTGAAGCCTTCAGGTGTTGGAAAGTATGGAGTCTCCATCTGTCCAAAGTTCTGAATTTTTTCCCTGTAATCTTTTATCAAATAAAACCCTCCCGCACTTGTAAAGAAAAAGAAAAATGAAATGAATAAAATAAATGAAAAAATAAAAATTAAACGAAAATAAACGAATAACGCCCCCCCCCGGCCGAACGTGTAAAACAAAAAGCTGCGACCCTTTAAAAAAAAACGGCCGCACTGTGCATGCACACCGATGATCGGGCATACATGCGCAGTGCGGCCGTATTTCTTTTACATGATTGCGGCCACTTTGTAGGCCGCTTGCAGCCGGCATTAACAGCTGGCTGCTGCGCCTGTTGCGCGCACAGGAGCGCCGCGACGGACAGCTCCACGACCCTCCCGACACCCGCCCGCGACCCACCCGCGGGTCGTGCTCCCGAGTTTGACAATGCCTAACCTAGACGGTGAATGATTGGGCTTTTTGCTGAACACTGATCTGTCTCGATCAACCAACTGCTAGGAGAATCCATCATTAATATTTGTAAAGTAAAGCAGTAGTCCTCGTTCTGTCCCCAGTTTAATTTTAACAATGATTGTTTGATTACCTCCTATGATTTGCAGTTATGGGTGCTAGAAATAAGAAAGCATTTATTGCTGATTCACTTGCAGAGTCCTCGATCAATGGGGAACAAAGTGAGCAGTACGAGAAGGTGAAATCATTTATTTGTAGTTATCATTGATCTTATACTTAGAACGATGCCGTGCACTGGCAGTATTCAATATTATCCTCACTTGCCGTTTTAGGATGTTCCGGCCCACTGAGCAAATCTTTTTTAGGGGGTTGTGGGGGTTGCTTCACCTGAAAGCAAAATGGTGGCACCCGTTTCCATAGTAACCGACAGAGCGTCGCCCACGCGCTTTCAAACGGGGCAATGTTCGAAACGGCCGCGGGGCTGGGGACAGACGCCGGGTAGCTTTACAACGGCACTGTTTAAGGTAAAGTGAATGTTCAGTCCTTTATTCTGTTTGTTTTAAGTAAGTGCGGGGCGAGTTCTTTCCCTACTCTGGTTAATTTGCATTTCCAATGTTTGGTGTAAGTGACCGGGCCCCTGGAGGCGGTGGATCCACTGCCGGTACTTTCTTCGCTTCCCGGTGTGAGTTGAGCTGGTGAACATTACGGGCCACTTTATGCCCTGTGGGACAATTTGTGTCAATGTCATCCGGTTTCGGCTTCGCATTCACATTCGCATTGTGCGGGATCTGAAGCCGCCTTCAGGCGCCTTAAGCAGCTTGACAACGGTAGTCGTTATGTTGACATGATCAATTTCCTAATCTACTTTCCCCATTTTAACCCCCCACCTCCCAACCGTTATCCGGATTATGGGCCGGGATTCTCCGATCCTGCGCCAGATCGGAGAATTGCCGAGTGGGGTGCGAGAATCGCGCCATGCTGCTCCGACGCCAGCCTGTCAATTCGCTGGCGTCGATTCTCGGATTCCCGCGGGAACCCCGCCGCACCGGTTGCCCCCCCCCCCCCCGTTATTCTCTGCGCCTCGACAAGCCGAGTTCCCGCCCAGTTCGGCGAAGTCCCACCGGTGTGGGCCATGCATGGTCCCACCCAGCGCGACCTCGGAGTTCTGGCTGCGGGGCTGTCCTAGTGGGGGGCAGGGGGGATCTGTTTCGGGGGGGGGGGCCCTCCACGGTGGTCTGGCCCACGATCGGGGCTTACGAATCGGCGAGCCGGCAAGTTCTATGGGGGGGCCTATGTTCCTTCACGCCGGGCCCCTATAGGGCTCCACCATATTGCCCGGGGACCGGTGCGGAGACGGGAACCCATGCGCATGCGCCGGCCGTGGCGTGCATGCGCGGAGCCGTGGCGTGCTGGCGTTGGAGCGCCGGAGCAGCAGACACCACTCCGGCACTGTACTAGCCCTCTAGGAAGGTGTGAATACCTGGGCTTGGCGACCCGTTGACGCCAGCGTGGCTTGCGCCACTTTTGTTGCCGGAGTCAGAACTTAGCCGCGGGATCGGAGAATCCTTCTGAACATGCATGTGTCAATTTAATTGTGATTTTCTACGATTCCCCCCTGTGTGTGCATGGGTTTCCTCCGGGTGCTCCGGTTTCCTCCCACAGTCCAAAGATGTGCAGATTAGGTGGATTGGTCATGCTAAATTGTCCTTAGTGTCCAAAATTGCCCGTAGTGTTGGGTGGGGTTAAAGGGTTATTGGGGTGGAGGTGTGGGCTGGGTGGGGTGCTCTTTCCAAGAGCCGGTGCAGACTCGATGGGCCGAATGGCCTCCTTCTGCACTGTAAATTCTATGATTCTGACAAATGGACTGGACAGGAGTGCTTCTTCGCTCCCCACGCTCCCATTAGTTCAATTTATTTTACGTCCAGCGGATTGTCCCCTGGGTCGTTTACATAAAAAAGAAACCCCGTCGGCCCCCTGCCTGGTGCTTTGACTCAGTGCAATGGGCGGGGAAAACCTTTAAAAGTCTGATGGATGTTAGCCCAATGAAACCATGACATAGGGTCGGAATTAGGTCATTCGGCCATTGTGTCTGCTCCACCATTCAATCATGGCTGGTATGTTTCTCAGCCCCAGTACCCTGCCTTCTCCCCATAACCCCTGATGCCCCTATTAATCAAAAAATATTTGCAAGAACGGACTTGCACCTCCACTAGGTGAAGTGCGGCACTAACCCACAATCTTCTGACCAAGACCCAGGAATCAATCTTACCATTGAACCCAAGGGTCACTTCAGCCAGAGTGAAGGGCAGCACGGTGGCGCAGTGGTTAGCACTGCTGCTTCACTGCGCCGAGGTCCCAGATTCGATCCCAGCTCTGGGTCACTGTCCATGTGGAGTTTGCACATTCTCCCTGTGTTTGGGTGGATTTTATCCCCACAACCCAAAGATGTGCAGGTTGGGTGGATTGGCCACGCGAAATTGCCTCTGAATTGGAAATTTTTTTTTTAAAACTTGAAATGTTTGCTTAAAATGCATACCATACTTATATTTTTCAAGTTATTTTCACTGTACAACAATTGTACCCAAGGTATTGAGAGTTGCACGAGAGCACTAATAACAACAGCAATAACAATCGTAGAGTAGCCAGTTATCTTTCTTTTCCAATTCAGGGGCAATTTAGTGTGGCCAATCCACCTGACCAGCACATCTTTGGATTGTGGGGACAAAACCCACATAAACACAGGGAGAACGTGCAAAGTCCACACGGACAGTGACCCAGGGCTGGGATTTGAACCCGGGTCCTCAGTACTGCAGTCCCAGTGCTATCCACCGCGCCACATGCCACCCGTGCAATAACAATCTTTACTAGTGTCACAAGTAGGCTTCCATTATCGCTGCAATGAGGTTACTGTGAAAATTTCCTAGTCGCCACACTACTGTGCCTGTTCAGGTACACTGAGGGAGAATTCAGAAGATCCAATTCACCTAACAAGCACGTCTTTCGGGACTTGTGGGAGGACATCAGAGCACCCAGATGAAACCTGTGTAGATTCTGCACAGACAGTGGCCCAAGCTGGGAATCAAACCTGGGCCTCGAGCGCTGTGAAGCGACAGTGCTAACCACTGTGCTACCGTGCCGCCTCACTCTCAATTCCTGCTCCTTTTCAAAAGGGACAAGTAGTTGACGCTTCTTTGCCATAAAATCAGGAGCTGAACTTTTGACAGAAATGAATATGGGCCTAAATCTATGTCTTGGGACTCTCAATTATCTGGAGGAGGTGAAACAGTGGGGCGAGGGGGAGGGGACGTTGCAAGGGTTCACAGGACAGGAGATTTTGAAAGTTTATGAGAAAAGACAATAGTGCAGGCTAGTGAAACTGGAAATGATAACCAGATTGTGACAGGAAAGGACTGAGGGTATAAACATAAGAGTGCAGCAGCAAATAGGGTCAGTCAGAGTGGGGAAAGTTGTAAAAACATAATTAAAGGCTCTTTATCTGAAAACCCACACATTCATGACAAGACAGTGCAAATTGAAATTAATTGGCATGGTATGATAGTCATTATAGCTGCATCATGGATGCAAGATGACCAAGACTGGGAACTGAATACCCAAAGGTGTTTAACATTTTGTAAATATAGGAAGAAAGGAAAATGATGTAAGATGGCTCTGTTTATAAGGGATGAAATCAACACAGTCGTAAGAAATTAATCTTGGATTCGAAGATCAAAATGTGGAATCAGTTTGGATGGAGATAAAACATAGCAAGGGACAGAAGTCATTGGTGGGAGTGATTGGGTTGGTTTCATTTAACTCACTTGGCTAGACAGCTGGTTGGCGATGCAGAGCAAGGTCAGCAGTGCAGATTCAATTCCCATACTGGTTATTCATGAAGGTCCACCTTCTCAACCTTGCCCCTCACCTGAGGTGTGGTAATCCTCAGGTTTAATCACCACCAATCAGGTCTCCCCCTCAAAGGGGGAAACAGTCTATGCGACCTTCACCTTTTACCTTTATAGGCACCTTAACAGTAAATACACTGCAGGGAACATAATGGATTGGACAAATCAAATTGGCAATGGTAACTTTGAGAATTAGTTCATAGTGTATTCGGGACAGTTTCTTAAACAATACATTTTGCAATCAATGAGGGAGTGGGTAATTTTAGATCTGGCAATGTATAATGTGAGATAATTAATTATTAATGTCATAGTAAAGGATCCTCTAGGCAAAAGTGATCATAGCATGATAGAGTGAGAACCTTCAATTGGAAGCAGATGTTTTAAACGTAAATAAAGGCAATTATAAAAGTATGAAGACAGAACCTTGGCTGTGATGGACTGGGAAGTAAGTTAAAAGGTAAGATGGCTGAGAAGCAGTGGCAGATATTTAAGGAAATATTTTATAACTCTCAATAAATATATATTCCATTGAGAAAGAAATACTCTACAAGAAGGATACACCATCTATGGCTTAACTAAGTTAGGATGATAGAAAAGGAATACAATGCTGTATAGATCATTGGTAGGCTAGAAGATTGTGAAAATTTTAGAAACCAGCAAAGGATGACTACAGCATGATAAATAGGGAGGAATAAGAATATAAAAGTTAACCAACAAGGAATATAAAAACAGACAGTAAGAGTTTCTACAAGTATGTAAAAGGGAAACAAATAGATAAAGTGAGCATTGGACTTTAGAGATTGAGACTGGGAATTAATAATGGGAAACAAGAAAATGGCAGAGGCAATGAACAAGTATTTTATATCTGCCTTCATAGTGGAAGGCACACAAAAATCAGAATAATAACGGGAGAAAATCAAGGGAAATAGGGAGGGATAATTTTTAAACAATCACTATCGTTCGAGAAAAAGTGCGAGGTAAACTAATGGAACTAGAGGCTGACAAGTCCCTCGACTTGATGACCTGCTTCAATTTGATACCATCCTTAAAATAAATGGCAACAGAGATAGTGGATGCATTAGTTGTTATCTCCAAAAGTCCATAAAGTCTGGAAAGGGCCCAGTGAATTGAAAAAATATACAAATGTAACTGTAGAACCTGACGGGAGAGACGACAGGAATGCTCAGTAGGGTAGAAATGAACAACTGGTTTATTATAGTATACACAAATAACAAAACTACAACTCCTCTCCCCAAAGGGCCACCCTTCCTAGCTTGCACCCAGGTCAAGGATTTTATACTGAGTGCTCCACCCCCAATTGCCGGGGGAGTTCATACTCAGCTGTGTAAGGGGGGAAATCATATAGAGCCCAATCCTTGGCCCCAAAGGGGTCATAACAAGGGTTTATTCAAGGAAGGGGATAGAGAGATTGCAGAAACTGTGGGCCAGTTAGCCTAATGTCCGCCATTGAGGAAACGTTGAAGTCTATTATTAAGACTATAGGATATTTTGAAAATCATAATAAAATCCAGCAGTGTCCACATGGTTTTACAGAAGTGAAATTGTGTTTGACAAATTTATTAGAGTTCTTTGAGTCAGGTGGATAAAGGGGACCAGTAGATGTGCTGTTTGATTTCAAAAAATGCAGTGCCACATAAAAGATTCCCATAGAAGTTTATGAGCTCAAGGTGTTGGAGTAATATATTAGCATGGATAGAGGATTGGCTGATGAGCAGGAAACTGAGAGTCAGGATAGAGGTATAACTTTCAAGTTGGTAAAATGTAACTGGAGGGATGCCACAGTACAAACCCTCAACTATTTACGGTCTAAATTAACTTCATAGGTGAAGACCTTGGGCGCGATCTACTGGCCATGCTGCGCCCGAAAAGCAGTGCACTGCAATGCAACAAGGCTAGTAAATGCTGGGAAAATCCGCTCCTGGGATCTACCCAGCTCACCACGCCTTGTGAGATTGCATTAAATCTTGTGAGACGTCGCAATGTGAAGCCCGCCCTTTCTGGGCAGGATCACTTATTGGTAAATTTGCATATGAGATTGATACAGCTAGTGTCACTCTAATATACAGTTCCCTGAGATAACAAGGCGTTGAGATCTATCCCATTCGTCTTGCAGACCTCGGGCAAGCACTGTTCAGTACTGGTCCCTACAAATGTGCCTGGCACTGCTAACTGGCAGGGGCATTGCCATGGTGCCAGGCTGGTAGGGTCAAGGTGCCAATCTGGTATTTTGTGCGCGGCGATGATTGGTCCTGGGGGCGCCCTATGCACGTGAGGTGGGGTGTGGTGTGGTGGCTGATGACCCCCTTATTGGTGAGTTGGGGCTTTGGGTGGGTTTGGGGGTCGCATCCAGGGGTCGGGAGGTCAGGACGCCATTTCCCTGCACTGAGGAATTTTGGCGAGCGGAGCTCCTCAGAGCAGAAAATGGGACTAAGTGCAGCCTTGACCGCGCATTACCCACGGATTCTGAGGGGGCTTTGCAGGATAGATGCTGGAAGAATGTTTCCCCTCGGGATATTTGGAACAAGGGAGCACAGTTTCAAAGTAAGTGTCCTCCCATTTAAGATGGAGATGGGGGGTGGGTGGCGAGAAAGGAGAGTTTATTTTCTCAGAGAGCAGTTAATCTTTGGAATTCACTACTCCAGACAGCCAAGGGTCATTGAATGTTTTCAAGTCTGAGTTAGACAGAGTTTTGATCCACCAGGGATCCACAAGGGTTAGGCAGGTAAATTAAGTTACAGTGACAATCAGATCAACAATGATCTTATCAAATGATTTCTGGATTGGTAAAATGGCCTACTCCTGCTCCTATTTCTTATGCTCTAATTATGAGGCAATGGGGCGATTTTTGGATGAGACTTTAAACCAAGGTCGTGAGTGCCTTCTCAAGCAGGCACCCTGAGGTTGTGAACTGGGACGGGGTGGGGGGTCTGGGAAATACCAGGGAGCAGTTTCGAGCTCACTCTCAAACGTCGTCTTGTCATTGGAAAGAATGAAGATGAGCAGCCAATTTAAATAATTAAAGGCGATTTTCATGGCCTGTTGGTATTTTGCCTGCACCGGAGTGACCCTCGACATGTAAGGATGCCAAAAACTTCACGGGGAAAGCCTCCCTATGGCTATCCAGGGGTGCTATTGGAGCCGGAGGCAACATGCCTCAAAAAGGGTGGCTCTGTGCAAGGAAAGCCATGTCCGTAGCACCATTGAGAGTAACCTATCTGCTTGGTACATTGCTTTTAAATTTCTTACTTACCTCTCTGAGGGAGTCGTCCTGTTGAATTAACTTCTGAATATCCAACCTGCCTCGGCAGTGCTCACCCCTCCCGGTTGCACAGCCAAGGTTTCAGTTTGGCCTCTGGCAGGCAGCATCTGCACTCCACCCTTAATTGGACTGTGTGCCTGGATCCCAAATGGGAACCTAACTATTTTCAATTTGTAAAACTGTAAGGAATTGTTACAGCAAAACAGGAGTGAAAACATTGACCAATAGGTATTTTTTATATGAAAACAAACTTTAATTTGATCAGAGGATTAACCACATAAGCAACAAAGAAATCTGCCACTATATTCCAATCAAGCAATCCACTCATGAATAAAGTTAACAACCAGGGTTTTACTTGCTTTTCTTTGTGCAAAGTCTTTGGAGAAAGAATCATTCAGGACCAACTAAAACACTTGTATTCAGATTAGAGTTCATGGACCTACTGACTTTTCAGACAGACCTGACTCCTCCTTTTAACTACATCACCTGTACCCAAAGCAAAAGGCATTCTTTTGTCTCTTCTTAAAAAATGTCCCTTGACTTCTTTGGACACGACGAAACATAATATCCCTCATAAATCATCTACACCCCAGGGGTCCTTCAAATCTGAACAATATCCTATTAACTAGCTATCTGTAAACAGGAAAATTATTCTCAAGATCTAAAGCAGAACACTTCACCTGCAAATTAATGATTACCTCACTTTCACGACACCTTAATCACAGCTCTAGCAGTCGTACTGTCTGTATACATCCTAACCCAGGTTTTAATAACATTACTGCAAAAAAATATAAAATATGACAATTTCTTGCATTCATCATACTGGAGGCACCCAATTAGAACAAATAACAAAACAGCACAGGAACAGGCCCTTTGGCCCTCCAAGCTTGTACCGGTCATGATACCAACTTTTGCCAAAACCCTCAGCACTTCCTTGTGCCATATCCCTCTATACCCATCCTATCCATGTGTTTGTCAAGATGGCTTTAAAACATTTTTTAGAGTAGCCAATTATTTTTTCCAATTAAGGGGCAATTTAGCGTGGCCAATCCACCTAACCTGCACATCTTTGGGTTGTGGGGATGAAACCCACGCAGACACGGGGAGAACGTGCAAACTCCACACGGACAGTGACCCAGGGCCGGGATTCGAACCCGGGTCCTCAGCGCCGTAGGCAGCAATGCTAACCACTGTGCCACCGTGCTGCCCTGTCAAGATGGCTTTTGAATGCCGTTAATGTTTCTGCTTCCACAACCTCCCCAGGCAACACGTTCCAAGCACGCACCACCCTCTGCATAAAAAAACCTGCCTCGCACATCTCCTCTAAACTTTCTCCCACAGATCTTAAACCTATGCCCCTGGTGACTGACCCCTCCACCCTGGGAAATAGTACCTGCCCATCCACTCTATCCATGCCTCTCGTAATCTTATAGACCTCTTATCAGGCCGCCCCTCAACCTCCGTCGTTCTATTGAAAACAGTCCAAGACTATTCAGCCTCTCCACATAGCTAACATCCTCTAGACCAGGCAACATCCTGGTAAACCTCCTCTACACCCTCTCCAAAGACTCCACATCATTCTGGTAGTGTGTCGACCAGAATTGTGAACAGTATTCCAAGTGCGGCCTTACTAAGGTTCTATACAACTGTAGCATGACTTGCTAGTTTTTATACTCGATGCCCCATCCAATGAAGGCAAGCATTCCGTATGCTTTCTTGACTACCTTGTCCACTTGTGTTGCCACCTTCAAAGATCTGTGGACCTGCACGGCCAGATCTGTCTGACTTTCTCTATTCTCAAGTGTTTTGCCATTTACAGTATATTTCCCCTCTATGTTAGGCCTACCAAAATGCATTACCTCACAATTAGGAGGCAATCGCTGGGGAAAATATATTTATGGTTTCTGCCGTAGAACAGAAACTATAGACTCAGGATCACCTCATCTATGGACAATAGGGTCCTGGAGTCCCGAGTAAAATCATGCCCAAAGGTCCCATGGCAGTATTTAAAGCAGAGTAGAAGAGTTCTCAATCAACATCATTTGAATAGATTACTTGTTCATTATTAGTGCACTAATTGGCAGCTGGATTTCCAATATTACAACTACAAAAAGTATTTTATTAGCTGTAAAGTGCTTTGGGATATCCTGTGATCTTGTAAGTTCTTTCATTAAGTACAAAGAAAAAATGTTGTAGAGGAAGTGCTAAGAAAATGGGAACCAATGTTTTATTCGGTCACTTGGTACCATTCTCAATCAAATCCTGCCTTTATTTTAAAGGTAGTTACTCTTGCCTTTCCTCTGGCTTAATCTCCAGGACCTGATGGGGTCTGTAGCAAAATGTTTCTGGTGGCATGTAACTTTAGCACCATTGAGTGGAGTGTCACTTGATGGCACTTTTGATGACATAGTCTGTTTCTACTAGATCTGAACATGGTTAAAGTGGATGACTCCCATTTGTTACTTTTTTCACCATCTGACATAGGCCCAATCTAGCAGTTATGTCCTTCATTACTCTGCCAGTTGAATCAGCGGTGGTCCCCAACCCATTGTATAATCTGTGCCCTTGTTTCTTTATGTGCTCTGTCTAAAAGAAAGTTCAACACAAAAATACTGATTTGGCAGTTTCTGAGGACTTTGGGATGATAAGTGATAATTGTTTTACTTAAAACCATAAGACTTCTTGAATCACTGTTACAGATTCCCAGAGTCATGCCCACATGACTACTACAGTACTTGGTTCAAATTCTTTTTTTAAAAGACATTTTATTGCAAACATACACAACATCAACAGAATACACAGTCCATCAAAGCATAGTCAACAGTTTGTACAGCTTTTCCCCCTTTTAATCCCTCCTCTCCTGTGACGAACAGCTCCTCAAATAAGGTGATGAACGGTCTCCACCGCCCTTCGAAATCCTCTTCTGACCCCCTCAACTCGAACTTGTTCTTCTCTTGCCGGAGAAAGTCCTTAAAGTCACCCAGCCAGGCTGCCACCCCTGGTGACGTATCCAACCTCCAATTCAACAGGATCCTTCGCCGGACAATCAGAGAGGCAAAGGCCATGACATTGTTCCCCCTTTCCCCCCAGCAGCTCTGGCTCCTCTGAGACCCCAAAGATTGCCACCATAGGGTCTGGCCTGACCTCCATCCCCACTATCCTGGATAATGTCCCAAACATGGCCTCCCAAAGCTCTCCAGCATCTTGCAAACCTAGAACATGTGAGTGTGATTCGCTGGCCCCAGCCAAACTTCTCACACCCATTGGTCACCCCCTGTAAGAACCCACTCATCCTCGCCCAAGTCATGTGTACCCTGTGCACCGCCTTGAACTAAATCAAACTCATCCTCGCACAAGAGGAGGTTGAGTTCACCCGCTGCATCACCTCAATAAAGAGTCCCCAAACTATTTCCCTCCCCAACTCCTCCTCCCACTTATGCTTTATCCTCACCACATGTGCCTCACCCTCCTCCCCTAACCATCTGGATGTATACCCAATCCTACCCTCCCTCAAATCGTCAGGGAGCAGCAGTTGCTCCAACAATGTGTACTCCGGTAACTTGAGGAATGTCTGACACACCTTTCGCGCAAAGTCCCACACCTGCATTTACCTAAACTCACTCCCCTCGGCAGCTCAAACCTCTCCCGCAGCTCACCCAGCCCCACAAACATCCCCTCTGAGAGCATATCCATAACCCGCTCAAACCACCCCCATCACCCACATGTGGCTTAAGCTGTGGTTCCCACACAGTGTCGTCAACATTGACCCTTTATCGAATTTCCATACCCTGATCGTCGAATGCACCACCGGACTCCCCGGGGCTAACGTCAACGGGTCGGCTACGAGAGCCCTCAGACTTGACCCCGTATAGGACTCCTCGTCCAACTTGATCCACTCCACCCCCTCTCTTACCTCCCCCCCCCCAACAATGCCTCATCATCTCCATATTGTCAGCCCAGTAATAAATAATACATCAATAATACATCATGCTCGGGAGAGTCAAACCCCTTTCTGTCTCTGGGCGCAATTCACTCAAATGGGAATTCCTATGTGCCATTTGTAGTTAAAGTGGATTGAGAGCAGAGATGTTTTTTTTTCTTGTCTAATTGGGAATGAAGATAGCAATTAAGGATATTGTATTCACTGTGTTGAGTAGTATTGTTTAGCTAGTTTCTGGTGTGATGTTAAAATTGTGATACTGTGTTAGTAACAGTGTTTGTTTAAAATCTCTTTTTATTTGTGCAATCACTCCTGGATCATCCTTTCCTCACAGTCTTACAAAAGTAAAATCAAACGTTGGAATTTCTGTCCAGTATCCAGACTGTTGGGATCTGGTCTGGGATTGGAATATAATCAACAGGCTAACAGTCAGGGATAAGTATGTTTTTCACAGGTGACTGAATTTATGTAAATGGATGTAACCTAGACTTAGGAAAATTCCCCCACTGACTTCATTGAAACATTGTTCCTTTCATCCTGTGCACCCATTGGTTTTACTGTGGAGAAACTAAAATCAGCCTTACTGTGTTCAAGGTATTTGTATTCTTATATATTTGTATTGTATAATTGTCTGTTAATTTTATTCCACAGGAATATTTAATTTTTTTTTGAAAGAGCCAAGAGTTCAAACACAACTTTACGTGAAATAGCTTTGAATCAAGTTCTTTCAAATCTGTTACATCATGGGTCGACTTACAGTGGATCTAATTGCTAAAAGTAGTGTCCATGTAAAGAACAGAAGAGATGAGCCATTGGAACAATACTTAAAAAAACTAACTCATCTTAATTTTTCAAACAAGAATATTGATGAAATCGTAAGTTCACTTAATTGGTTGATGCTAAGTCATATTCCCTGATTTTTACTGCGCATGTGATTAAAAGTGAAATACAGTTTATATATGTTGAGTTGTTTTTCTAAAACTATGCTTTTTCTTTTATTTCAGGATGACCTCTCTGTATGCAAGAGCCTGTCTGTCATATATTTATATGACAACAACATCACACAGATTCATAATTTAGATTTTGCCTTTAATCTCACCCATCTGTATCTGCAGAACAATAACATAACACACATCGCAAATTTGTCCTCATTACAAAACCTCTCTAAATTGTAAGCCAATCATAACTTTAATTTTTCAAAATGGAAGGTGAAAGCAAAAATATAATGAGAATAATGGGCTGTGCCATTAGCTTAAATAAGAAAGAATTTGCATTTATATAGTGCCTTTTATGACCTTGAGATGTCCTGTTTAATTACTAATACTTTTGAAGTACATTGTTTTAATGTGGGGCAATGTTGAAACCAGTTTACACAGAAAGGTCCCACAAACACAGCAACATAGTGGTTAGCACAACTGCTTCACAGCTCCAGGGTCCCAGGTTTGATTCCCGGCTTGGGTCACTGTCTGTGCGGAGTCTGCACGTTCTCCCTGTGTGTGCGTGGGTTTTCTCCGGCTGCTCCGGTTTCCTCCCACAGTCCAAAGATGTGCAGGTTAGGTGGATTGGCCATGCTAAATTGCCCTTAGTGTCCAAAATTGCCCTTAGTGGTGGGTGGGGTTACTGGGTTATGGGTATAAGGTGGAGTAGGGCTTGGGTAGGGTGCTCTTT
The DNA here is from genome assembly GCF_902713615.1 of Scyliorhinus canicula. Classification (NCBI taxonomy): domain Eukaryota; kingdom Metazoa; phylum Chordata; class Chondrichthyes; order Carcharhiniformes; family Scyliorhinidae; genus Scyliorhinus; species Scyliorhinus canicula. The sequence goes on along the minus strand of NC_052155.1, from coordinate 108,082,962 downwards.
CCAAGAGCCGGTGCAGACTCGATGGGCCGAATGGCCTCCTTCTGCACTGTAAATTCTATGAAAAACAGCATTGATACCAATGACGAATGATCACAGATGGATAAATGCTGGCTGAACCACCACAAACCTCGGCTCGTTGTCTTCAAATTGTACATGAGATCTGAAATGACAAAAGGGACTTTAATATTTAATTTGAATGATGGCACCTCTGACAGTGTAGCACTCTCCAACTTACTCAATTTTGCACCACTGGGGTGCAAACTGAGACTTTTGGCTGGATTTTCCCCTTTGAGGCGGGAACCTTGACTTCCGGTGTCAACATGTAAAAGAGCTGTCGCAAACGAGGTGGCTCCCACCAGAACTTTTGTTTAAGCCCTTTTCACCCATTTTTGGAGGAGATTTGGGCTGGCGTTTGGTTAGTTCGATGGGTTAAGACTTCCATGACAAAGGGATGCCCAATAAATACAAGACAAGGCAGAAGAAACATCATTGAACTTGGAAGCCTCGAGAGCTGTCTGTGAGAAAAAGGAGGCCCCTGCAACAACGATGGCCACTCTACTAACCTCTGAGATGCTGACAGGCATCCTAGCATGGAAACTTCAGAAACTACAGTGGGAGATCTCTGCGGATCATGAAAGAGCGATTGAGGGAGCGATGTCCTTGATTCCAGCGACGTTGGCAAAAAGTGGATGAAATGGTAAAGGTAAAGGGTGCTGAGCTCAAAGAGGTGGAGGTGGCTCTTTCAAGTAAAGTGACCAGATCACCTCTCTGGAAGTGGCAATGTTATGGATGGCCAGTGACAACAAGGCATTAAGAGCCAAGGTGGACAATTTGGACAAAGCTTATAAGAACATAAGAACATAAGAACTAGGAGCAGGAGTAGGCCATCTGGCCCCTCGAGCCTGCTCCGCCATTCAATTAGATCATGGCTGATCTTTTGTGGACTCAGCTCCACTTTCCGGCCCGAACACCATAACCCTTAATCCCTTTATTCTTCAAAAAACTATCTATCTTTACCTTAAAAACATGTAATGAAGGAGCCTCAACTGCTTCACTGGGCAAGGAATTCCATAGATTCACAACCCTTTGGGTGAAGAAGTTCCTCCTAAACTCAGTCCTAAATCTACTTCCCCTTATTTTGAGGCTATGCCCCCTAGTTCTGCTGTCACCCGCCAGTGGAAACAACCTGCCCGCATCTATCCTATCTATTCCCTTCATAATTTTAAATGTTTCTATAAGATCCCCCCTCATCCTTCTAAATTCCAACGAGTACAGTCCCAGTCTACTCAACCTCTCCTCATAATCCAACCCCTTCAGCTCTGGGATTAACCTAGTGAATCTCCTCTGCACACCCTCCAGTGCCAGTACGTCCTTTCTCAAGTAAGGAGACCAAAACTGAACACAATACTCCAGGTGTGGCCGCACTAACACCTTATACAATTGCAACATAACCTCCCTAGTCTTAAACTCCATCCCTCTAGCAATGAAGGACAAAATTCCATTTGCCTTCTTAATCACCTGTTGCACTTGTAAACCAACCTTCTGTGACTCATGCACTAGCACACCCAAGTCTCTCTGAACAGCGGCATGCTTTAATATTTTATCGTTTAAATAATAATCCCGTTTGCTGTTATTCCTACCAAAATGGATAACCTCACATTTGTCAACATTGTATTCCATCTGCCAGACCCGAGCCCATTCACTTAACCTATCCAAATCCCTCTGCAGACTTCCAGTATCCTCTGCACTTTTCGCTTTACCACTCATCTTAGTGTCATCTGCAAACTTGGACACATTGCCCTTGGTCCCCAACTCCAAATCATCAATGTAAATTGTGAACAATTGTGGGCCCAACACGGATCCCTGAGGGACACCACTAGCTACTGATTGCCAACCAGAGAAACACCCATTTATCCCAACTCTTTGCTTTCTATTAATTAACCAATCCTCTATCCATGCTACTACTTTACCCTTAATGCCATGCATCTTTATCTTATGCAGCAACCTTTTGTGTGGCACCTTGTCAAAGGCTTTCTGGAAATCCAGATATACCACATCCATCGGCTCCCCGTTATCTACTGCACTGGTAATGTCCTCAAAAAATTCCACTAAATTAGTTAGGCATGACCTGCCTTTAACGAACCCATGCTGCGTCTGCCCAATGGGACAATTTCTATCCAGATGCCTCGCAATTTCTTCCTTGATGATAGATTCCAGAATCTTCCCTATTACCGAAGTTAAACTCACTGGCCTATAATTTCCTGCTTTCTGCCTACCTCCTTTTTTAAACAGTGGCGTCACGTTTGCTAATTTCCAATCCACCGGGACCACCCCAGAGTCTAGTGAATTTCGGTAAATGAGTCTAGTGAATTTCGGTAAATCTGTTGCAATTGATTTGGAAGATGGTGGAAGAGGGGGAAATGGCATCCTCGCCTGAGTTCGATCATGCTCACGGGTTGTTGAAGCACCATGCCGGTGAGCCACCACGTGCGATCATTGCGCTTTCACAGTTTTCAAGGTAAGGAAAGAGTTCTGCGGTGGGCAAAAAACATTGGGACTCCAGATGGGAAGGCCACATAGTGAAGATCTATCAAGATGTTGGAGCGGAGCTGGCCAAGCGGCATGCAGCATTGAACAAGGCCAAGGCTGTGTTGTATCGGAGCAATGCTTGATTTGGCCTCCGAGTGACTTATGAATCGAAGGATTACTACTCCGGAAGAGGCTAAGGTGTTTGTGCAGAAACATGGACTGGAATCGTGATAACTGTGAATTATATTAGTTGGTCTGGGGGTGTGAGATAAATTTTTGGGTTTTGGTGGAGTGTTTGTTGGGCGTTTTGGAGCTTTGTACTTGGATTTTTACTGTGGGTTTTGTGGGATGGGCGTTGTTGTTGTTCATGTATCTTTTTTACTGGAATGATTAAAGTTGGATTTGGGTGAGGGGGCTGGTTGGTGTTATGGTTTTTTTTTGTTATGTTTTTTTCTCTGCGTGGGTGCCATCCTGTTAGCTAGATGGTTAGTTAACGGGAGTGGAGGGATGGGGCACCTGCAGCTCATGCTGTTGGGGAGGGGTGGTTAACATGATCTTAGGTATTTTGTTTTCATTTTGGTAGTGGTTTGGGAGGGGCCGGGAGCCTTTGTTTGCTTTGTTGTTTGCTGGGTTAATTAGGTGTGGTGTTGATGAGAGGTGGGGAGGGGGTGGGTTCTTTGGTGGTGACTATAAACATGTTCTGTCCTGATGGGGGAATTTGGTGACCATCTGGGTGGGCTTGGTGTCAGCTCTCATTAAGTAGTTGTTGGATGCCCCATGTGGTGAACCACTGTGTACACCTGTATTAGGGTATTAGGTAGGACCTGTACTACAGGTTCGCCGGTAGCCCCTGCTGTCTGGCTCCGCCCACTAGGAGCTGTATAAATATGCGTGTCCTCCATTGATCTGCCATTTCGCCAGCTGCAGTTGGGGGCCACACATCTGACTGCAATAAAGCCACAGTTGTACCCAATCTGAATCTTTGTGCAATTGATCGTGCATCAATTTATTGCAGTCAGATTTTCAACAAAATAGATATCAGAATCAAACGAGATCGCCTGCAGCTGGATCCACACTCGCCCGATGCCAGAAAGGACTTTAATCACTGGCTAGCTTATTTCGAGGCTTACATCAACGCTGCGGCCCCAACGCCGACAGAGGCTCAGAAGATACAGGTCTTGTATTCCAGGTTGAGCTCCAGCGTGTTCCTGTTGATCCAGGGACCGGTGTGGGGGTCGCAGCGTTGATGTAAGCCTCGAAACAAGCAGAAAGCGAACACGATCTTCGCCAGGCACGTACTCGCCACTCGCTCTCAACTCCCTGGTGAGTCCATTGAAGACTTCTGGCGGGCCCTAATCCCACTTGTCCGGGACTGTGACTGTCAGGCCGTTACGGCCACCGAACATTCTAATATCCTCATACGCGATGCGTTCGTAACGGGGATTGCGTCCGACAACGACTTCTGGAAGGGGCCACGCTCGATCTAGCGGAGACAAAAACTTTAGCGCTCTCCATGACGGTCGCACCCCGTAATGTCCAGGCCTACCCCCCTCGCCGCGCGGCCCACCCGTCCTACTCCTCCTGGACCTTGCAAATGACCCCCCCAGCTGAGGCCCTGCCTAGCCAATATGCCTGCGTCGCACGCCAATCCGCGCACCCCGGGAGACCCCGCTGCTACTTTTGCAGTCAACAGAAACACCCCCGCCAACGCTGCCCGGCCCGCGCTGCCACTTGCAAGTCCCGCAGCAAAAGGGCCACTTTGCAGCAGTGTGCCAGGCCCGCGCAGTCGCCGCTATCGCCCCCTCCCCCCTGCCAAACGAACAATGGGCGCTGCCTTCTTCTCCTCCTGGGGCCACGTGCGGCCAGTGGGCGCCGCCATCTACCTCCCCCCTCAGTTCAAGTGCGGCCCATGGGCTCCGCCACCTTGCCCAGCACCACCAATGTGCATCCCATGGGCGCCGCCATCTTGTCCCGCCCCCACAATGTACGCCACATGGGCGCCGCCATTTTGTTCTCCACAGGACCCCCGGACGCCGCCATCTTGTCTTCCCCACGGGGCTGGGACGCCAATTACATCCCACAATCTGGGTCGCCAATGCTCTCCATCCGAAACCTCTGACGACCACCTGCAGATGGTGGAGGTTATGCGGATCCTTGGGGAGTTTGGGGACTTTTCGGGTTATAAGCTCAACGTGGGGAAGAGTGAGCTCTTTGTGGTGTATGCAGGGGACCAGGGAAGGGAGATAGACGAGCTACCGCTGAAGAGGTCGGAGAGGAGCTTTCGATACCTGGGGATCCAGGTAGCTAGGAACTGGGGGGCCCTGCATAAGCTCAATTTGGCACGGTTGGTGGAACAGATGGAGGAGGATTTCAAGAGATGGGATATGCTGCCACCCTCCCTGGCGGGTAGGGTGCAGTTGGTCAAGGTGATGGTCCTCCCGAGGTTCCTGTTTGTGCTCCAGTGCCTGCCCATCCTAATCCCCAAAGCTTTTTTAAAACGGGTAAGCAGGAGCATTATGGGATTCGTATGGGCGAATAAGACCCCGAGGGTGAAGAGGGTGTTTTTGGAGTGTAGCAGGGACAGAGGGGGGCTGGCGCTGCTGAATCTATGTGGCTATTATTGTGCAGCTAATGTGGCGATGATCCGTAAGTGGGTAATGGAGGGAGAGGGGGCGGCGTGGAAGCGGCTAGAGGTGGCGTCTTGTGTGGCACGAGTCTGGGGGCGCTGGTGACGGCACTGTTGCTGCTCCTGCCGACAAAGTACACCACGAGTCCAGTGGTGGCGACTCTGAAGATCTGGGGGCAGTGGAGACGACATAGGGGCGAGGCGGGGGCCTCGGTCTGGTGCCCGATACGAGAGAACCACAGGTTCGTTCTGGGTAGGATGGAGGGGGGGTTTCTGAACTGGCATCGGGCAGGGATTAAAAGAATAGGGGACCTATTCATCGATGGGACTTTTGCGAGCCTAGGGGCGCTAGAGGAGAAATTTGGGTTGCCTCCCGGGAATGCTTTTAGGGACATGCAAGTGAGGGCGTTTGTGAGGCAGCAGGTAAGGGAATTTCTGCTGCTCCCAGCACATAGGATTCAGGACAGGGTGATTTTGGGCTTATGGGTTGGAGAAGGCAAGGTCTCGGCGATCTATCAGGAACTGCAGGAAGAGGAGGAGGCCTCGGTGGAGGAGTTAAAGGGCAAGTGGGAGGAGGAGCTTGGGTAGGAGCTGGATGATGATCCGTGGGCTGATGCCCTGAGTAGGGTTAATTCCTCCTCCTCTTGCGCCAGGCCCAGCCTAATACAGTTCAAAGTTGTTCATAGGGCGCATATGACGGGGGCGAGGATGAGTAGGTTTTTTGGGGTGGAGGACAGGTGTGCGAGGTGCTTGTGGAGCCCAGCAAATCACGCCCATATGTTTTGGACGTGCCCGGCGCTGGAGGGGTTCTGGAGGGGCTTTGCGAGGACTATGTCCAAAGTGGTGATTAGAGTGGGGTGTTTTCCTTATTGGCGTGTTTATCTGTTAAATGGGGGTTATTGTATTTTGTTGGAAATCCCATGTATAAATTTTGCTTGTTTTGTGCTTTATTCTTTTATCTGTTTGGAGTATTTTGTTGAAAATTTGAATAAATATATATATTTTTTAAAAATGAGTTGGCATGGATGAGCCATGGGGAGTATGACAGGACATGGGCGATAGGTTGGGGACATGAGTTGGCATAGACGGACCATAGGGGGGGAAGGTGGTGGAGGTTTGTGATGGATGAGTAGAAGGCCTATTGATTCTAAAAAAACTGTGGCAAAGTCCCAGAGATTTGACATAGGCCTTCGAATCAGTCAGCCTTGCCCATCTCCCTCTCCCATGGCTGCTTCCAATCTGTTCCAAGGTCGCTGGGCCTAACTCTAGCCTACTCCCCTATCCCCAGAGTGAAATCGAGGCAGCCCTGTCGAGTCAGGAAATTTCCCGACTTGAGCTACCTACCTCGGTCGAGACAATTCATCTCTTTATGAGGCTTTCAATCTATAGTATTGGGACAGCTAAGGATCCTCTTTATGCAATGTACTCCTTTCTTACAGCAATATGTTTATATTTACATGTAGGTATCTAGGTGGCAATTGCATTTCTGTGGTGGAAGAGCTAGAGGGATTAACAGAGCTTCGGGAATTGCATGTAGAAAATCAGCGCCTCCCTCTTGGAGAGAAGCTGCTTTTTGATCCACGAACTCTCCAATCTCTGAAGGTAAATAATTTTTGCATTTGATGTTAACTTTCTCTGATATTGTGGAGCCATGTAACTTAAAGAACATCATTTCATATGGTAGACAGATTTAAAGCTGTACGACTTGGCATTTTAGCCTGGGGCCTTCCTCATTCAAGGGCAGTGCGGGGGTGGGGTGTCTCTCCATTCAGGGACCCCCCCACACACATGCAATCGGTATTCTGAACTCCCTCATTTGTGAATTAGGTCCCTCAGCAATCCTGGGCCTATGGTGCGTACATTGCCACCAGCTGCATCAGCTCCCAATGGTGCTGACCAGAAATGGAGAGCTGCCACCCTTTGAATAACCAGCAGATATCTGAGGTGGGATTTCCACCCAGGGAGTCCTAAGTCCTGTGAATCCCCACTGCTGGTCAGTGAAGTGCCTGATGGACACTTAATACTGTACAGCAGACTTTCTCCAACACCTGGATTAAATTCTGCACATAATTCCTGTTCTCTTTCTGGTCAGATAGTTTTCATGATCCTCCCAGAATTGAGGGAAATCTGTTAAACTGTTATCACAGCTCTGCCAATAGTCAACCTATTTGCATAATGGCTCTCCGGTCAACATGAATAGCTCTGTGATGGATATTATTTTAAAAAAATATTTGGAAGTCGGCTTCCGGCGGGGGAAGAGAGCGGTCGCGACCCCCCTCCCCTCCACACAAGGCAGGAGAACGCGGGGTCGGACGAGAGCCCCCCCCCCCACTCCCGGCAGGAGAACACGGGGTAAGACGGACGGCAGCCAAAGCGTGGACCGAGCCAGCAGCAAAGACCACCCCCCACCGGCGGCGACCACCAGGAGGCAGGCAGCAGAACAAAGAGGGACTCACGGCCCGACCAGAAGCCTCTTACTCTCTCGACCCTAGGTGAGTGAGGAAAAAAACAGAACTTCCCCTTGTTCAAAAAAAATCTTTGAAATGAAAACTTTTAAAGAGAAAGAATTTTTTCACTTTTTAAAAGAAAAAACATTTTTCTTGAAAAGAGTTTCTTAAAAAAAAGTATTAAAGGAGAGAAGGGAGGGGGGAAAGAAAAGGGGGGATAAAAAAGAAAGGGGGAAAAAAGGGGAAGAAAAAAAATGCAAGAAGGGAGCCAAAGCAGAGGGAGGAAGTGCACCAAAAGCAGATGGGGCAATGGCTGAGCCCGTTCAGACGAGCTAATCGGCGCACGAAGCGGCGGAACGGAAGGTTCGCTGCAACAAAAAGAACTCGACAGACAGGAGCAGTTTCCCCTTGGGCCAGGGGGGGACTGCAACTGGAAGACTGCCTTAACCGAGGTGCTGAGGAACATCAGCAGGAAAACAAGGCAGAGACCAGAGCAGACATGGAGGCCGCAGTGCAGGCAGCAATAGCCAAGGCCCTGGCGGAGGTGCAGCTCACCCTGGGCAGAGTAGAGGAGAAACTGGATGCCCAAGAGGTGAAACTGGAATACCAAGAGGCGACTATTAAGGAGCTGGAAAAACATGACAGGGTGATTTGACATGAGCGACCGGATCACGGCCCTGGAGAAGGAGGTGGCGAGGCTGGGCACAATGCAGGGGAGCCTGAAGGACAGAGTGGATGATCAGGAAAACCATTCGAGAAGGCAAAATGTCAGGATAGTGGGCCTACCAGAGGGGATCACGGGTAGAAACCCCACGCCATACGTGGCCGAGATGCTGGGCAACAAAGTGGGGAGGAAAACTTTCCCCAACCCACCAAAAATGGACAGAGAACACTGGGCGCTGTGCCCGAAGACCAAGGCCGAGGATCAACCGAGGGTAGTTATAGCTAAACTGCACCGGTACCAAGACAGGGAACCACTCAACAGAGACGGGAGAGCAAACGGGGATAAGAACAGGGAAAATGGGACAAATACTGGAGAGGGGGGAAAAAGGGAGGTGGAAGGGAGGGACCGGGGAGGTGGGTCGCAGGGAATGAGGACACACATCCCTCGAAAGGGAATAATAATAGGGCTACAAAGTGCAACAACCGAGGGCTTGGAACAAGCAATCACTGCAAGCATCCACCCAGTACGGTCTCTGGTGAAGGGAGACTCCAGAGTGCAGGGGACTACCATCTGGTGGACACACAGTGGGCGGGTGCCCCCTGGACAAAGGAAAACCCCGGAGCGCGGGGACCTGACTGCATGGAGAGAGCAGTGACAGCGGCCACCCTGGACGGCCCCCTAAAAAAAAGGGAAACCCCGGAGGGCAGGAGCACGTCCACCAGGAAGTATGGTTAACCCCACAGGAGCGAGGGAACAGAAGCCCCCACCAGGATAGTCACCTGGAATGTAACGTCCCAGTGAAAAGATCCAGAGTCCTCACCCACCTAAGTCCTCCAAGAGACACACCTGAGGGAGCAGGACCAACTACAGGTAAGAAAGGGCTGGGTGGGACAAGCCTACCATTCCTGCTATGGGACGAGGGCCAGGGAGGTGGTAATACTGATCAGCAAGAGGACGATCTTTAGGGCGACAAAGACGGTTACAGACCCAGGGGAACGGTATGTCATGGTAAGCGGATGGGGCACCGGTTGTACTAGCTAACGTTTACGTGCCCAACTGGGACGACACGAGCTTCATCAAAAAGACCATGGCAGAAATCCCTAACACAGCAACGCACTGACTAATCATGGGGGGGGGACTTCAACTGTGTACAGGATCCAACGCCTGACAGATGAAGCTCCAAAATGGGGAAAACCTCAAGCATGGCAAGGGAACTCGGTCACTTTATGAAACAGATGGGAGCGGTGGACCCCTGGAGGTTCACCCACCCAGGGGAGAAGGAGTTCTCCTTCTTCTTCCCAGTACATAACGTATACACCAGAATTGACTTCTTTGTGGTGGGGAAACCGGTGCTTACGGGGATAGACAAAATGGAATACTCCGCAATTGTGATATCCGACCACACTCCACACTACATGGACGTGAGGCTGGAGACTGGCAGGGCCCAACGCCCCACATGGAGGTTGGACATTGCCCTACTAACTGACAAGACCTTCAATGAAAAGATATCGCAAGCCATAGCAGAGGACACGGGTAACAACCAGAACGGGGAGGTCTCACCCTCCACGTTCTGGGAAACGCTAAAGGCCGTACTAAGAGGGGAAATGATTGCTTTCAAAGCGCAAAGAGATAGGAAGGAAAGGGCGGCTAGGCAGCAGATGATCGACTCCATACTGGAGGTAGACGTAAATACTCCGAGGCCCCTACCTTAGAGATCCTGGTGGAGAGGAAAGAGCTACAAAGGAACTTTGATCTGCTCTCCACCAGGAACAAGTCTTACAACACCAGGTTAAAGTCCAACAGGTTTGTTACAAACATGAGCTTTTGGAGCACTGCTCCTTCCTCAAGTGAATCATTCACCTGAGGAAGGAGCAGTGCTCCGAAAGCTCATGTTTGAAACAAACCTGTTGGACTTTAACCTGGTGTTGTAAGACTTCTTACTGTGCTCACCCCAGTCCAATGCCGGCATCTCCACATCATCATCTCCACCAGGAAAGCAGTGCATCAACTCCACCAGGCACGTGGCACCCGATACGAACACGGAGACTAAGCCAGCCACCTTTGGCACACCAGCTGAGAAAGCAGGCAGCCACCAGAGAAATTGTACAAATCAGGGATATCAGAAGCACATTAAAAACAGAACCAGAAAAGATCAACAAAACCTTCAAGGGCTTCTACCAAGGGCTGTACACCTCAGAGCCCCCAATGGGAGAATCCAGGATGAAACGGTTCCTTGATGGACTGGACATACCAGTCATGGGGGAGGGCAGAAAACTGGGGCTGGAAGCACCACTAGCACTGGGAGAGATCATGGACAGCATTAGCTCCATGCAGGCGGGGAAGGCGCCGGGACCAGACGAGTTCCCTGCGGACGTCTACAAAAGCGACAGCACTGGCCTCGCACCTGCGGGAGATGTTCACAGACTCGCTAGCTAGGGGCACACTGTCACCCACGCTAGCACAGGCCTCAATCTCGCTGATACCTAAGAAAGATAAAGACCCAACGGAATGTGGGGCATACAGACCCATTTCACTGCTGAACGCAGATGCCAAAATCCTAGCCAAAAGGCGAGACGACTGCGTACCAGAGGTGGTCGCAGAGGACCAGACGGGCTTTGTCAAAGGTAGACAGCTTACCTCGAACATCAGGCGCCTGCTGAACGTGATAATGACCCTCTCCGGGGAGAGAATACCAGAGATGATCGTCTCCCTAGACGCAGAAAAGGCCTTTGACAGAGTCAAATGGAAATACCTCGTAAAGGTACTAGAGTGGTTCGAGCTTGGAACAGGGTTCACCTCCTGGGTAAAACTCCTATACAATGCTCCCATGACGAGCGTATGGACCAACAACACCAACTCCCGATACGTCCAGCTGCACAGGGGCACCAGACAAGGATTCCCACTGTCACCGCTGCTGTTCGCTCTAGCGATCGAGCCATTAGCAATTGCGCTCAGAGCAGCAAAAAGCTGGAGGGGGATCCGAAGGGGCGGCAGAGTCTCACTCTATGCAGGTGACCTGCTCCTCTACATTTCGGAACCACAAAGCAGCATGGACGGAATCACCACGCTCCTGAAAGAGTTTGGCGCCTTCTCGGGCTCCAAATTCAACATGAGCAAAAGCGAGATCTTCCCGGTACACCCACAAGTAGGGGTAGCAGCACTACGGGTACTGCCGTTTAAACAAGCCCGACACAAATTCCGCTACCTGGGGACCCAAATAGCCCATGACTGGAAAGAGATCCACAAATGGAACCTCACCAGTCTGACAGAGGAAGTAAAAAAGGACCTCTCACTCTCCCTCGCGGGAAGAGTCCAGATGATGAAAATGAAGGTACTGCCCAGGTACCTCTTCCTACTTAGATCCATCTCGATCTACATCCCCAAGGCCTTTCTCAAAGTACTAGACAAACTAATCATGGAGTTCGTATGGGGGGGGGGGGGGGGAGAATGCTAGGGTTCAAAAGAAGTTCCTACAAAAAACTAAATCCGGGGGAGCCACTCACCAAAACCTACAATTCTACCACTGGCGGCGACGGCCGAGCGAATAAGGGGATAGGATCAAGGAGCCAGAAGCCGAGTGGGTGCGCACGGAAGAGGCCTCCTGCATGGGGACCTCTCTCCGGGCCCTCGCCACGGTGGCACTCCCAAGCCCAACCAAAAAACACTCCAGCAGCCCGGTGGCGCTAAACACCCTCCAGTCCTGGAACCAACTACGGCAGCAATTAGGCCTGACGAAAATGTCGGACAAAGCTCCCATCTGCAACAACCATAGGTTCACACCAGCACTGACTGACGCCACCTTCAAACAGTGGGGACAGGAGAGAGGGACACTGACAGTCAGGGACCTAGACACGGACGGCAGGATCGCAACACTGGACAAACTGACAGAGAAATTCCAGCTAGCCAGGGGGAACGAGCTAAGGTACCTACAACTCAAAAACTTCCTATGAAAGGAGACAAGGACGTACCCACAACCGCCATGACAGACATTACTGGAAGAGTTACTGGACGCAAGCATACTAGATAAAGGAAACTGTAGCGACTGGTAGAAAGGGCCGACACCGTACTGGACGCAACAAGAAAGAAATGGAAGGAGGACCTGGGGTTTGCAATAGGGTGAGGACTCTGGAACGAAGCACTGCATAGGGTCAACTCCACCTCCACGTGCGCAAGGCTCAGCCTGACGCAACTAAAAGTGGTACATAGAGCCCACTTAACAAGAACCCGTATAAGTAGGTTCTTCCTGGAGGTGGAGAATAGATGTGAAAGGTGCCAAAGAGGCCTGGCCAACCACGCCCACATGTTCTGGTCTTGCCCCAGACTTGCGGGGTACTGGACAGCCTTCTTTGAGGCAATGTCCAAAGTGATGGGGATGAGGGTGGAGCCATGTTCGAAAGCGGCAGTCTTCGGGGTATCAGACCAACCAGATCTATTCCTGGGGAGGAGGGCGGACGCCCTTGCCTTTGCCTCCCTGATCGCCCGCCGTAAAATCCTGTTTGGCTGGCGGTCAGTTGCAGACTGGCTGTCCGACCTCTCAGAATCTCTCCAAATGAAGAAAATCAAATTTGCCATCCGAGGGTCAGACGACGGCTTCCACAGAACATGGGAGCCATTCACCAAATTGTTCCAGGACCTGTTTGTGGCCAATGAACAAGCAGAAGAATAGCCAGGTAGACAAGCATCAGGGGAAGGTAGCCAAGGCATGAGAGGGAGAGATAGACCGGGGGAGCGGGAGAACACACAGCTAAACCTAAGAGGAAAGAAAGGCGAACCACAGGAGGGGGGGAGGGGTAAGGGGGCAGAAGGGGGGGGGGGGGGGGGAGTGAAGAGACAGGGAACAATAGAGGAGAACCAGAGAGGTGGGGGGGAGGCAGGGGAAACTATAACAAACGTGGCATCTACAGGAACAGAGAGCAAGGAAAATACAGGTGAAAGACGGGACGAACGGCTGAAGCGGAGGTGAACACGAGATGACTACGGCAGCGAAATCCGTCCAGGAACACCAACACCAGACCCATTCGCGTATTGCCCTCTGCAATTGTTTCTCCGGCACCCAAATGTATATCTACCTCCCCAGTCCCCCCCCCCCCCCCCCCCCCAGTGGGCTCTGTATGTAAAATCCCGAACATGTGAACGTGGTTTGCAGGGACACTCTCACATCGCTTACAGACATCCTCCACCCCCTCGAACAGGCGGCTCATCTTTGATTTTGTGACATGTACCTATGTACGACCATCAACTGTATCAACCCCAGCCTCGCACGCAAGGTTGAGGCATTCACCCTCTGCAACACCTCAATCATAGACCCTCTTCCATCGCCCCCCCCAACTCTTCTTGCCACTTCTCCTTAATCCCCTCCATAGACATCCTGTCCTCCAGGATCCTCCCATAAATCGCCAAAACAACCCCCTTCTCCAACCCCCTGCTGACAGAACCGCCTCCAGCAACAAGGAGCCTGCCGCTATCGGGAAGGTTGGGAAAACCTTCCTTGCAAAATCTCAAAACTGCAGGTATCAAAACCCTTCTCCCTGTACCACCCGTACTTCTCTTCCAGCTCCTCCAAACTCGCGAATTATCGCCTAAGAAACAAGTCCTTCATTCCCTTGATCCCACTCTCGTCCCATCTCTGAAACGTCGCATCATTCCTCCCCAGCACAAATCCATGATTCCCCCTAATCAGCATCTCCCTTGACCCGGTCCCCAGCCTAAAATGTTGCCTAAACTGCCTCCAGATCTTCAACGTGGCCACCACCACCGGACTCATTGAGTACCTACCTGGTGCCATCGGGAGGAGCGCCATTGCCAGCGCCCGGCAACCCTGACCCCCTACATGAACTCTCCTCCATTTTAACCCATCGGGTCTCCCCCTCCTTAGACCAGCCCCGCACCTTCACGCATTCGCCACCCAATAATAGTACAGTAGGTTTGGGAGGGCTAGCCCCCTCCCCCACCACTTTTCCTGTGGACAACTGGTCAAACTTCGCCTGAAGCTTCTTGCTCCAGGCCAAGGAGGGCCGGGTCAAGGTCCCCCACGTAGCTCTTATCCACTTACAGCATCTCCTCTATCAATTTTTGCCGCTCCTCTCTCTCCTCCTTGTCCACTTAGCCTTAAGCAAAATCACCTCCTCCCCCCACCCCCTTATTACCGCCTTCAGAGCCTCTCAAACCAGCAACTGCAAAACTTCCCCAGTGGAATTAAACACCACATGTTCCACAATCACCTTCCCAATCTTATCGCAAAAACTCCGGCCCCATAGCAGCCCCATGTCCATTCTCCACACCAGCCTCTGAGCCATCCCCTTCTCCAAAACCACATCCACCCAATGCGGCGCTTGGTCCAAAATCAATATCGCTGAATACTCCAACCTTTTGACCCCTGTCAATAACACCTTCCCCACCATGAAAAAGTCTATTCTCGAATACACTTTATGCACTGGGGAGAGAAACGAATCCTTCGTTCCCTCGGTTGCAGGAACTTCCACGGTTCCACTCCCCCATCTCTCTCATGAGCCCATCCAGCGCCTTTGCCTCCCCGACTGGGCAAGTGAACGCACCGAGACCTATCTATGTTCGGCTCTTGCACCATATTCAAATCCTTCCATGCCCCACTATTAAATCGTGGGTATCCAAATCCGGGATGGTACCCAGCACCCTCTTCACAAACCCTGCATCGTCCCAGTTGGGGCCATATACGCTCGCCAGCGTATACCAACTTCCCCTCTAACGCCCTCGTCACAATTACGCATCTCCCCACTGGTCTGCCACCACCTTCTCCATCTGAAACCTCACCCTCTTGCCCACCAATACCGCTACCCTCTCCAAGTCCTGCGATCAAACCCGGATTGAAAACCTGACTCGCAAACCCTTCCTCACTATGGGCGGAATTCTGCGGGATTCGGCGGGGCGGGCAACTCCGGCGCAAAGGAGTGACGTGAACCATTCCGGCGCGGGCCGCCCCAAAGGTGCAGAATCCTCCGCACCTTCAGGGGCTAGGCCGGTGCCGGAGTGGTTTGCGACGCGCTGGCCGGCGCGGAAGGGGCTTGGCGCCACGCCAACTGCCACCAAAGGGCCTCCGATGGCCGGCGCGAGTTGGCGCATGCGAGGGAGCGCCAGCGTGTGCTGATGTCATCCCAGCGCATGCGCAGGGGGGGGTTCATCTCCGCATCGGCCATCGCGGAGGTCCAGAAGAATAGAGTGCCCTCATGGCACAGGCCCGCCCGCGGATCGGTGGGCCCCGACCGCGGGCCAGGCCACCGTGGGGGCACCCCTGGGGCCAGATCTCCCCATGCCTCCCCGAGGACCCCGGAGGCTGCCCGCAGAGCCAGGTCACGCCGGTAAGTACCTATTCTAATTCATACCAGTGGGACCGGCTGTAAACGGACGGCCACTCGGCCCATCGCGGGCTGTTGAATCACTGGGGGGGCCGCTATTAGCGGCTGGCGAGGTGCGATTTCCCCCCCCCCCCAACCGCCATGATCATAACCCTGGGACCTGCCCATCAGGCCGGACCCACCCCATGCCTTTGTTGCTGTCGAACCCCTCCCAAAATCTCCCCCATCTGCTTCGTCTTGAAATACCTCTCCCAGTATCGATCCCATCCCCCCATCTTTCCCAGAAAACCACCATAACCCCAAAGCCCAATGTTTTCGTATCCACTGTAGCCCATAGCAGAGGGTATACTACCCTTCCCCATCACCCAACCCAGAAACCAACTATTCCCCACATAGATACAAAACAAATATACATCCTGAAACAAGAAATAAGGCTGCACACAGTATTTCAACCCCTCCCTTCAGTCTGAAACCAAACTCCAGCCCCGTCTCTCATTTCAACCTCAGTCCTTCAGCCTTCACAAATGCCTCCGACGCCTCCACCATCTTGAAGTAGAAGTCCCTTGAATTATAGCCACGATTGAATCACCCTCAACTTCGCCAGGTAGACGACGCTGAACCTCACACCATTGTTGAAGAGTGCCACCTTCACCCATCCAAAAGCCGCCCGCCTTCTCGCCAGCTCCATAGTTAAGTCCTGGTATACATGAATAAAAGCTCCTTCCCACTCATCCCACACCTTTGCTTTGCCCAACTCAGGGCCTTCTCCTTGACATGGAATTTGTGGAAACAAATAAAGACCACCCTTGGCAGTTCATTTGCCTTCGGCTTGGACCTGAGTGACCGATGAGCCCTGTCCAGTTCAGAACGGGAAGGTTCTTCCCACTCCCCCAACAACTTCACCAACATCTTCGCCAAGTACTCAGTCGACCTCAGGCCCTCCATCCCCTCAGGCAAGCCCACAATTCTCAAATAAATTCTGCCACCTCGACCTATTCTCCAGGTCCTTCACCTTGGCTCTGAGTCCTTTGTTTGCCTCCATCACTCTCCGAAGCTCCTCACCCATTGAGATGAACTGGTTGCTGTGCTGCAAGAGAGCTTCCTCCACCCCTTTCAACTTCTCTCCTTGATCCTATACCTCGGCTGATGTCTTCAACACCGCCGCCTTCATTGGGCTATCGCCTCCTCCACCAGCTCCTTCATCGCAGTCATCATCTCTGCACGCATCACCTCCATGTGTTTGGTGAACTGCCTCTCAAATCTCCCGCCATCACCTTGGTCAGCACCTCTACCGCGAAGGGTGCAGCCCCACCCAGCAACCCAGCCTCTGCCATCTTTCCTGTTGCCGGGCTGACCCGTTCCCTTGACGGTGAACTTTCACTCGCCTCCTTCCCAGCGGCTTTTTTCTGGGTCTTTCTCAGATATTCCCCACCTTCCTTAATTCTTCCTCGTCGGCTTATTTAAAAAATTACCTTGGAACCAGGCATTAAACCCCAGGGGCTGTTTAGCACAGGGCTAAATCGCTGGCTTTGAAAGCAGGCCAGCAGCACGGTTTGATTCCCGTAACAGCCTCCCCGAATAGGCGCCGGAATGTGGTGACTAGGGGCTTTTCACAGTAACTTCATTTGAAGCCTACTCGTGACAATAAGCGATTTTCATTTTTTCATTTTCAAAACTAGAGCCTCGAGTTGGAACCACCCAACGTGCAACTTCCACCTACATACCACCACTGAAAAACCTCTCTGTGGTGGTTTTTAAATGTAAATCCAAGTTCTACCATATTCATAATGCTGCTAAACTAAAATTGTGATTTTAGAAATATCATAAAATCATGGAATAGTGACCGCAAAGATCAAGATCATTCAGCCTGCCGCACCCATGTGGGCTCTCTGCAAGAACAACACAGCAGTCCCATTTCCCTGCCTTTTCCCATAACCCTGTAAATATTGCTCTTCTGACAATTATCCAATTCTCTCTTGAAAGCCATGATTGAATTCCCCTGTAGCACTCTCAGGCAGTGCATTCCAAATCCTAACAACTTGTTGCATTAAAAAAAATCCTCATGCTGCTTCTGGTTCTTTTGTGAATCACCATCAATCTGTGTCCTTTGGTACTTATCTTTCCACCAATAGGAACACACTCTCCCTACCTTCTCTGTCCAGACTCCTCATGATTTTGAACACCTCCATCAAATCTCCTTTCAAATGTTTCTGAGGAGAGCAGGCTAAGTTTTGCCAATCTATGAAATCCTTCATCCCTGGAACCATTCTAGTAAATCTATTCAGTACCCTTTCTAACGCCTTCACATCATTCCTAAGGTGTGGTGCTCAGAATTGGACACGATACTCCACTTGAAGTCAAACTAATGTTTTATAAATGTTCAGCATAACCTTCTTGTATTTGCATTCTGTACTGCTATTTATAAATCCCAGGGTTCCATGTATTTTATTAACTGATCTCTTAACTTGCCCGATTGAATGATTTGTGCTATTTATACCCACAGACCTCTGGCTGAGCTGGCCATTAACAGGTTCAGTCAGCAGGCAGTTGAGGAGGTCATTCAGCCTGATTCCCTGCCTCTCTTCATGGTTTTGTTTGTGTACAAGTGTCCTCAGAGAGGTCGTGTCGCGTCTTTTCGTCCGACGTCACTTCGTCCAACGACACTTCGTCCACGTCTTTTGGTCCAACGTCTTTTTGTCCGCCCGTCTTTTGGTCCAACGTCACTTCGTCCAATTATCCAATTACTAATTAACTCCGTATAAAACCATTTAATTGATAAAATGCAAGTACAATACAGCAAGTGAATTTAATTGCTAAAATGCAAGTAATTGATATAATGCAAGTAAAATGCAAGTTGAAAAATGCAGTTAAAAAATCTAAAAATGCAGTTAAAAAATCTAAAAGTTTACTAATTACTTAAAATTCCCAAAATTACTTAAAATTGATGTAAATTATAAGCAACATTCCTCAAGAAATCAATTTTTGTTGTAGAATCATATTGAACGACCAATCTTTTGAGGCGTTCAGTTATTTTCTTATATCGCGTACATGAAGTCGACTGATCTCCCCAAAGAATTTGAGCCTTTTTGCCTATTATGAACCCTTCCTCTTCCTTCAGAGTTTTGATTAACCTCCGGATATTCAAATGAGCTCCACCCGCCGAACGCTTTATCGCAGAATGAAACCCCTCAGCAGCATTATTTGTTATTTGCGAATTAAGAAAGAGAACGGTAATATCTATCCTTTAACGAGGCTCGTTAAAGGAAAGAGAACGATAATAACTATCCTTTAACGAGGCTCGTTAAAGGAAAGAGACCTTTAAAAATAAAAATCCTTTATTGCATATTATACCTTGCTATGTGCATTAGAGAAGATTTCTATTTACAAAAAGTTATTGTGGGGAGTGGAGTGGAGTGCTACTAAGCAAGTTACAAAAAGTCAAGTCACAAAAAGTCTTTGACGAAAAAAATCATCGGACAAAAAGACGTTGGACCAAAAGACGGGCGGACAAAAAGACGTTGGACCAAAAGACGTGGACGGAGTGTCGTTGGACGAAGTGACGTCGGACGAAAAGACATAGCACCCAGAGAGGTAGCTCGTAGTGTACATTGGTATGCCTGAGGCCGCCTTAAGCCAGTGGGTGTCGGGGTGATGGGCTAGAGTGCATTGTCAATGCCAGAAATACATTTTAATTTAAGTTTCCTTTAAAATTTTTGTTTCTTACAGTGTGTGATGAACGGTATTTACCTTTAATACCGTGCCCCTTTAAGAGTGCCTCACAGTGAGTTAATAATACCCCTCACTTGGGACACTTAATTGGTTACTGGTGCTGAAAAGAGGCATACCATAGATCCACTGCTCCTGCATCTGCACCTCCTTTAGAATTGTATCTTTTGTTTTGTTTTTCCTCTCCCAATTCTTCCCTGCATTAAAGTTCACCTGCCACACATACGGTCATTCCACCAGGCTGCCTCTATCCTCCTCAAGTCTACCACTCCCCTCCTATAGTTCATACTACTTCCATGGTTAGATGATCTAATTAATGAGTATGCTCTACATACCCTTGTCTAGGTCATTAACATAGACCAAGAAAAGCAGTAATCCTTGTACCATCCCCTGGGGAACCCCACTTTATATCTTCCTCCAGTCTGAAAAAAACTTCTATGACACCACTAACTTCATATTTGTTCTACAACTTTCTCCTTTGTTATTGAATTTACACATTTTAAAGGACAAAGTGAATGTATCTGAAAGGAAATACTTTAATTTTTAAATAAACATAGGAAATGCTGGAAACACAGTTGGTCAGATAGAACTATAGCAAGGGAACTAGTAATGTTTCAACAACTTATCCCTCTTATCTACATACAGTAATAATTGCCATTGCATTCAAATATTGCCTATACAAGATGTCACATGCAAATAGTTTGTTTAACATAATTGTATTTTCTTCGACTATCTTAAGATGGAGCCTTCATGATTTACTTGGTTTCTGTTGACTTGTAATCATTGTTAAATTACAGCAGCGTTTTTTTGAATGATGTTCCTTGTAATTCCATGTGATAGTTGGCTTAGCTATTTCTAATATAGGGCAGCATGGTGGTGCAGTGGTTAGCACTGCTGTCTCATGGTGCCGAGTTCCCAGGTTCGATCCCGGCGCTGGGTCACCGTTCGTGTGGAGTTTGCACATTCTCCCCGTGTTTGCGTGGGTTTCGCCCCCACAACACAAAGATGCGCAGGGTAGGTGGATTGAACACACTAAATTGCCCCTTAATTGGAAAAAATGAATTGGGTACTCTAAATTTATTTTAAAAAGATATTTCTAATATAGGAGTGTCAAAACGTTTGTAACTTTTGGTTAAAGGTGTTCTTGATGCTGGAATGAGTGGCTGCAAAATGGATTTGCCAGTGCTGTACTCTGATATTTTCGGATGACCATTGGTCTTTCTAGGGGCACTACCAAGAATTTTGATTTGTTTTTGCTTCTCTGACCTTTTACTTATAAAACTTCTTTCATGGAGAAATCAGAGTGTTGGTAACTTCATAATTTGCTGGTAACCCCTCTCAGAAATAATTACATTTGAGAGAAATAAACCCTTATCTTACAATTTTTGCTTGTTATCTCCCCAGTACCGTTTCATATTGCATGAAGGATGCTATTCCCCAAATGAAAATCTAACCGATGACCTATTCGTACATCTTCTGTTTGTGTCACTTCAATCTCTGGGAATTAGGTGAAAGTAGCATTTCCTGTTCTGTATTTCTCAATTTGCTCAAACTGACACTGCAGTCATGGTGTCATCGTAAGGATCAATTAAAAGAGTGATCATGATTGAGTGTTCCATACCCTCCAATTCTGTATCAGCATTTCAAATGGAAATAAAGAATTATTGGATTAGGACCTTAACTAATAGCATAGTGTTCTGGAAATTCATCAGTGATTGTATCAGCCACAACACCCACCATTGATATGGGGTGCGAGTGTCACTAGCAAAGTCAGCATTGGTCACCTATTCTTAATTTCCCTTGAACTGTACATTTCAGAGGGTAGTCAATAATCAACCACATTGCTGTGGGTCTGGAATCACATAGTCCACGCCGGGTAAAGATGGCAGGTTTTCTTCCCTAAAGGACATTGGTGAACCAGATGTGTTTTTACAGCAATCGATAATGGGTTCATGTCACCATTACTGGGAATAGCTTTATATTCTAGGTGTATTAATTGAATTTAAATTTGATTTTGAACCCGCAACCCAGAGCCTGGGCCTATGGATTACTAGTCCAGTGACATTACCACTAAGCCACGATCTACCTGTAATTAAATCTCCTTAAGTAAAATTGCCAAATTTTCCTACAATTACCCTATATTCTGTGGCATTGTATGAGATTTCACTTCCCTGGAGAGACCTCACCTATGAAGAGTTGGACATCTGGGGCGGGATTCTCCCCTACCCAGCGTGATGGGGGGTCCCGGCGTAGGGGAGTGGCGGCAACCACTCGGGGTCGGAGAATTCCCCACCTTTGGGGACTAGCCCCGCGCCGGAGCGGTTGACACCAGAAGACTAGCGCAAAAAACCGGTGCCAGCGGCCTTTCAGGCCCGCCGCCCGGCAGCGGGGCTGGCCGAAAGGCTTTCGCCGGTCGGCGCATGCGCGATGTGGGTTTCTTTTCCGCTTCTGCCATGGCGGAGGCCGTGGCGGTGGCGGAGGAGAAAGAGTGCACCCAGGGCACTGACCCGGAGTATGAGCGGGGGGCCCCGGCCGCAGGCCTGGCCACCGTGGGGGCACCCCCCGGGGTCCGATCGCCCCGCGCCCCACCCAGGACCCCGGGGGCCCGGTTGCGCCGCCGATCCCGCTGCCACCAGAGGTGGTTCAAACCTCGGCAGCGGGAGAGGCCTCCCAGCGGCGGGATTTCGGCCCATCCGGGCCGGAGAATCGCCGCAGGGGCCTCGCCGACCGGGTGACGGAGAATCTCTGCCACGGCGGGGGCGGGATTTTTGGCGGCCCCAGGCGATTTTCTGACCCTGCTGGGGGTCAGAGAATTTCGCCCCAGA
This sequence comes from Scyliorhinus canicula, assembly GCF_902713615.1. Taxonomy (NCBI): domain Eukaryota; kingdom Metazoa; phylum Chordata; class Chondrichthyes; order Carcharhiniformes; family Scyliorhinidae; genus Scyliorhinus; species Scyliorhinus canicula. The sequence continues at coordinate 108,060,814 of NC_052155.1, read as the reverse complement.
TGTGTGCTTTTCATAATTTTCTATCCACTTAAGGTAATATATGGAAAGCCCAGTGGGTAAAGTTGAGAAGCATGCATAGCTTAAAAAGAGGGATTAAAAAACCTACAGCAAAACAATGAAATGGTAAAAAACATTGCCCAAACAAACCACGGAGAGGAAGGGAACTTTAGAAGAGTCCCAAAAGTGTACCATTTTGGAGAATTCAACATATTTCCAGAACTCTATCAGCAGCTGTCAGTGAATGACCTGCTGTAGGTAGAGTAAGAAAAAGCAGAAGTAAAATCAAAGCTGAGCTGGAAGATTTAAAATGCAAGGTTCAAGCTGAGTAAATACCTTTGAAAATGCACAATTAACAAAAGTCTTCAATGAAAAGCACTGCATGAGATCTGAACAAACAACTTTGTGAGACATCACAAAGGTACCAACAGGAAATAACAACCTTCAATTCCATGACAAACCAAAGCAGGAATTGGGAAAACTCAACCAGATGTACAGCCAGGCACAATGCCAGGCAGAAAAGGTACTGAAAGAAGGTGCAACCTTGAAAGACTTCGAAGAACCAATACAGCTCCTTGAAAAACACGACGGTTCTGCCAAAGGTGACCCCTTGTGATGGGTTTTTCAGCGGCCCGACTGGTGAGCAACGCAAAATGCCATTGGCACTTCAGTGGGACTGGAAGATTCTGCTGGCGGCCAAGGGCGAGCTGCCGGAAAACCCACCGTGGGGGGGATGTGGCCAGAAAAACCCATCTGAGGAGTTTTTTTTTAAAAGCATTGAATGCTACTTCAGAAACTATTGTATTGGAACTCTCAGTAGTGACAAACAGTACACTGAAACATTAAGTGAGAAGACAAGAGCTGAACAAGAAAATAAATAGTTGAAAGAACAGCTATTTATCCTTCAAGATAAAGGTCAAAACAGTACAGAAGGAATTAAAAACGACCTGGAACAGCAGAATGGCAAAACAGCAAAACAAATTCAAAATTACAAGAAAATGCAAGACAAAGTAATTGAGCTTCATAACGAAAAAGAAAACCTGCTAAAGGATATTCACACACCACAGGATCCGTAAGTCAGAGTTTGTTGCTCTTGAAAATTGCAAGGTTAAACAAAATGAATTTATTGTCACTCTGAAAGAATTGAAGAACCAGTTGGCAGAGAAGACTCGGGAATATTCCAGGAGGAACATAGAACATATAGTGCAGAAGGAGGCCATTCGGCCCATCGAGTCTGCACCAGCTCTTGGAAAGAGCACCCTACCTGGGCCCACGCCGCCGCCCTATCCCTGTAACCCAGTAACCCCACCTATCCTTTTTTTGGACACTAAGGGCAATTATCATGGCCAATCCACCTAATCTGCACATCTTTAGAATGTGGAAGGAAACCGGAGCACCCGGAGGAAACCCACTCAGACACGAGGAGTACGTGCAGACTCCACACAGACAGTGACCCAAGCCGGGAATCGAGCCTGGGATCCTGGAGCTGTGAAGCAACTATGCTAACCACTGTGCTACCGTGCTGAGGAAGCTAAGAGGTTCGAGAAAGAGACTCGCTGTTGATGTTTTGACATC